>NC_037670.1:146956396-147303178 GCF_003255815.1 Theropithecus gelada | reverse complement strand
AGACGTAGATTTGGTCTTTTTACATAATCCCATACTTCTTGCAGGCTTTGTTCATTTCTTTTTCTTCTTTTTTCTTTTGGTTTCTCTTCTCGCTTCATTTCATTCATTTGATCCTCAATCGCTGATACTCTTTCTTCCAGTTGATCGAGTCGGTTACTGAAGCTTGTGCATTTGTCACGTATTTCTCGTGTCATGGTTTTCATCTCTTTCATTTCGTTTATGACCTTCTCTGCATTAATTACTCTAGCCATCAATTCTTCCACTTTTTTTTCAAGATTTTTAGTTTCTTTGCGCTGGGTACGTAATTCCTCCTTTAGCTCTGAGAAATTTGATGGACTGAAGCCCTCTTCTCTCATCTCGTCAAAGTCATTCTCCGTCCAGCTTTGATCCGTTGCTGGCGATGAGCTGCGCTCCTTTGCCGGGGGAGATGCGCTCTTATTTTTTGAATTTCCAGCTTTTCTGCCCTGCTTTTTCCCCATCTTTGTGGTTTTATCTGCCTCTGGTCTTTGATGATGGTGATGTACTGATGGGGTTTTGGTGTAGGTGTCCTTCCTGTTTGATAGTTTTCCTTCTAACAGTCAGGACCCTCAGCTGTAGGTCTGTTGGAGATTGCTTGAGGTCCACTCCAGACCCTGTTTGCCTGGGTATCAGCAGCAGAGGCTGCAGAAGATAGAATATTTCTGAACAGCGAGTGTACCTGTCTGATTCTTGCTTTGGAAGCTTCCTCTCAGGGGTGAACTCCACCCTGTGAGGTGTGGGGTGTCAGACTGCCCCTAGTGGGGGATGTCTCCCAGTTAGGCTACTCAGGGGTCAGGGACCCACTTGAGCAGGCAGTCTGTCCCTTCTCAGATCTCAACCTCCGTGTTGGGAGATCCACTGCTCTCTTCAAAGCTGTCAGACAGAGTCGTTTGCGTCTGCAGAGGTTTCTGCTGCTTTTTTGTTTTTGTTTTTGGTTGTTGTTGTTTAGCTGTGCCCTGTCCCCAGAGGTGGAGTCTACAGAGACAGGCAGGTTTCCTTGAGCTGCTGTGAGCTCCACCCAGTTCGAGCTTCCCAGCAGCTTTGTTTACCTACTTAAGCCTCAGCAATGGCGGGCGCCCCTCCCCCAGCCTCGCTGCTGCCTTGCCGGTAGATCACAGACTGCTGTGCTAGCAATGAGGGAGGCTCCGTGGGTGTGGGACCCTCCCGACCAGGTGTGGGATATGATCTCCTGGTGTGCCTGTTTGCTTAAAGCGCAGTATTGGGGTGGGAGTTACCCGATTTTCCAGGTGTTGTGTGTCTCAGTTCCCCTGGCTAGGAAAAGGGATTCCCTTCCCCCTTGCGCTTCCCAGGTGAGGCAATGCCTCGCCCTGCTTCAGCTCTCGCTGGTCGGGCTGCAGCAGCTGACCAGCACCGATGGTCCGGCACTCCCCAGTGAGATGAACCCAGTACCTCAGTTGAAAATGCCGAAATCACCGGTCTTCTGTGTCACTCGCGCTGGGAGTTGGAGACTGGAGCTGTTCCTATTCGGCCATCTTGCTCCGCCCTCCTATTCTCCCTTTGGGACTTCTATCTGCTATGTTCTATGAAAGGAAATATAGACGACTGAAAAAAAAAAATAGGTGAATTTCCAGATTAACTGAGGACTGAGAATACTGAAATTCTAAAAAGAGTAAGAGAACAGTAAGTAAGTGATTGAGTGGATAATTAAATGAAAGAGAAACTTCCTCCATTTACCAAATTATCTGCCTAATCAGTAGTTCTGTTTAACACAGTGTCATGTAATAAAATGTCCTTGAAAAAAATTTATTCTTTTGTCTCCATGTCTATAAGAAGCCACTTTTATCTGGGAAGGATATCAAAGAAACATGTTGATGTGCTTAGGTAACTATGGCATAAAAGAACACGGTACTTTTATCTAATGTGCACCAAAGAACATAATTTGTTTTTTAAAATTACCATTATACATGTCTGTCACCCATTTTTTAAATTTTGTTTTACAATGTTCAGATTTAATAGCTGTATAATAGATACATGGGTTTTCAAATATTGGTGACTGAAAACCTTTCTGCTGGCAGGTTTGTTATCTTAATCTTAGTTAAACACTAAAGTGCAAATAGTTTAATTACTTTAAAAATAAATGGCATAATATGTAAAAACATGAAAAATTATTTTGAAAGTCCAAAATTATCCAGATATTCAATTTACTAGAAGCAGCTACATTTTGGACTCCAGAATATCATGCTAGATATTCATCAACATATCCAAAGATAATTTTATAGCCATGTTATTTTGCTGATTAGGAAATAGGGACAGAAAAGTTAATCACCCTTCCAGATTAACTTGGAAGGCAGCCATATGCTACTTACTAACTAAAGGACCTTTGTAATTTATTTGTCCTTACTTTTCTCATCAGCTAAATAGGACAACAGTCATTTACAGGGTGTTACTGGAAGAATTGAATGAGATTATATGGGTAGCACATTGCCTGTGGACAGCATGTATTCAGAAAAAGGTGGTTCATTTGCCTATCCTGTCAAAGTTAAAAATAGCTATTATTTATTAGAAAATGCTTTTCTTCTCTCATTCCATGTGTTTAGCAGAACGTGACATACTCTAATTTACCAAAGGGATCTGGTTTTCATATGTAGTTTGTACAAGCACTAGAATATATTAGTTGCCAACATCTAGCGCATTAACAGAAGTAGGAGGCAAGATGGATAGGAACAGCTAAATCAGTATTAAGCAATATTTTTTAAGGCTGGGCATGGTGGCTCATTCCTATCATCCCAGAACTTTGGGAGGCCAGCGCAGGAGAATCACTTGAGGCCAGGAGTTTGATACCAGACTAGGCAATATAGTGAGACCTCATCTCTATCAAAAAATTTTTAAAAATTAGCCAGGCATGGTGGTGTGTGACTGTAGTCCCAGCTACTCATGATGCTGAGGAAGGAGGATGACTTGAGCACAGAAGGTCAAGGCAGCAGTGAGACGTGATTGTACCACTGCACTCTAGCCTGTCTCAAAAGAAAAAAAAAGAAAAACAGTATTTTTCAGAGCATGATCTATGGTGGTACACTTGCTCAGAATCTCCTGCGATGTTAGCTAAAAAAGCAAATTCCTCAGCCCCAGACCTATGTTAACAATATGGATAAAACCCTGCATATATGTAAATGGTTATATTGCTTTTTTTAGCATTATTACGTAGCCTGTTGGGAATCAGCTCCTGGAATCTACATTTTAAATAGGACTTAGGGTGATTCTTTTTACTTTAAAGTTTGAGAATCCCTGATTACTGTGGTCTCCAAAATTCCTCAATTTAGGAACAACCGGTTTCTCGAGAATTTCTTAGAGAAATGACAAGTTGTGCTATGAGCAATATAAAAATCATACATATGACCTGGAAGACATACACCAATTTCACCTTCTGGTCTGAGACCAGGACAAATACTGTATACACTAAATGCAAATGGGTCTTCCAAGTGGTGGAAGTAGGTCAACAGGAGCCACAAGCTTCTTTACTTACCTTCTTACTTACCTTCCCACTTACTAGGGAGTCTGAAGAGTTCTGAGGATGGAAGAAATAATATGCTTCTTTCTAAATTATTTTTAGAGGTGAAGCAAAACCATTACTTAGTACAACATTTTCCAAACCTAGTTTCAAGGACAGATAGATGTTAGATGTAAACATACTTGGGCAAAAGCTAAACAAATTTCATCAGGTTCCTCTACTGCAAGGTATAGCTGAGATCTCAGAGCTTGGGTCTTCAAGTAGGATATACCATTAACTATTCTCCAGCTCATTTGACATAGAACACGTGCGTGTGTGTATATCTGTGTGTAATACCCATTAGCACCTGACATTAGTACCTTTGAATGACTGAAATTTTGGAAATTCTGGCTTAGAGGTTGACACATGGAAAGACGAAAGTAGAGAATCTGGTATCTTTAGAGTTGTATATATAGGCAACAAGCTCTTACGTTATGAGGGTGGATTGGACACTTTCACGAACTTATATATTCCAGGTTCCATATATCCCGAGAATAACAAGGCAGGAGGAGACATTATTTCCCTTAGGAGTTGTTAGTGTTTGACTTCTTATAATTAGTGTTTCCCTGGGCCATTATAGACTTGCCAAATTAGACCAAAATATTTAACTGGGGAACATCATCTTGAATTCCTAGTATGAGGCAGTCTTTTTTTTTTTTTTTTTTTTTGAGACAGAGTCTCTCTCTGTTGCCCAGGCTGGAGTGCAGTGGCGCAATCTCAGCTCACTGCAACGTCCACTTCCCAGGTTCAAGCAATTCTCTGCCTTAGCCTCCCGAGTAGCTGAGATTACAGGTGCCCACCACCACACCTGGCTAATTTTTGCATTTTTTTCTTTTTCTTTCTTTTTTTTTTTTTTTTAATAGAGATGAGGTTTCACCATCTTGGCCAGGTTGGTCTTGAACTCCTGATCTCATGATCCACTCACCTTGGCCTCCCAAAGTGCTGGGATGACAGACATGAGCCACTGTGCCCGGCCGAGGCAGTCTTTTAAATGGGTGATTTTAGATTTAAAAAGATACCATATCACAAAGCTGATTCACACTAGGAGGTGAGGGAGCACACTTTTGTCTTAGACCCTTGACATATTTTTAACTTTGCCATTTTAGTATTTTAAAACATTGATATATCAAACAATATTTATACAATGTACATACAGAAAACCACATGAAGCAGATATGAAGCATAATGAGTTACTAAAGGCAAACATCCTCGTTTTGGTAACAAGGTGATACAGAGCCTTGCCAAGTACTTCAGGAGCCTGCAAGTGTCCCCTCCTGTTAAGAATGTAAGCAACATGTAGTCCTACATTTAATGAAAATTATTAGTATGACAGTCTGAACTTTTATATATATACATACATATATCGTGCATATTTACCATACATATATAAAATGAAAGATAAATAAGCTTATATTTCCTAGATCTTTTCTTTTTCTACTGAAAATCCATAGAAACAATAACCAATCTAGTGATAGTAAGCATTCCTAGGACCAAGATAAAAGTCGTGAAAAAAGGCTTTCCAGAAATTCATTCAATATCTTAGTTGTATTGAAGCAGAACATTATTGTGGCAACTGGTAGGATTTCAGAAAAAGCCATAAGGGTACTATACTTGTGTTCAGAGGTATCTGAACTAGGTTTGTTTTACATTTACAAGGAAAACTTCAATTTATGTCTAAGAAGTAGACAGTCTGATGTCTAACTTCCTTGCCTCAAAGCAACACTTTTAAGTGTTGGCATGCACTGTCTTATACCAAGCAGGTGGTTTATGTTTTGTAACTCTAGCAGAAAGAAGGTAATGACACTGTTATCTTGTTTGTTAATGTTATACCACAGAACTTCATGCTCTTGATCAACAAAGTTGTCACGGTAGTTAAGATTAAGAAGTGGCAGAGAATGTAACTGGGCTATACTTCAATATTGCAAAACCACATTTTACTTTCTTAATTCTAAATCAGAAGGGTACAAACTGCAGAAATACTAAAGTTATAAAAACATGAACATAGAATGTTGGCAGGGAAGCAGTTTAGCAACATGACTGAACCATTAATACATATCAGAAAGCTGATATTTCCTAGCTTTTTTTTCCTACAGAAGACACAGAAGCAATAACCAATCCAGTAATCATGAGCACTCCTAGTACCAAGACTGAGGTTCTGAAATACTGCTTTCCATAAGTTTATTCAGTATATTAGTTTCCATAAGTTTATTCAGTATATTAGTTGTATCGAAGTAGAATGTTATCATGGCAAGTGCTGACACTTAAGAAAATGTTGGAAGGGTACTGTGTTTCTCTTTAGAGCTATCTGAACTGGATTTTTACATCTACAGTGAAAACTTTATATCTACATCATTTGTTGAAGTCTTAACCCCCAGTACCTCATAATGTAACTGTATTTGGAGATAAGGTCTTTACAGAGGTGATTACATTAAAATGAGGACTTTTAGGTGATCCCTAATCTGGTCTCACTGGTGTCCTTCTAAGAAAAGGAAACTTGGGAAACAGACCACCTCCCCCTGGCTCCCTGCCATGCCAAGGTTGTATGTGCACACAGAGGAAAGGCCATGTGAGGATATTAGCAAGAGGGTATCTATTTGCAAGTCAATGGAGGAGGCCGCAGAAGAAACTGGACCTGCCAACATCTTGATCTTGGACTTCCAGCTTCTAGAACTGTGAGGAAATAAATTTCCGTTGCTTAAGCCACCCTGTCTGTGGCATTTTGTTACATTAATAGCAACCCCAAAGGGAGCAAACTTGGAAGGGGAGCCCCCTGCTGAGGCTGGGTTTCGGACCTCATTGTAGACATTATGACTGTGGCCTATTGGATGTCAGAGAAGTTTGCTGAATTCTCCAGGCCAGAGTTGGTCCATAGTTTCCAGGGGAGCAGAAAATTTGTCTTCACATTATAGGCAACTTGAGGCTGGCAGGGCTGGAACCTCTCACAGGTTCTGGTGGGCCCAGCCTGGTAGATAGACACATGGCGGGATTCAGGCACTGGGGATATGATCACTGGCTAAGTGATGTGAGTCTTGGAGCCTGCAGTGTCTGTGTTGGGAGGGTCATGGTGATATGTTCACTGGGTCAGATTCGGGCTGGCTGTGAACTCATCAAGGGTCTGTGGTTTGGGGCATGCAGCTGGGGTAGACCACCCATATGCCCCCTGCATGCACTGCTATGGCAGGAGCATAAAAAGCAAATACAAATACGCTGGAATGAGGAAAGAAAGCCCCTTCCTCCTGCTGTGTCCCTATAGTATCCCCTAATGTCAAAGCTTAAAATCATGTTCACTACAAAGAAGGAATTCTTACTTCTAGTGTTCAGCTCTCTTTTTAGAAACAGAAAATAAACAGTGGATTTGGTGCTAAGACGCAACAGATTGATAGTTGTCACATGTATTCTCCCCTGTCCCATAAATTAACACCGTCTTTAAGGCTCTTTGGAAATCATAAAGCAAAAACAAATTTTGCAACAACTTATTTTAGTTTTAATATCATCTGTCCTTAGATAATCTAACAGATTTCTATATTTGAATATTATTAAGTAATCATAGAAGAAAAAATTACTTAAGTGTTAGCTCTGGGGGAAATTCTGAGCACTAACTTAATCATCCGTGGTTAAAATAATCTGTATTACTCGTTGCAATTACTATGTTAGAATATTTCATGGACTGCATTAATGTTAAGCTATGAGAGAGATAAAATCATTAGGGTTGTTGTTAATAGATGGCAGGACTCTGACAATCAATTTGCTTTTTTAGACACCTTAAGATATTTAAGTCAGTGTTAAAGCAGCATTGGTGTTCTAAACTCATTAATTATCCATGCCAATATAGTAAAGTAACTAAAGAGATAATTAATTGGGCAATAACTTCTAGATTCTGGCTCTTATTTCCCAATCAGCACATTTCGTTAGATTTGTTTTTAGTTCTGTGGGTGCAGTAGTAGAAAAAAAATAACATAGGTCAAATTATGATTATTAGCAGTTCTAAACACTTTTATTTCATTGTAGAACTGAGATCATCACAGTACTGATTTATTCATTCAAAAGTGAACACTAATCTTCCACATCCTTAGAGATAAGGAAACATTTAGGGAGTCAACTTTCCTAACTTGAATTTATAATCTTGTAAATTACTTATAAATAGCTTCTAACAATATAAGTCTCATCTATTGTGACTGCCACATTAAGAAAATCCAAAAAACCTCAAGAAATCGGGGCTAGTACTTCTTATTTCTGTTTTCAGAAAAGATAATAAAACAAAGGTTTGCACATTCAGTGCTCTAACATAAGTATTACTAAATATAAAAATCCATACCTCCTACTTAGAAAGTGCTATTTTGTTGGCACATTTAAAAATATTTAAGGCTGGTTCAACATGCGCAAATCAATAAACGTAATCCAGCATATAAACAGAACCAAAGACAAAAACCACATGATTATCTCAATAGATGCAGAAAAGGCCTTTGACAAAATTCAACAGCCCTTCATGCTAAAAACTCTCAATAAATTCGGTATTGATGGAATGTATCTCAAAATAATAAGAGATATTTATCACAAACCCACAGCTAATATCATACTGAATGGGCAAAAACTGGAAGCATTCCCTTTGAAAACTGGCACAAGACAGGGATGTTCTCTCTCACCACTCCTATTCAACATAGTGTTGGAAGTTCTGGCTAGGGCAGTCAGGCAAGAGAAAGAAATAAAGGGTATTCAGTTTCAAAAAGAAGTCAAATTGTCCCTGTTTGCAGATGACATGATCATATATTTAGAAAACCCCATTGTCTCAGCCCAAAATCTCCTTAAGCTGATAAGGAGCAAAGTCACAGGATACAAAATCAATGTGCAAAAATCACAAGCATTCTTACACACCAGTAACAACAGACAAACAGAGAGCCAAATCATCAATGAACTCCCATTCACAATAGCTTCAAAGAGAATAAAATACCTAGGAATCCAACTTACAAGGGATGTAAAGGACCTCTTCAAGGAGAACTACAAACCACTGCTCAGTGAAATAAAAGAGGACACAAACAAATGGAAGAACATACCATGCTCATGGATAGGAAGAATCAATATTGTGAAAATGGCCATATTGCCCAAGGTAATTTATAGATTCAATGCCATCCCCATTAAGCTACCAATGACTTTCTTCACAGAATTGGAAAAAACTGCTTTAAAGTTCATATGGAACCAAAAAAGAGCCCACATTGCCAAGACAATCCTAAGCCAAAAGAACAAAGCTGGAGGCATCATGCTACCAGACTTCAAACTGTATTACAAGGCTACCGTACAGCATGGTACTGGTACCAAAACAGAGATATAGACCAATGGAACAGAACAGAGCCCTCAGAAATAATACCATACCTCTACAGCCATCTGATCTTTGACAGACCTGACAAAAACAAGAAATGGGGAAAGGATTCCTTATTTAATAAATGGTGCTGGGAAAATTGGCTAGCCATAAGTACAAAGCTGAAACTGGATCCTTTCCTTACTCCTTATATGAAAATTAATTCAAGATGGATTAGAGACTTAAGTGTTAGACCTAAAACCATAAAAATGCTAGAAGAAAACCTAGGTAATGCCATTCAGGACATAGGCATGGGCAAGGACTTCATGTCTAAAACACAAAAAGCAATGGCAACAAAAGCCAAAATTGGCAAATGGGATCTAATTAAACTAAAGAGCTTCTGCACAGCAAAAGAAACTACTGTCAGAGTGAAGAGGCAACCTACAGAATGGGAGAAAATTTTTGCAATCTACTCATCTGACAAAGGGCTAATATCCAGAACCTACAAAGAACTCAATCAAATTTACAAGAAAAAAGCCCATCCAAAAGTGGGCAAAGGATATGAACAGACACTTCTCAAAAGAAGACATTCATACAGCCAACAGACACATGAAAAAATGCTCGTCATCACTCACCATCAGAGTAATGCAAATCAAAACCACAATGAGATACCATCTCATACCAGTTAGAATGGCAATCATTAAAAAGTCAGGAAACAACAGGTGCTGGCGAGGATGTGGCAAAATAGGAACACTTTTACACTGTTGGTGGGACTGTAAACTAGTTCAACCATTATGGAAAACAGTGTGGCGATTCCTCAAGGATCTAGAACTAGAAATACCATTTGACCCAGCCATCCCATTACTGGGGATATACCCAAAGGATTATAAATCATGCTGCTATAAAGACACATGCACACATATGTTCATTGCGGCACTATTCACAATAGCAAAGACTTGGAACCAACCCAAATGTCCATCAGTGACAGACTAGATTAAGAAAATGTGGCACATATACACCATGGAATACTATGCAGCCATAAAAAGGGATGAGTTCATGTCCTTTGTAGGGACATGGATGCAGTTGGAAACCATCATTCTCAGCAAACTATCGCAAGAACAGAAAACCAAATACCTCATGTTCTCACTCATAGGTGGGAACTGAACAATGAGATCGCTTGGACACAGGAAGGGGAACATCACACACCGAGTCCTATTGTGGGGAGCGGGGAGTGGGGAGGGATAGCATTAGGAGATATACCTAATGTAAATGACGAGTTAATAGGTACAGCACACCAACATGACACATGTATACATATGTAACAAACCTGCACGTTGTGCACATGTACCCTAGAACTTATAATAAGAAAAATTTAAAACATCTGTGAAGAGCTAATGTTATAGGTGTGTGCCTCATTTTGCTGCCCTATCCAAATGTAAACATTAACAGGGCTGTAGCAAATTAAAGGTATCCATGTGCATTTTTTTCTTCCTTTTGGGAGAGAAGTCTCTCTTGTGAGTTTTAGGGCACATATTTCCTGGTATCTAACTGGTGACTTTGTGTATACTACCAGCATTGGCCTTTCACCAGCCTCTGACATTCAGAGACCTTCTGCTGTGGCTTCTCCTGATACCTGGTTGCTTGAGTCATAATCAGGAATGGTGATTATGTGACATGTCTGAATAAAAGAGATGGTAATTTTGGAAGGACCACAACTTAGGTTGTAAGCTGATAAGTATAGAGAGTTTTGATCTTTGGTTCCACTGTTAAAATTACTAAACATTACTCATCTGGACCTAAACTATCTAAAATATAAAGGAAGTAAACAATAAAAGTAATTGAAGGCTGGGTACAATGGCTCACGCCTGTAATCCCAGCACTTTGGGAGGCTGAGGCAGGGGGATCATGAGGTCAGGAGATCGAGACCATCCTGGCCAACATGCTGAAAACCCATCTCTACTAAAAATTCAAAAATTAGCTGGGCATGGTGGCAAGTGCCTATAGTCCCAGCTACTCAGGAGGCTAAGTCAGGAGAATCACTTGAACCCGGGAGGCAGAGGTTGCAGTGAGCTGAGATAGTGCCATTGCACTCCAGCCTGGCAGCAGAGCAAGACTCCATCTCAATAATAATAATAATAACAATAATTGAAAATGCTTTCAGCATTTATCAGGGTACTTTGCTGGGGGTTAGCTATGGGGTTACAAAGAGGATTCATGTGGCTCTTGTTCTTAAGAAACTTGTAGTTAATAAAGGAAGACCAGATACATACACAATTATTATTAAATAACATATCTCTAAACGAGTATAACAGAGTTCTCTCACCGAAGTACACAAGCTTGTGATAAATAAGAATTCTATTTACCAATCCCCAGAGCTTATTAATCGTTCTATGTACAATTTTAGTAAGCCTATTTAATTTTTAAGTATATGGTATTAGAAATAGCAAACAAATGAGGATAAAATTTCTATAGGCAGCATAGTGAATTAGCATGAAAAATGACAGTTGACTTCAAGGCAAGACCTAGGAAATCTTACAAAGCATGTAAGAATTTGAAAAGGATGGCAATCTAGCATCATTTGATACAGGAACACTGACCCTTTATGATGCATTGGGTCCTGAAGTGTCTCTATATCACAATATTGAGTAATAATTGCCATTCACAAGATAATTCCACAGTTTAAGAAAGGCTTAAATTTTGCATCTTTTCCTTACACTACACACTCTAGTTCTACCAACATTCTTGGCATTTCCTTAAAATGTCATTTAAGAAATATTCTATTAAAAACAATAAATCAAATGAGCTTCTGCCTTTAAACCAAACTGTCAATTATTCTAAAATCATCAGCCATTCATTTGTATAGGATGTTAGAGAGCAGATGTTTAATTATATTGAGCATTTTCCTGAAAGAAAAAAATAACCTAAATACAGAGGTTATACCTGTGGTTGGAAAAATGCAACGTGCTAGTCCTCAGCAGTTATATTTATTTGAAGTCATGACTGATAGCTAATGCCTTGTCTTGGCTTATGAGAAGTTGGTTAAAAATAAATTCATTAGTTTTCCCTTATGGAGAAATACTGGTTCTGCTAATGCTCTGGCACTGATGCGGGGAAAGGAAACTATGTGGGCTAGGATTAAAGCGTCCCCTCTTGACTTTTCTGAACAAACTAGAGTGCAGGTCAGTCAGGAACCAATGATACGAGAGCAGTGTAGTAGCTGGGAATTGGTGACCACAGTGAACTGGCCAAAGTAGAGCTGTCCCTTAAGCAAAAGCTTCAGAGTGTGCTTTGCGGTGTTTTTTTTTTTTTCCAGTCAAGGCTGATTTTATAAAGACAGGATAAGTAGGAGGTCAAAACTAGGGATCCTAAGTACAGGAATTCTCACTTTATTAACTAACCTATCCCCTAGAGAAATTTGAATCTAAGATGTGTATTAGGAAAACCAGGACTTAACAGGACTTAAATGTAATCACTTTGGTTATTAAAAAAAAATGTTTTGATAGCTGTCTGCATTTGACTCGTATAATGCTTAGTTGCAAAGTACTTGTTTTCTTCATTAAATTTTTAAAACAAATTGAGTGGATATCTGATTTCTCAAATGTTTTTGGTTGAAGAGACCAATGATCGGAGGCATGAGCTGCCAAGCCACAAGCTCACCATCTAGTGGTGAAAGTTTCCTGTGATTTATGGCGTATGTCACATTTTCATATGTGATTCTGATAGAAAACACCATAGAAAATGGCAAGCTCTATGTCACAGAGGCAGCAATGTAGCGTTCTTTCAGACTCCAAAATGAGATTCCATCACAGAACATTCTCTCTTCTGTTCTTCCTCTTACAGCAGCAGGGTGAGAATTTTGGGAGGTTTTGTTCTTGTTCCTAACTTCAAAGGGAAAAAATGAGTCTTTCTGAATTGTGATTTCCCTTCACAGAACAAATAGTGGCAATATTTACCTTTTTTCACTTAAGATTTTGCATTTTTTAAAGCAGCAGGACAGGGATTAAGTGGGTTTCTATGAACAGCACTGAGTATATTTCCAGTGTGGCTTGTTGAGTTCAAGGGTATAATTTTGAATGCTTTTTTTCTGAGTTTATATACGTTATGACAAAGGTAATAAGGGAGTTGGAGGAAGTGAGGAGGCCTATTTTCTTAAAACACATACCTATGCATACAATAACAACAAACCTATGTTGAGTTTTTCTTCCTTTAAATATAATTCATTTTTTTAGAAAATGTGAAAATAAAACATTAAACACAAATAGAGAAAGTCACTTAAAATATATGAGTAGAGGTAATTGTTGTATTATGTGCATCCATATATGTCTTTTGTGCATATAAATTTGATTACAAAAATGGAATTGTGCTCTACAGCTTTAATACCTGTCCCTAATTATTCTTCAGCAACATCATTTTAATTGCTGTATATTAGTCCATTGCATTTATATGTAATTCTTTGGCCCCGTAGACTTTTAGATTGTTGATATTGGTGAAAGTAGACACGTACTTTAAAAATTTTAAGAACAAGCTCATGTGTCAGGCATTATGATACCAGGTATCTGGAAATGACAAGAGAGACATGCTTTCTGAGTTCTTGGAACATAGTTCTGATGGGAGTGCTAGAGGATAAGCATTGTTTGGTTGTTTAGAGGATAAACATCTTGTAGATGAGATGGTCATGGTTTGAGATGTATGACTGGATAGATCACACCTGGGGTGTATATGGGCCTGTATGTGCTGGCCTACCTTAAATAAAGAAGTCCAATAAGGGATTTTTGAGGGTTGAGATCCAATGAGTGAGACTGTCCAGAGATTACCGAAGAGTGGAGGTACACAGCATGTGACGCAGAGGGAACAGGAAGTACATTAGGCAGGCCCTGAGGCAGGAAACGGCACAGCTTGTTCTAAGAAGGGGAAAAATTGTAGGATCTCTGGTATTGCTTTTTTCTTCATTGAAAATGAATTGTAAATGCATGTCAGTTTTTAAGAACTGAGCTTTTTTGGGTGCATTTGTAGGGTAATCAGGGATATTTCACAAATTTACAGTATAGAGTCCTCCAAAATAGAAATATGAAAATTCTTATTTTTTTATGTCCTTCAATAATTTGCTTTTATAAATAGATTTTGTACATGCTGTGACACTATTTAGACATCGTATAGCTTTTCTATTAGAGATTTTTGAGTAATACTTTTTAATTATTTGAATGTTGATTTTATATTTGAATATTTACCAGAGTCTTATCAATTCTAATAGTTTTTAAAAAAATCATTCTCACCTGTGCAGAGTGGCTCACACCTGTAATCAATCCCAGCGCTTTGGGAGGCCGAGGTGGTTGGATTGCTAGAGATTGGGCTATAGAGCAAGACCATGTCTAAAAAAAAAAAAAAAAAAAAAAAACCAAAAAAATTCTCTTGACTTTTTCATGTAGTTATATAATTTTTTCAGGAAAGACAATTTTTACATTTTTTTCTTTCCTGCGTCTGCTTCTTTTTGGTTAACATTTTCTTTTCTCATTGCATTTACTGAAAGTTCCATTATGTAACTTTGTAGTAGCAATAATAGGTCTCTTCGTCTTTTTCCTGATCTAATGGGAACATGTGTAATATTTCTTCACTGTTACATGTGGCAATTTGTGCTACATATTTTTAATACCCTTTATTAAATGAAAGACCTTGAATACTGTTCCTTGCTTGCTAATACATTTTGTTAGCAAAGTGATGAATTACTTAAATCAAAATCTTTCAAGCACTTATTGATATGATCACATGGGTTTTGTCCTTTAATCTGTTAATGTAACAGATTTCTTTAGGTTTTTTTTTAATACATATTGGATCACTTAAGCATATTTGGTATAAACATTAGTAGGTTTAGGATTTTTGCCGCATTTCTTATAATGTACATTGGCCTTTGGTGCTGTCTTTGTCTGGTTTTGGTTAGTGAATTATGTTAATTTTACAGTTGAATATTCTGTTTTGGTCTCTATCTCTCTCTATATATACATATTTTTGAATACTGGTTTGGCTTATAGCATTTCTAGTTTTTGTTGTTGTTGTTGTTGTTGTTTGTTTGCTTTTTGTTTTTTGAGTTGGAGTCTTGCTCTGTCACCTAGGCTGGAGTGCAGTGGCTCAATCTCAGCTCACTGCAAGCTCTGCCTCCCGGGTTCATGCCATTCTCCTGCCTCAGCCTCCTGAGTAGCTGGGACTACAGTAGCCTTTAGGCACTCACCACCACGCCTGGCTAATTTTTTGTACATTTAGTAGAGACGCAGTTTCTCCGTATTAGCCAGTATGGTCTTGATCTCCTGACCTCGTGATCCGCCCGCCTCGGCCTCCCAAAGTGCTGGGATTACAGGTGTGAGCCACTGCACCAGGCCGCATTTCTAGTTTTAGATGTAGTGCTTTCTTTGCCCACTTTTTATGTGCAATTTTCATTTTAATTTTCTCTTTAGCCCAAATAGTGTTTTTCTTAATTACCCCAAGGTAATAAGTTCACTTGAATTTTTTTTTTTTTTTTTTTTTGAGACAGAGTCTCGCTCTGTCACCAAGGCTGGGGTGCAGTGGCGCGATCTTGGCTCACCACCTCTGCTTCCCAGGTTCAAGTGTTTCTCCTGCCTCAGCCTCCCAAGTAACTGGGATTACAGATTTTGTTTGCTCTTTTTCTCCTTTAGTTGTAAATTCTTATTTTACTATACTAGTTGTATGATTGAAGCCTCGTATGTGGTTTTGTTTCCTTCATGATCTAGGACCCTACTATTCAAAATGTAGTTCCCAGTCAGTTTGACAGCATTAAAGCAAATTATCAGCCCCCATCCTATATCTACTACTTTAGAACCTCAATTTTAAGAAGGTCCCAGGGTATTCCTATGAATTTTAATGTTTAGAAGTCACTGCTCTGGGACTTGATCAGTTTTTGTAAAGCTTATAGATTACAACAGTGTTTTTATTTTAAAAGCGTATCTGTTTATGAGGTAAAATTTTCTCTCTAATAATGTGTTTTGGCAAGCTGTTGTGTTGAACACTCTATGTGCTTTTTATTTTGAGAAATCTGAGAGAGATATTACATTTTCCAGCACGATTCTACATATATCAGAATATTTCTCATAAATTTTATATTGTGAACCAATAAATGTTGAGTAGGAATAAAACTAGTATTATAACCCTGGATGTTTTTGCATGCTATTTTATTGAATCTGTAATATATTACAGGCACTGAACTAGCTACTAGATATTAAAATAATATTTTTTGTGTAAATGCTGCTTTTCCACTTGTTAAATACAATTTATGCCATTTAAATGCCATATGCAGTGTTTGCATATGATGTGGTTTTCTACTCAGGATAACCGAGTAGTAGGGATTTCACATCTGTTTTTCTGAGGAGCTGCCAGAGGCAGGCTTTCTACAGTCACATAGCTTGTAAGTGGTCAAGTGAGAGTGTAAATTGACACCCCCTGATTTGAGTTTCAGTGGCCTTTCCTCAATGCTGATAGATGTATTGACTGAAAGAAATATGGATATGAGAATAAACCCTCTATGATAGAAAGTGAACAGTTGAACATTTAAAAACTTTTAATTGCTAGGTGTATTTTGACTAATATGAGTGCCAGTGTTAACATTTTAATCTCCTTGTTCAGACTCCTTTTGACACTTACATAGATTATAATCTTGCATTTGATTCCATTTAAATTGTTTAGGTTAATTGCATATTATATATTCCACATAGCTATACTGGTTTTTTTTTTTTAATTATAATTTAAGTTCTAGGGTACATGTGCACAACGTGCAGGTTCGTGACATATGTATACATGTGTCATGTTGGTGTGCTGCACCCATTAACTCGTTATTTACATTAGGTATATTTCCTAATGCTATCCCTGCCCCCCCCCACAATAGGACCCAGTGTGTGATGATCCCCTTCTTGTGTCCAAGTGTTCTCATTGTTCAATTCCCACCTGTGAGTGAGAACATGTGGTATTTGGTTTTCTGTTCTTGCGATAGTTTGCTGAGAATGATGGTTTCCAGCTGCAGCCATGTCCCTTCAAAGGACATGAACTCATCCTTTTTTATGGTTGCATAGTATTCCATGGTGTATATGTGCCACATGTTCTTAATCCAGTCTGTCACTGATGGGTATGTGGATTGATTCCAAGTCTTTGCTATTGTGAATAGTGCCGCAATGAACATACGTGTGCATGTGTCTTTATAGCAGCATGACTTATAATCCTTTGGGTATATCCCCAGTAATGGAATGGCTGGGTCAAATGGTATTTCTAGTTCTAGGTCCTTGATGAATCACCACACTGTTTTCCACAATGGTTGAACTAGTTTACAGTCCCACCAACAGTGTAAAAGTGTTCCTATTTCTCCACATCCTCTCCAGCATCTGTTGTTTCCTGACTTTTTAATGATTGCCATTCTAACTGGTGTGAGATGGTATCTCATTGTGGTTTTGATTTGCATTTCTCTGATGGCCAGTGATGATGAGCATTTTTTCATGTGTCTGTTGGCTGTATGCCTGTCTTCTTTTGAGAAGAGTCTGCTCATATCCTTTACCCACTTTTGGATGGGGTTGTTTTTTTTCTTGTAAATTTGATTGAGTTCTTTGTAGGTTCTGGATATTAGCCCTTTGTCAGATGAGTAGATTGCAAAAATTTTCTCCCATTCTGTAGGTTGCCTGTTCACTCCGATGGTAGTTTCTTTTGCTGTGCAGAAACTCCTTAGTTTAATTAGATCCCATTTGTCAATTTTGGCTTTTGTTGCCATTGCTTTTCGTGTTTTAGACATAAGTCCTTGCCCATGCCTATGTCCTGAATGGTATTACCTAGGTTTTCTTCTAGGGTTTTTATGGTTTTACATCTAACATTTAAGTCTCTAATCCATCTTGAATTAATTTTCATATAAGGAGTAAGGAAAGGATCCAGTTTCAGCTTTGTACTTATGGCTAGCCAATTTTCCCAGCACCATTTATTAAATAAGGAATCCTTTCCCCATTTCTTGTTTTTGTCAGGTTTGTTAAAGATCAGATGGTTGTAAAGGTGTGGTATTATTTCTGAGGGCTCTGTTCTGTTCCATTGGTCTATATCTCTGTTTTGGTACCAGTACCATGCTGTTTTGGTCACTGTAGCCTTGTAGTATAATTTGAAGTCTGGTAGCGTGATGCCTCCAGCTTTGTTCTTTTGGCTTAGGATTGTCTTGGCAATGTGGGCTCTTTTTTGGTTCCATATGAACTTTAAAGCAGTTTTTCCAATTCTGTGAAAAAAGTCATTGGTAGCTTAATGGGGATGGCATTGAATCTATAAATTACCTTGGGCAATATGGCCATTTTCACAATATTGATTCTTCCTATCCATGAGCATGGTATATTCTTCCATTTGTTTGTGTCCTCTTTTATTTCACT
Organism: Theropithecus gelada; assembly: GCF_003255815.1. Lineage (NCBI taxonomy): Eukaryota > Metazoa > Chordata > Mammalia > Primates > Cercopithecidae > Theropithecus > Theropithecus gelada. The sequence continues at coordinate 147,284,967 of NC_037670.1, read as the reverse complement.
GAGCAGTGGTTTGTAGTTCTCCTTGAAGAGGTCCTTTACATCCCTTGTAAGTTGGATTCCTAGGTATTTTATTCTCTTTGAAGCGATTGTGAATGGAAGTTCATTGATGATTTGGCTCTCTGTTTGTCTGTTGTTACTGGTGTATAAGAATGCTTGTGATTTTTGCACATTGATTTTTGTATCCTGAGACTTTGCCGAAGTTACTTATCAGCTTAAGGAGATTTTGGGCTGAGACGATGGGGTTTTCTAAATATATGATCATGTCATCTGCAAACAGGGACAATTTGACTTCTTCTTTTTCTAACTGAATACCCTTTATTTCCTTCTCTTGCCTGACTGCCCTAGCCCAAACTTCCAACACTATGTTGAATACGAGTGGTGAGAGAGGGCATCCTGTCTTATGCCAGTTTTCAAAGGGAATGCTTCCAGTTTTTGCCCATTCAGTATGATACTGGCTGTGAGTTTGTGATAAATAGCTCTTATTATTTTGAGATACGTTCCATTAATACTGAATTTATTGAGAGTTTTTAGCATGAAGGGCTGTTGAATTTTGTCAAAGGCCTTTTCTGCATCTATTGAGATAATCATGTGGTTTTTCTCTCTGGTTCTGTTTATATGCTGGATTACGTTTATTGATTTGCATATGTTGAACCAGCCTTGCATCCCAGGGATGAAGCCCACTTGATCATGGTGAATAAGCTTTTTGATGTGCTGCTGGATTCGGTTTGCCAGTATTTTACTGAGGATTTTTGCATCGATGTTCATCAGGGATATTGGTCTAAAATTCTCTTTTTTTTTGTTGTGTCTCTGCCAGGCTTTGTTATCAGGATGATGTTGGCCTCATAAAATGGGTTAGGGAGGATTCCCTCTTTTTCTGTTGATTGGAATAGTTTCAGAAGGAATGGTACCAGCTCCTTCTTGTACCTCTGGTAGAATTCGACTGTAAATCCATCTGGTCCTGGACTTTTTTTGGTTGGTAGGCTATTAATTATTGGCTCAATTTCAGAGCTTGCTGTTGGTCTATTCAGGAATTCAGCTTCTTTCTGGTTTAGTCTTGGGAGACTGTAAGTGTCCAGGAAATTACCCATTTCTTCTAGGTTTTCTAGTTTATTTGCATAGAGGTGTTTATAGTATTCTCTGATGGTAGTTTGTATTTCTGTGGGGTCGGTGGTGATATCCCCTTTATCATTTTTTATTGCGTCTATTTGATCCTTCTGTCTTTTCTTCTTTATTAGTCTTGCTAGCGGTCTATCAATTTTGTAGATCTTTTCAAAAAACCAGCTCCTGGATTCATTGATTTTTTGGAGGGATTTTTGTGTCTATATCTCCTTCAGTTCTGCTCTGATCTTAGTTATTCTCTGCCTTCTGCTAGCTTTTGAATTTGTTTGCTCTTGCTTCTCTAGTTCTTTTAATTGTGATGTTTGGGTGTCAATTTTAGATCTTTCCAGCTTTCTCTTGTGGGCATTTAGTACTATAAATTTCCCTGTACACACTGCTTTAAATGTGTCCCAGAGATTCTGGTATGTTGTATCTTTGTTCTCATTGGTTTTAAAGAACATCTTTATTTCTGCCTTCATTATGTACCCAGTAATCATTCAGGAGCAGGTTGTTCAGTTTCCATGTAGTTGAGCGGTTTTGATTGAGTTTGTTAGTCCTGAGTTCTAGTTTGATTACACTGTGGTCTGAGAGACAGTTGGTTATAATTTCTGTTCTTTTACATTTGCTGAGTAGTGCTTTACTTCCAACTATGTGGTCAATTTTGTAATAAGTACGATGTGGTGCTGAGAAGAATGAATATTCTGTTGATTTGCGGTGGAGAGTTCTGTAGATGTCTATTAGGTCTGCTTGGTGCAGATTTGAGTTCAATTCCTGGATATCCTTGTTAACTTTCTGTCTCGTAGATCTGTCTAATGTTGACAGTGGAGTGTTGAAGTCTCCCATTATTATTGTATGGGAGTCTAAGTGTCTTTGTAAGTCTCTAAGGACTTGCTTTATGAATCTGGGTGCTCCTGTATTGGGTGCATATATATTTAGGATAGTTAGTTCTTCCTGATGAATTGATCCCTTTACCAATATGTAATGGCCTTCTTTGTCTCTTTTGATCTTTGATGGTTTAAAGTCTGTTTTATCAGAGACTAAGATTGCAACCCCTGCCTTTTTTTGTTTTCCATTTGCTTCGTAGATCTTCCTCCATCCCTTTATTTTGAGCCTATGTATGTCTCTGCGTGTGAGATGGGTCTCCTGAACACAGCAAACTGATGAGTCTTGACTCTTTATCCAATTTGCCAGTCTCTGTCTTTTAATTGGAGCATTTAGTCCATTTACATTTAAGATTAATATTGTTATGTGTGAACTTGATCCTGTCATTATGATGTTAGCTGGTTATTTTGCTCATTAGTTTATGCAGTTTCTTTGTAGCATTGATGGTCTTTACATTTTGGTATGTTTTTGCAGTGGCTGCTTCCGGTTGTTCCTTTCCATGTTTTTTGCTTCCTTCAGGAGCTCTTGCAAGGCAGGCCTGGTGGTGACAAAATCTCTCAGCATTTGCTTATCTGTAAAGGATTTTATTTCTCTTCACTTACGAAACTTAGTTTGGCTGGATATGAAATTCTGGGTTTAAAATTCTTTTCTTTCAGAATGTTGAATATTGGCCCCCATTCTCTTCTGGCTTGTAGAGTGTCTGCCAAGAGATCTGCTCTTAGTCTTATGGGCTTCCCTTTGTGGGTAACCCGACCTTTCTCTCTGGCTGCCGTTAACATTTTTCCTTCATTTCAACTTTGGTGAATCTGACAATTATGTGTCTTAGAGTTGCTCTTCTCAAGGAGTATCTTTGTGGTGTTCTCTGTATTTCCTGAATTTGAATGTTGGCCTGCCTTACTAGATTGGGGAAGTTCTCCTGGATGATATCCTGCAGAGTGTTTTCCAACTTGGTTCCATTTTCCCCGTCACTTTCAGGCACACCAATCAGACATGGATTTGGTCTTTTCACATAATCCCATACTTCTTGGAGGGTTTGTTCATTTCTTTTTACTCTTTTTTCTCTACACTTCTCTTCTTGCTTCATTTCATTCGTTTGATCTTCAATTGCTGATACTCTCTCTTCCAGTTGATCGACTTGGTTACTGAAGCTTGTGCATTTGTCATGTAGTTCTCTTGTTATGGTTTTCATCTCTATCAGTTCTTTTAAGGACTTCTCTGCATTGGTTATTCTAGTTATCCATTCATCCATTCTTTTTTCAAGGTCTTTAGTTTCTTTGTGCTGGTTATATAGTTCCTCCTTTAGCTCTGAGAAGTTTGATCAACTGAAGCCTTCTTCTCTCAACTTGTCAAAGTCATTCTCCATCCAGCTTTGTTCTGTTGCTGGCGATGAGCTGCATTCCTTTGGAGGGGGAGATGCACTCTGATTTTTTGAATTTCCAGCTTTTCTGCCCTGCTTTTTCCCCATTTTTGTGGTTTTATCTGCCTTTGGTCTTTGATGATGGTGATGTACTGATGGGGTTTTGGTGTGGGTGTCCTTTCTGTTTGTTAGTTTTCCTTCTAACAGTCATGACCCTCAGCTGTAGGTCTGTTGGAGATTGCTTGAGGTCCACTCCAGACCCTGTTTGCCAGGGTATCAGCAGCGGAGGCTGCAGAAGATAGACTATTGCTGAACAGCAAGTGTTGCTGTTTGATTCTTGCTCTGGAAGCTTCGTCTCAGGGGTATACCCCATTGTGTGAGGTGTGAGGTGTCGGTCTGCACCTAGTGGGGGATGTCTCCCAGTTAGGCTACTCAGGGGTCAGGGACCCACTTGAGCAGGCAGTCTGTCCGTTCTCAGATCTCAACCTCTGTGGTGGGAGATCCACTGCTCTCTTCAAAGCTGTCAGACAGGGGCATTTACCTCTGCCGAGGTTTCTGCTGCTTTTTGTTTAGCTATGCCCTGTCCCCAGAGGAGGAGTCTACAGAGGCAGGCTGGCCTCCTTGAGCTGTGGTGGGCTCCACCCAATTCGAGCTTCCCGGAGACTTTATTTACCTACTTAAGCCTCAGCAATGGCGGGTGTCCCTCCCCCAGCCTCGCTGCCACCTTGCAGTTAGATCTCAGACTGCTGTGCTAGCAATGAGGGAGACTCTGTGGGTGTGGGACCCACCGGGCCAGGTGTGGGATATAATCTCCTGGTGTGCCGTTTGCTAAGACCGTTGGTAAAGAGCAGTATTAGGGTGGGAGTTACCCGATTTTCCAGGTGTTGTGTGTCTCACTTTCCTTTGGCTTGGAAAAGGAATTCCTTTCTCCCTTGTGCTTCCCAGGTGAGGTGATGCCTCGCCCTGCTTCAGCTGTCGCTGTTCGGGCTGCACCCACTGACGGGCACCAACTGTCCGACACGCCCCAATGAGATGAACCTGAAAATGCAGAAATCACCTGTCTTCTGTGTCACTCACACTGGGAGCTGGAGACTGGAGCTGTTCCTATTTGGCCATCTTGGGCGCGCCCTAGCTATACTTTAAAAAAAAATTTTTGTAGATGGAGGCTTGCTCTGTCACCCAGGCTGGAGTGCAGTGGCGTGATCTCTGCTCACTGCAAGCTCTGCCTCCCGGATTCACACCATTCTCCCACCTCAGCCTCCTGAGTAGCTGGGACTACAGGCACCCGCCACCACACCTGGCTAATTTTGTTTTTGTATTTTTAGTAGAGATTGGGTTCACTGTTATCAGCCAGGATGGTCTTGATCTCCTGACCTCGTGATCCACCCACCTCGGCATCCCAAAGTGCTGGGACTACAGGCGTGAGCCACCACACCTGGCACTACATAGCTATACTTCTTAAAAATATGCTTCTCTCTTCTCTCAATCTAGGAAGAAAAGAATAATACTGTGTTTGTGTTCTGTTGTTTCTTGCATTAGTCACTACATTTTCAGGTAATTTTATTGCCAAGGTGCAATTGGCCAAATGTGAGAGCTGGTGTTTAAAGGAAATGGGAATATTTTTGAATGGTGCAAAGATTACAAACTTTATTTAATATTTGTTTATAAGGCACTTTCTTATTTTTCTTGTGACTGCATGAAAATATGACAGCATTTTTACAATTGGAAGACCATTTCTCTAAATGGGAGGCACACCTGAACCAATGATTGCACTTGTCCTCCTTGTCACAGGGATAAGGCTGTCTTTTATCAGGTGAGCATCTAGCTGTCCCACGTAACTGTTTGAATGAGAGCCTTCTACAAAGGGAGATTTCTTCTCCTCCTGATTCTCTGTCTTGCAAAAATCAAGCAGAAGTTGAGGCAAGTATACATAAGTATTTACTGTGAGCTCAGGAAAACTCAAACATTACTTTCATAGTGTAACTGTTTTATTTTCCTTCTGGAACAAGTTCTTGATGAAGTAGAGTTTATAGTAAAACAGAAGTTTCTCTAGAGTTTCAATATAATTAAGTCTACAAAAAAAAATGCTTGGAATGGAGGCAATGGTAGAGTTTCCTACAGTGATTTCAGTAAGGGGCCCTCGTTGAGACTTTTGTCAGAAAGATTTCCTTGTAATATTACATATCAAGAGTAAACCAAAAGTAAGCTTTGCAAAACTAACCTTTGGTTGGCTTTGTAGCATTTGGGAAAATATAGGACATCTATATACGTCGATGTAGATGTGGAGGCTATAAACAAATGTCCTCTGGGTAGTCCTGGTTCCGGTTTAAATAGAGAGCTTAATATTTCAGTTACTACTTTACACTTTAGATGCCCTGGTTAGACTGTGGTGAAGTTTATACACTTATTTTGAACATTCATTAGGGAGAGTGGCATTTTACCTTGGTCTAGGGGCTGGGTGAACTGCAATCCTAGGCAAGTACTGATGTTTGGGTCAAGGAGGAGGATGTGTTTAGGGAGAATCACAGCACCTTTTCCTGTCTTGTTTTTTTCCTTTTGATAGAATAAGGAGTTAGGGAAACAAAGGGAAATCTCATTTATAAGAATTGTATTGTGGTGTTAGAATGTTTTATAGAGGTTTTTTTTTTTTTTAATGCAACAACTGCATTGGAAAACTGTTATTCAGTTTCACATAAAATTGAACTTGCTCTGTGACAAAGCAATTTTACTCCTAGATATATAATATTAAAAAAAAACCTGCACAAAAAATTGACACAAATATTAAATACACATGTATAACCACTCAAAATAATGCAAATATCTATTAAAGAATGAGTTAATCATATGTTCATATGATGAAATGTTTTTATTTTTTAATTTAACTTTTAAGTTCGGGGGTACATGAGCAGGTTTGTTATATAGGTAACCTTGTGTCATGGAGGTTTGTTGTACAGATTATTTTGTCAAACCAGGTATTATGCCTAGTACCTATTAGTTATTTTTCCTTATCCTTTCCCTCCTCCCTGCCTCCACCCTGCAATAAGCCCTGGTGTCTGTTGTTCCCCTCTACGTGCTCATCATTCCCCTCTATGTGTCCATGTGTTCTCATCATTTAGCTTCCACTTATAAATGATAACATTGTGGTATTTAATTCCATTCCTGCATTAGTTTGCTAAGGACAATGGCCTCCAGCTGTATCTAATGTCCCAGCAAAGAACATGATCTCGTTATTTTTTATGGCTGCATACTATTCCAGGTGTATATGTACCACATTTTCTCTATCCAGTCCACCATTGATGGACATTTAGTTTGATTCCATATCTTTGTTATTGTGAATAGTGCTGCAGTGAACACACACATGCATGTGTCTCTATAGTAGAATGATTTATATTCCTTTGGGTATATACCTGGTAATGGGGTTGCTGGGTAAAATGATAGTTTTGTTCTTAGGTCTTTGAGGAATTACCACACTGTGTTCTAACAATGGTTGAACCAGTTTGCACTCCCATTAACACTGTATAAGCATTCCTTTTTCTCTGCAACGTCACCATCGTCTGTTATTTGAGTTTTTAGTAATAGCCATTTTGACTAATATAAGATGGTATCTCATTGTAGTTTGATTTGCATTTCTCTAATGATAGGTGATGTTGAGCTTTTTTTTTCATATGATTGTTAGCCACATGTACATCTTCTTTTGAAAAGTATCTGTTTATGTCCTTTGCTTGCTTTTTAATGGGTTTGTTTTTTTCTTGTAAATTTAAGTTATTTATAGATGCTGGATGTTAGACTTTTGTCAGATGCATAGTTTGCAAAAATTGTCTCCTATTTTGTAGGTTGTCTGTTGACTCTGTTGATAATTTTCTTTGCTGTGCAGAAGCTGTTTAGTTTAGTTAGATCCCATTTGTCAATTTTTGTTTTTGTTGCAATTGCTTTTGGTGTCTTCATCATGAAATCATTACCCATTGCTCTTTCCAGAATGGTATTGCCTAGATTGTCTTCCACTTTTTTTTTTTTTTTTTTTTTTTTATTTTTTGTTTTTTACATGTAAGTCTTTTTTCCATCTTGAGTTAATTTTTGTATATGGTATAAGGAAAGGGTCCAGTTTCAGTCTTCTGCATATGGGTAGCCGGTAATACCAGCACCATTTGTTGAATAGGGAATCCTTTCCTCCTTGCTTATTTTGTCAGGTTTGTTGAAGATCTGATAGTTGTAGGCATGCAGCCTTATTTCTGGGCTCTGTATGCTGTTCCATTGGTTTATGTATCTGTTTTTATACCAGCACCATGCTGTTTTGATTACTGTAGCCCTGTAGTATAGTTTGAAGTTGAGTAGTGTGATGCCTCCACCTTTGTTCTTTTTGCTTAAGATTGCCTTGGCTATTTGGGTTCCATATGAATTTTAGTTCCATATGAATTTTAAAATAGTTTTTTTTTCAAGTTCTTTGAAGAATGTCAATGGAAGTTTAATGGAAGAGCATTGAATCTATCAATTGCTTTGGGCAGTATGGCCAATTTAACAATATTGAGTCTTACTATACATGAGCATGGAATGTTTTCCTATATGTTTAATCTGTTAGCTTCGAGCAGTTTTGTAGTTCTCCTTGTAGAGATATTTTACCTGCCTGGCCAGCTGTATTCCTAGGTAGTTTGTTCTTTTTGTGGCAACTGTGAATGGGATTGTGTTTTTCATTTGGCTCTCAGCTTAGCTGTTGTTGGCGTATAGGAATGTTAGTGATTTTTTCTCATTGATTTTGTATCCTGAGACTTTACTGAAGTTGCTTATCAACTTAAGGAGCTTATGGGCTGAGACTATGGGATTTTCTAGATATAGGATCATGTTGTCTGCAAACAAGGATAGTCTGACTTTCTTTCTTCCTATTTGGATGCTCTACATTGCTTTTTCTTGCCTGACAGCCCTGGCCAGGACTTCCCACACCGTGTTGAATAGGACTGGTGAGAGAGGGCATCCTTGTTTTTTGCTGGTTTTCAAGGGGAATGCTTCCAGCTTTTGCCCATTGAGTGTGATGCTGGCTATGGGTATGTCATAGATGGCTCTTATTTTGAGGTATATTTCTTCAATATCTGGTTTATTGAGAGTTTTTAACATGAATAGGTGTTGAATTTTATTGAAAGTCTTTTCTACATAGATTGAGATACTCATGTGACTTTTGTCTTTAGTTCTGTTTGTGATACATCACATTTATTTATTTGTGTATGTTGAAACAACTTTGCATCCCAGGGAAAAAGCTGACTTGATCATGGTGGATAAGCTTTGAAGTGCTGCTGGATTCAGTTTGCTTTTTTTCGTTGGTAGGCTGTTTATTATGGACTCAATTTTAGAGCTCATTATTGGTCTGTTCAGGGGTTCAGATTTTCCTAGTTGAGTCTTGGGAGGGTGTATGTGTCCAGGAATTTATCCATTTCTTTTAGATTTTCTAGTTTATGTGCATGGAAGTGTTAATAATATTCTCTGATGATGGTTTGCATTTCTATGGGGTCAGTGGTAATATCCCCCCCTTGTTGTTTCTGATTGTGTTTATTTGGATTTTCTCTATTCTTCTTTATTAGTCTAGCTAGTGGTCTATTAATTTTTTTTCATAGAATTGGCTCCTGGATTTGTTGATCTTTTGAATTTTTTTAATGTCTCAATCTCCTTCAGTTTAGATGTGATTCTGGTTATTTCTTCTCTTCTGCTAGCTTTGGGATTTGTTTGCTCTTGGTTCTCTAGTTCTTTTAGTTGTGATGTGAGGTTGTTAATTTGAGATCTTTGTAACTTTCTGATGTGGGCATTTAGTGCTACAAATTTCCCTCTTAACCCTGCCTTAGCTGTGTCCCAGAGATTCTGGTATGTTGTATCTTTGTTCTCTAGTTTCAAAGAACTTCTTGATATGTGCCTTAATTTCATTATTTACCCAAATTCATTAAGGAGCAGGTGATTTAATTTCCATGTAATTGTATGGTTTTGAGTGAATTTCTTAGTCTTGATTTCCAATTTGATTATGCTGTTGTCAGAAAAGGTTTTTTTTTTAAAATGATTTCAGTTCTTTTGCTTTTGCTGAAGAGTGTTTTACTTCTGATTATATGACTGATTTTAGAGGATGTGCCATGTGGCGATGAGAACAACGTATATTGTGTTGTTTTGGGGTTGAGAGTTCTGTAGATATCTATCAGGTCCCTTTGATCCAGTACTGAGCTCAGGTCCTGAATATCTTTGTTAGTTTTCTGTCTTGATGATCTAATATTGCCAGTGCGGTGTCAAGCTCTCCCACTATTATTGTTTGGGAGTTGAAGTCTGATAGACAAAATAGCCAGTATAGAAAAGAATGTAAACAACTTGATAGAGCTGAAAAACACACTACAAGAATTTTATAATGCAATTACAAATATTGATATCGAGATAGACCAGGTGGAGGAAAGAATCTCAGAGCTTGAAGTCTGGCTTTCTGAAATAAGACAATTACACAAGAGTGCAGAAAAAAATGAGAAGGAAATGAAGAGAACCTCCGAGAAATATGGGATTATATAAAGAGACCAAATCTATGACTCATTGGTATCCCCAAAAGAGATAGGGAGAATGGTATCAACTTGGCAAACATATTTTAGGATATCATCCATGAGAACTTCCCCAATCTAGCTAGAGTGGCCAACATTCAGGTTTAGGAAATGAAGCAAGAAGATCATCCACAAGACATGTAATCATCAGATTCTCTAGGTTGAAATGAAAGAAAAAATGTTAATGACAGCTAGAAAGGTCAGGACGCCTACAAAGAGAAGCTCATCAGACTAATAGCGGACCTCTCAGCAGAAACCCTACAAACCAGAAGAGATTGTGGGTCAATATTCAACATTCTTAAGAAAAGAAATTCCAACCTAGATTTTTTTTCAGGCAATGTAAGCCTCATAAATGAAGGGGAAATAAGATCCTTTTCAGAAAGGCAAATGCTGAGGGAATCCATTCACCAGACGTGCCCTTACAAGAGCTCCTGAAGGAAGCACTAAGTCTGGAAGGGAAAGATCATTACCAGCCACTACATAAACACACTGAAGTACATAGACCAGTGATGCTATGAAGCAACCACATAAACAAGTCTGCAAAATAACCAGCTAACATCATGAGGATAGGATCAAATTCACACATATCAGTACTGACCTTGAATGTAAATGGATTGAATGTCCCAATTAAAAGACATGCCATGTTCAGCTGGATAAAAAAGCAAGACCCATTGATACGCTGTCTTTAAGGGGCCCATCTCACATGCAGTGACACACATAAGCTCAATATAAAAGGATAGAGAAAAATCTACCAGGCAAATGGAAAACAGAAATAAGCAGGGATTGTGATCCTAGTTTCAGACAAAACAGACTTTAAACAACAAAGATTTAAAAATATAAAGAAGGGCATTACATAATTGTTAAAGGGCTCAATTCAGCATGAAGCTCTCACTATCCTAAATATATATGCACCCGGCACAGCGGCACCCAGATTCATAAAACGAGTTCTTAGAATTTTTCAAGAGACTTAGACTCCCACACAATTGTAAACATTTTTTAAGATACTATAATGAAAATTTGGGGTCTGAGCTTCAAAAAGGGAATTATGTTCAAAACTAGGGGCTGGAGGGATGGACCAAGGAGTTTCAATCAATGGAAATGAAAAATGAAGAGAAAAAACAGTAAAGGAGGGCCTGAATGGTCCTTTTACATATTTGATATAACGAATCAGTGTTTCTTTTAGAAAGGCTTTTAGTGCATATAATGATATGGCTGAAAGGTACAGGATTTTAATTTTTTCATTTGCACTCAGGACTCTTTGAACAAAGATCCAATATGAATGCTTTAATTTGTACAAATATGTAGTTGATGGTGAATTAAATTAGAGTTGCACAAATCCTATTCAGTATGTGTTGAACTAGAAGTTGCCAGGAGCATAATGCTATTAGGTGAGCAGTTAATCTGGAGAGACCAGATGCTTTGCTGTTAGCTGTTTCTTGGCCTAGGGTGAGCAGTCTACCTTTCTTTGTTCGCCGTATTCATGTTTAACAGTGAATATCTTATAATTAGTTAAATATATTTGCTTTGCTTTATAACGAAAATACACTGTTGGAAAGATCACCAAATCTAATTTACTTGAAATCTATAATGCCATACGGCTAAATAACTTTGTTAATCTTATAGGTGCATCTCTAAAGTCTGCTGCATTTTTAAAAATAGTGTCTTAGTCTGTTCAAGCTGCAACAACAAGATACCATAACCTGAGTAGCTTATAAATAACAGAACTTTATTTCTAACAGTTTTGGAGGCTGGAAGGTCCAAGGTCAAGGTGCCCAAGATTTCACCTCTCATGAGGCCCTGCTTCCTGGTTTATAAGTGGCTATTATTTCAGTATAACCTCACACAGCTGAAACAGGGTGCAGGTCTCTCTAGGGCCCAGGGCCTCCTTTATAAGGGTACTAATCCCATTCATTAGTGCTCCACTCGTGAACTAATCACCTCTTAAGAACCCACCTCCAAATACCATCACTTTGGGGGTTAGGATTTCAACACATGAATTTTCGGGGAGGACACAAACATTCAGACTATAGCAGGGAGTTTAAAATGAAATGTTTTATGGATTAACTTTTCTCAGGATGTTACCAGAATAATTGTGGTCTCCTCTGTTTACCAAAGGGAGCATTTCACAACACATTTTGCTTGGTACAAGGTTATGACTTGATTGGCAATATTGAGTTTGCCTTTGAGGTTCCTTCCATTACTGTATTCATGAGAAAGCAAATGGGGTATCTGGGAATTGGTCTGTTGTTTACAAACTGATTTAGCCATTTAACTTGGTTCCCTTAGGGCATCAAAAATTAATATAAAATGTATTTTATCAATGATGGTTTTTCAAAATAATTAGATTCCTACAATCAGACTGTTTTTAATGGTTATGTAGATGAGATAATTGAGATAAAATGTATTTATTTGTGATTTAGTCAACCCTTTTTATTAGTAATTTCTGATAAGCCTTTAATTTTGAACCAACATTTTAAATTGTGGTTTATAATTAGATCAAGTTCATTCTTTAAAATTTTAAGCTCACTCAAATTGAAAAACTTCTAAGATAGGCTGTTTTTTGTAAAAATTCTTTTATCCTGTGTTGGCATGGTTAGTGTTATTAAATAGCAATGACTTAAATATGTTGATAAAGTGATTAAATCACAATACACTTGTTGATGGCATCCTATATAGTCTTTCTCCAGATTGCGTTTGAAAAATTGCTGTTAATGGGCAGCTATTCTCAGTTGCTGTGCTGGTATGTTTCAGTATGCTTGACTTTCTTATCCTTTGCTCAGTTCAGGAAAAAAAAGTCAATATTTAGTTTATATTGAGAATCAAAGAAAATGACCCATGGAAAGTTAGAATATTTGAAAGAAAAAACAAGAATAGCAAGGTTTAAGAAGTGTGCATGTGTATCTTTCAAAAGAGCTTCATCTCATACCATCTGTGGTTTCCTTATTATTTCTTTCTGTAGTTTAAAATCTGAACATTAAACAATATTATTTCATACCTAAGAGGGAGAATAATTTATTATATAAGATCGTGATGTCTAAATGAGAACTTCAGCATCTGAATCTCATACATTACAAATAGTTTTATTGTACTTTTCCTCGCCCCGTTGATACAATCTTATACGACTTTATTTTGTTCTGGAAGTCAGCATGGCCCACAGTGTTTAAGAACAGACATTCAGACAGCTAGAGGAATTGATGTGCCTGGGCATACTCTATGGGCATACTGCATATTGAAATCTGAGTTAAAAATGATATGTCTGTTTGCTTTCATATTTTGGGTGCTACCATTTCTTCATGTACCTGATCATAATTAATATTCCTACATCCATTAGTGTTGAGACTTGGTGGCTAGGAAAAATTATAATGATGGGCTCTTGGGAGAGCTTGGCTGTACAGAAACTTGGATTTTATGACTGAATTTTCAAGTGGTAGATCAATTAGGCAGAACTAGTCATGCATTGCAGTATCTTTAAGAGCTATCTTGAAACAAATTTTAGACCTGGATGGTGTTCATGAGCTATAATTTGAAGAATGACTGAGGCTATGAGTACTAGATTTAGGCATTTTGAAGAAAAAAACAATTTCATATGGATTAAGTTGGATGTTTTATTCATAAGAGCTGGTTTGATCTTTATATGCCTTGATATTTTTAAGTCCTATAGTTACTGTGTTTTAAATTTATTACTATACAGTCTTTATTTTCAACAATTAAATTGGCCAGGGGTGGGTGGTAGTTAGAAACATTTTCTTGGATTATAAGAACGTTAATAAAGTCCCACTGAAGTAAAACTCATCCACTCAGAAACTTATTCTTTTCTTTTGTTTTTTGTTTTTTTTTTTTTTTAGAAAGGGTGTCTGACTCTGTCCCTTCAGCTGGCATGCAGTGGCACAGTCATACCTCATTGCAGCTGTGAATGGGCCCAGGGGATCCTCCTGCCTTAGCCTCCTGAGTAGCTAGGAATACAGGTGCACATCATTGCCCTTGGCTAATTTTTAAAATTTTTCTGTAGACGCAGGGACTCCTTTTGTTGCCCAGACTGGTCTCAAACTCCTGGCCTCAAGCAATCCTCCTTGGCCTACCAAATTGCTGGGATTACAGGCATGAGCCATTGTTCCTGGCCTTTTTCTATTTTTAATTCACAATCTTATCTTTGCAAACTGATACAAAGACCTCTGTTTCTCTTTTCAAAGAAACAAAAAAAAAAAAACTTGCCTAATATTTGTTCGCTTATTCTTATGTGAATATGTAGAATTTATGTTTCTTTCCCTTAGTATTCTGTCTTTATAGTTCGTTTTTCTAAGAAAATGGATGAGGGGTATTTTTATTTCATTTTCTATGGCAAGCTTATTTGTGTCCCTGATCAGCATTGCTCCTATGTTTAAGAAACTAGCTCTTCATCTCAACATGGCAGATTTTTTCTACACATAGTTTTTACCTTTCTAAACGGTGTGTTATGTTTTGTTTTTGGTTTCTGTAAACAAGTTTTAAAGTTTTATGTAGTCAAATTATTAGCGTTTCCCTTTTGGCATCTGGGATTTATCTGCAAATAACTTTTGAAAGCATTTGTTAAATGTACATATTTATCTGTAGATATTTTTTTATCCGTAAGTTAATTTCTTAAAGCGTAATGTGGTTATTTTGTTAGTGTGTGTGGGAGGGGGAAAATTTGTATTTGTGTCCTTTAGGTTTGGGAACTAAAGATGTTTTGAGGTTAGAGTGTGATGCTTATAGTGAATGGCTGAGCTTTTTATATTCCTTGACAGATATCCCTTGCAAGACTCTTGCTCTTCTGAATGCTTTTCGAAGCAAGACAAAGTCGTTGAGGGAATTAAATAGCAGCGCTTACTACTAATTACCAGGCCTTTGTGGTAGATGAACCAGTTAAAGGCCAACCCTTCCTTGCAATGTGCCGGCCTTGGGGGAGGTAGGCTAGGAAAGCACTAAACGTTCCTTTCTGATGAGTATAAAAACACTGAACCCTGAACAGACTATTCTGGGCTGCTGTAGTTGGCATTCTGCACCTCCCTAGTTTGCATGATTTTCTGATAAATGAAATCTACTCTTCTGCTGACATTCCCTTCACCTCTTCATGCTCCTGCCTCCCAGGGGTAATCAGTGCAGCCAAGCTAAGGACCAAGAAAAACCATTACCATTTCCTCTGCCACCCATCACTGAGGACATGAGGACTCTGAGCATCTTAAATTCTGGGACCAAGAGTTACAGAGGGCAAGTACTGCTTCCTCCTGTGGTCAGCATCCAATAAGAGCCAAGGTGTTCTAAGTGTTGAAATCAAGGGTTAGTAAAAGGGAAATGATGAACTGTTTTCATTGCTGAAGCAGGCCTTTCCTCAATGCTGATGACTAGTTGGGGACTTAAGCCCCGAGGAGGACAAGTTCACTTAGGCCCAAATGAACACAAGGAACAAAGTGGAGCTCTGTGACCTCCGGGAGACCAGTTTTATTGTATAAAGCTTTGCTTGAATCTAAACTCAATCATGGAAAGGTGGATACTAAGATTTAATTCTTGGCATAGTGCAATCAGCCTAAAACCATCAGGTTCAAAGCTATAGTCCAACGAAGGCAGAATTGTTGACTTATGGCAATGAGGTAGACTCTACACCAGAGAAACCACTTATAAAGCTGCTCACTAATCAAAAGAAAAGAGTCATAGGATTTTTGAGAAGGGTAGAGTTTAATTGAAATATAAATGAAGCAATTTTTGGTAAGTTTAAGGCAAAGCAGGGCTTGCGTGTCAATGGGTCACACAATTTGTGTCAATATCACTGCAGTGTGGACCAGGGTCCTGTTTCCTTTCAAACTACAAAGTTAAGAGTGATGTGAAATGCCATGTCCAGAACCCCCTTTTCTAAAGCTCTAGGTCATAAACTGAGGCCATTTCTTTGTGTCAAAGTAACTTAGATCCTCCAGACAAAAATGAAATGCTTCATTCTGAGTACTATAATTTCAAACAGCAGAGTTTCTGATAGTCTATGATTTTAGAGCACAAAGTTTCTCAGTGAGTCAGAAAACTACTAGTAGACACTCAAAGAAAGGGGTTGTTATGATACTTTATAGTAGCAGAATGTCCTTGAGAAAAGTATTGTTTCCTAGTAACCCTGAAGTTGGCTCTGTTTCTGTTATTCTCCAGCCTGATGAATGGCTGGTCAGATTTTTACGTTCTTTGTCTGAGTCAACTTCTACTTTCTCAGTCTCCCATAGTGTGCTCTTATTCTCACAGTGGGGATGTTTATTGTCAGCTAGTGTTTGAGTTCTGTTTGTCAGGATCTTCCTTTCCTCTCTCTAGTTGGACCATGTAATACTGCCTAAAAACCTTTCCAGTTTTTTAAGCTGGTGGCAGGACCTTGGGAGATATTTAATGAGGATGAGGAATCAGATGTTTGGTAATACTTTGGTTCACTTCCTGAGTGTGGTGGACTTCTGTGAGTAAAGAAAGGTGTTCCTGAAGGCTACTCTAACAGCTAATACCAAGTATTTTGGAATTCAGTTACTTTGTTACGTCTGAATTCTCCCTTGTCCCTGCCCCACACTCAGAATTGGGAGCCTACAATGTGCTTTGCATTGCACTAGGCACTTAAATTAATTACTAAGGTGAATACAATGTGGTTTTCATCTTCCAGGAACCAACTGTCTGTTGGGGGAGATGGATATGGAAGCAAATCATTGCAGTGTACTGTAGTATGAGAATAAAGGTAAATAAACTTTGTTGGCTAACTGCCCATTCCTAACTTCCCTTTGAAGTTGAATAATTCTTCAGTCATCTGGAATTTGGGCTTTGCAGTGAAATATGTCTGGACTTGAAGAGAAAGATTCTGGAGAGCATCATCCAGAAAGTTTTCTAATTAATGACAAGTAACTAGCTAGTAGATCTATGGTTTTAGTGGTCCTTTCTGAATTCTCCAAGGAAATACATATATATGCACAAGTTCATGATACATTTACATTGCTGTTAAATGACATAAAACACAAGTGATAAAACTTTCAGCTTTTTCTTGGGGTTGGGGGGGTATAGAGGCACTTTATAAAACCCTCATGAGATTGAGGTGTGCAGGGTGTTTAGATATCTAGGCTCAAAACACTCAGCTGATATGCACATTAGCTGTTCCTCATTGCTTAAAGTTTGTATTCCTTCTGGAGTGGCTTCTCTAGATAATATTTAAATAAAAGGGTTGAAAACAGTGGTTTCACAACAGTCCTGCATACTGTTACAGGATTCGTTTCTTAAATGTTGAGCAAGGCCTACTACCTGCCTGGCATTTTCTAGCACTGAGGATGTAGCTGTGAGAAATGCTACATCCATGACCTGTTCTCATGGAACCTGGTTTCTAGTGGGAAGATGCTTAGGGCTGGGAGGATGGGGTTACAAGCAGGTTTAGTTACACACTCATCTTTTTTTTCCAGTGTGAGCGTTTAGTTAAGCTCTCTTTTTTTTTTTTTTTTTTTTTTTTGAGACGGAGTCTTGCTCTGTCGCCCGGGCTGGAGTGCAGTGGCCGGATCTCAGCTCACTGCAAGCTCTGCCTCCCGGGTTTACGCCATTCTGCCTCAGCCTCCTGAGTAGCTGGGACTACAGGCGCCTGCCACCTTGCCCGGCTAGTTTTTTGTATTTTTTAGTAGAGACGGGGTTTCACCGCTCTAGCCAGGATGGTCTCGATCTGCTGACCTCGTGATCCGCCCGTCTCGGCCTCCCAAAGTGCTGGGATTACAGGCTTGAGCCTAAGCTCTCTTTTGAACAAAGCATGACCGAGTAAGTCTGAAAACCACTCTTGTAGAAAAAAAGAATGGGGATATGGTGATGCTTTATTGTCCTTGACTCAGTTCTCACATAATGGAGATGGCTCTGAATGTAGTAGTTGTAATCCTGTCTTAAACACGAAACTCGTAACAGTAGTAAAAACATTTACATCTCAAAATTGAAAGTCTAAATTATCCACAAAAGTTGTGCCATATATTTATGTCACCAATGGGTACAACACACTGAGTGTTAAATTCATAATATCAAAGTTATTGATAAATTCTTACAGGTCATATTTCCTAACATTGACCAATGGTAGAAGAGAAAGAAGGATGTCACTCCCTATTCACCCTCCTCCAGCTGAACATCTATAATTTATAAATGTACTGCTTATGTATTTGTTTATATCTGTAAATCATTCTGACTTTGCTCCAGACATTTTATCTGATCAGTCCTTTATCCCAGTCTCTTGACTGTGCTTAATTCTGCCTCCTCTCCTTTAAATCTTGCTATTTACATTCTAATGCTCATTATAAGGAGAACAACCATTCTTCCTGGCTTCTTACCCATCTTCCCGATGACGCTAATTTGCCATTTATATGAACATTTCATTTACGTGAAATTGTATTTAGATGTTTACTATAAAGACTGGGTCCATATTATCCCTTCTAGAAGTTATAGTTTGAAGATCTGAATGTGGTTTATTTCTTCTTCTAGAACCACATTACCTGCATCTTCTGAGCCAGAAGACCTATAGGCAACTGATCTCAGGGAACCCTTGTGTTGTGTGGGCTTTGGGGAAAGGAAATGGTGTGTGGGGGTTGAGGTGGGAGGGCTTTCTCTAAATGGTCTAGGCCCTAGTGAGAGAATAGTGTTTGAACCTCAGGATAAAGAGGTCCAGAGAGGTAGATTCTAGAGTCTCATCTTCAAAGATCAGAAGATTCCTGGGGGTAGGGATATGAGAGTCTTCGTAACCCCCACAAAACCCAAGAAAGGAACTCAGTGGGTAGATAGGATTATCCATGCCCTTGAGCCCAAGAGGAGGGCACGGAGACCTGAGAGCAAAAATACTTTCCCCTGCTATTTCTGAAGGGGAAATAGCTTCTTGTTTTTACACATCTCACACAAGTAAGATTCAGACCCTTTAGGGCTCTAGTTCAAAATTCACCTGGGGTATTTACATAAGTACTAATGTCTGGGTACCTCCTCCAGAGACTCTTATCAAACTGGTTCTGGGCATTATCAGTTAAAAATGAAATAAACCACAAAACAACTCCCCAAGTGATTCTAATGTGAAGCCAAATTAGAGAACCAACAATCAGACTTTAGCCCCGACAAAATGACAGTCTACATAGGAAGTCCTGCAGGCAAAGAGAGAAATACCAGGCAGTCAGAACAAGTGTGATGTGAAGTAGCAATGTTGGAGGAGACATGTTAACATTTGAAAGAGTTAAAAATAAAAGTATCATACCTAGGGAGTTTCAACTGTAGCACCTACGAAATTTTAAACGTGATTCCTAATTAAGTAACACAAGGGAAAAAGGGTGGCTGCTGAGACCTGATTTACTGTTCTGGTTGATCAAATGTAAAACACATCTGAAATCCCAGAGCATAAATATGAAAATATGATTGAAAGTTGGAAATCTTGAGGGGAAAAATAAGAGTCTTGGAGATTTGATTCCAGGGACCTGAAATGAAAATAATTGGAGTTCAACAAGGTGAAAAAGGATCATAAATAAGAAACAGGAAAGGTAATAATTATATAATAGACAATATTCTTGACCTGAGCTAAAGAAAGATTTTGGCCTGCAAAATAAAAAGGCTTAGTAAGGTCTAGACTCACCTGATAAGAAAAGACCCATGTCCAGACACATTCTGATAAAATTCTCAAATTCTTTAATGATATATACAGATGGCTCCAGGAAAAAAAGAATTAAGTTACCTTAAGAAAAGGATGAAGTGTGGGAACCAACCTGGCACTGCTTTTCTCATCTGCAAGTTAGGAAGATGGGGCACCCACACACTACTGAGAGAAATAGACCACAATCCAAGAATCTTACTTTCAACTTATATCATTTTCCTGCCTAGGTTAAGAAAAGGACTTTAGAGGTATGTAATCATTCAGAGAGTATCACCCACATATTGTATCCAAGAGTAGATGTTAAACAGTAAATGAACCAGAACAGAGACTTCAAGGTGGGAAAACATGAAGAGGAAATAAGCACAGTAAATCTTAACACATGAGTGCATACATATTTAGAAATTAACTGGATGGAGATAGCTGTTTTGGGATTTGTAATTTAAATGCAAAATAAGGATATATTAAACTTCCTCAGAAAAATCTAAAAGTAAACAGTACCCAATGACCTAAAAGTTGAGAATGGTACATAGAGAAGTAGAAACATTCTAAAAAGATCTTAGGGAGGAGGATGAGATAGTGAAAATAAAAAATATCAAAAAAAACCCTGAGCTTATTAGGGGATATAAGACGATAAATAGTGGGTCATGGTGGGAAAAATAATTTTAATGGAAGTTATAATCTTATTTTCAAAGAATAGAGTCATACCATCTAATTTTAAGAATGAAATAGACGTGACTACTAATGGAATGAAAGAGTACACGAAATTTTCAATTTAGTGAGGGAAAATGTTCAGGTTCAATCAGTCTAGTGGGAAAAATATTAAAGATAGTTATAGTAATAGCCACAAGCCCTCTTGGAAGGCCTGAGAGTTTGCATAACTTCAGTAATAGATATGGTTGAAGGCAACCTAATCCTTACCTTGAGTAAATAGCTTAAAGTGGGTACAAAGGAAGGCAGAGTAGTTTACCTAGCTATCTTATTTACTCATGTGGTCTTAAGACTACCTTTGATGTACCCCAGGTGCTGCCTAAGTGGTTTTTACTGGGAAAGTCCACAATGTCAATTATCCTCTAATGGTGTTGACTCAAGCCTTTGTTGATTATTATTACTGAATAAATGTGAGTCTCACTAGCTGATCGGGGCCTTGGTGGCAACTGTTTACAGCACTCAGCAGGGAGTCTGTAAGCAGCGTGAACACCCCCAACTGGACTGGCAAAGCAGAATATCTGTGTGTCAGTGTCTGTTATTCAACCCTCACCGGGTCAGGGGTCTGCAAGGGACAGACCCCCCACAGCTGGTGCCCCTGTGAGAGGAGCGCTAGCTGCCACAGTTGGTGCCTCATGTGAGGAACGCTTCTGCAGGAAAAATAGCAACTTGATCAGCCCCTCAAACATAAGGAATAGGAACAAGAAACAATATAAAATGACTAATAAACACAAAGTAAGATGGAAGGAATAAAATCAACCACAATAGTTATTATATTAAATACAAACAGATTGAAAAACAAAATTACAAGCCAGATATCAGACTGGGTTACAAAAGTAAACCTAGCTATATGCTGTTTATTGTTTTCTCATTAGTGAGTTTATAAGAACGTTTGAAATACAGAAATGCATATAAATAATACTGGGAAATACAAAATGAGTCATTCATTTTTGGTCAATGCAAAATGACCAAAAATAGAGTCAATATAAGAAAAGGAGAAATAGTGTAAAAAGGAATACTGAGTAGAAATAAAAGGCAAATTTACTTTAAAAATGAGTTTAAAAACATGGATGTACCAAACAACATATCAGCTAAAATATTAAAAAAAAAAATAAAATGTGACTGAAACAGAAAATCCATGTATCAGTACATTTGGTTCAGATGACCAAATACTTTCTTAGTATCTACTGATGTGCTATAATTTCATCTATCATTTCCAATGAAGACTAAGCAAAGAAGGAAATTAAAAATCAATTTTTTTTTTTTTTGAGACAGGGTCTCACTCTGTCACCCAGGGTGGAATGCAGTCGCATGAACACGCCTCACTGCAGCCTCAATATCCCTGGTTCAAAGATTCTCCCACCTTAGCATGCTGAGTAGCTGGAACCACAGACATGCATCACCACACCCTGCTAATTTTTGTTGTTGTTGTTGTAGAGACGGGGTTTCACCATGTTGCCCAGGATTGAAAGCCAATCTTTAACATTTAGAATAAAGATTTGCTACTGATGTTGTTTTAGTAATGAGCAAGATACTGAACTACATTGTTATTTAACAATTCTATGAAGATTTTAGCAAATGGATTAGCAAAATAACCACGAAGACATGGCATCCTCTCTTATTAATGTGGTATTTTGTCCCTGAAAACCCCAAGGAGTCTAATTTTTTTAAAAAAGTAGAATTAGGGGAATTTGCTAAGGTTGCTAGATATAAGGTAAATACACAATATCAATAGCTTTTCTTCTCACACTAAGCATTTAGAAATGAAAATGTAAATAATTATTTAGAATAATATGATACAACTGTAAGATAGTGAGAAATTCAGCAAGATAAGCATAAGACCTATGTGATGAAAACTAAAATTTTTCTGTCATAAAATCTGAACAAGTGGATTGACATTTCTTGTCCTTAGATGAAAGATTCAGTAGTGTGTAAATGTCAAGACACCCAAAATAAATAGACAGATTTAAAGCCTTTTTATTTCATATTTCACCATGGTTATTTCTGAAATAGGATGGAAAAATTATAAAGGTTATGTGGAAGATTAAATGCCTAAGAAAGAAAATTTACTGAGGGATAAAATTGGTTACTCAAATCAGATTTTCTAAATAAAACAGTATAAATTCATTACAATCAATACAATATTAAAAATAAGTAGGTCAGTGAAATAAAATTTAGAAATACTTATATATAATAGAACTGAACACGATGGTGATAATTGATTAGGAAAAGGACAGATAAAGAAAGGATAAATTATTTATAAGTGTTGCATATTTGAATCTCTAAAATTATGAGTATGGAACAAAATATTCAAAGTTGTATCATCAGTTGTTAGCAGTTGAAGGAAATAAATGTGAATTCTCTTATGTATTACAATACAGTGAAGTACAAATGGGATAAGACAAATTAAAAAATAAAACAGAATCCTGGATTTAGGGGCTAGTAGAAACACAAACTATAAAAGAGAAAATATTTGAGTTTGTCAAATAAGTCTTTTGAATGGCAGAAGAGACTATAAACAAGGTCAATAGGCTAAGACAATAATAACCCCCTTGTATATGTAATGTAGATGGCAAAGTATAGCAATTGCATGGAAAATCCTCTTATAATAAGGAAAAGATGTTTTAATAGGATAATGGGTAAAAACCAAAAATAGTTCAAAGGACAACAAATTGAAATGATCAACAAGTTTGTGAAAATATTCAAATTAAAGTAACAACAAAGGTTACTTTCTTTCCATCAGATTAATAATATTTTGTCATGAGTGTGGTAAGAGGCATTCTTATACATGATTTTCTACAAAGTGATTTGTCAAAATCTATTGAAATTAAATGCCTCTATACTTTGACTCAGCATTCCCACATATGAAACTTAATCTGATAGAATAAAAGCAGCCTTAAGTAAGAATACAGGTATAAGAGTGATTTTTGGTACATTGTATGTAGTCACATAAAACCAAAACCAATATAAATGCTGTCAGAGGGAATGGTATGTAAATCGTGGTGCAGCCACATACCATGTGCTATTATATAGCCCTTAAAAGAATGGCTAACATTTGGGAGGCTGAGGTGGAAGAATTGCTTGTGCCCAGGAGTTAGAGACTAGCTGGGCAGCATAGTGAGACTCTCTCTCTAAAAAAGTAAAAAATAAAAAAATTAGTGGTGTGGAGACACGCACATGTAGTCTCAGCTATTTGTGAGGCTGAGGCTTGAGCCCTGGAGGTTGAGGCTGCACTCCGGATAGAGCAAGACCCCATCTTCAAACAAACAAACCCAGAATGGGTCAGGGCTAAAGGTGGTGGTGGTGGTGGTTCCTGGAGGTATGTTAGATGTATAGTCTAACAAAGGCAGGGTAATTTCCCATCTTTTTAAAAACAGTAGCTATGATTAAAAATTCTTTTATTGTAGTTTATATAATTGGATGCATATTTGTATCTCTAGAATTATGAGTATGGAGCAAAATATTCAAAGCTGTATCATCAGTTGTTAGCAGTTGCAGAGAGGGGGATGTTGCTCTGGGTTAGTTAGAAGACTCAGTACACAGGTCAATAAAGGACCTTCAGTGGAATCAAGCAGAAAAGAAAACTAAGTCCACATGGTAAAAAATCATGATTGTGATTTTATTTATATTTTTATGTAAAATTGTATGTGTACATACAATTTTATGTACATACATACACATATGTACATAAAATTGTATAAGATGTAAAATATATAGTTTCTCTTTTGGACTTCTGATTTCAGGATAAGTTGAGCGTACTTGAGCCTCTTTTCTCCTAAAAATATGGAAAGAACCAAAAATTACATAAAAATTAGAAAATGGCAACATGGAAGGATGTCACCAAGTAGCCTGACACTGGAAGGAATTTTTTGGCATTTCTGCAACAGAGAGAATAAGAGAAATGCCCATCAGAGCTGACTGGTCTTTGATTCAACACAGGCAAGAAATGGCTACCTAGGAAGTCAATGGATGGGATTCACACAGAAGTAAATAGGTCCATAGGTATAGAGTAGCAAGATATTGGAGCATGATAGAGAGATGGGGAGGACAGAGCATAGGACAACAAAATGAAGTCCTTTGGAAGACTCATCAGTGGATTCTACCTGTGAGAATCCTGATTTCCTGCAATGGGTTTTGCTTGCTGTGATGTTCAAATTTTGAAGACATTGAAGTACTATTACAGAGGGGGAAATAAAGTTTGTGAACCAAGAAGTCTATACTCAGTTCTATATTATGGATGAGTATTGTAGTTTAGATTATTGTTCAGCAAATGCTCACTCTCTTTCTTGTCCACTCTGGGCAGAATTTACTTTTCTGCCCTTTTTGAGAGGGCAGATTTGAGCTTGGCCTTTTGACTTGCTTTATCCAGTGAAATGTTTGTGGGTATGATGTGAGCAGAGGCTCGAAATGTGCTATATGGTTGGGCTTGGTTCCCTGAGAGCTGCTGACCTCCACCACAAAAAAAAGTCTTGCTAGCTTCCACTGTTTGCACCTGATCCAAAATGAGACCAGTAGAATAGTCACCCTAGTTGGCCTGAAGCCTGAAGTAGAACTGTCCCACCTAAAGTGTGGGAACAAAGGCTTATTGTTGTGTGCACTGAGATTCTGTGGTTGGTAAGTATATTAGTCCATTTTTGTACTGTGTGAAGAAATATCCAAGACTGGATAATTTATAAAGAAAAATAGGTTTAATGGAATCACAGTCCCACATGACTGGAGAGGCCTCACAATCACAGCAGAAGCAAAGTTACATCTTACATGGTGGCAGACAAGAGTGCGTGCAGTGGGGGACTGCCCTTAAACCATCAGATCTTGTGAGACTTAATTCACTGTCCCAAGAAGAGCATGGGAAAAACCCATGGCCATGATTCAATTACTTCCTAACAGGTCCCTCCCATGACACGTGGGGATTACAGGATCTACAATTCAAGATGAGATGGGGGGGGACACAGCCAAACTGTATCATTCCACCCCGGCCGCTCCCAAGTTTCATGTCCTCACATTTTAAAACGAATCATGCCTTCCCAGCAGTCCCCAAAGTCTTAACTCATTTCAGCATTAATTCGAAAGTCCCAAACCTCAATTATTGACTTCTGTGTACCCACAGGCTCAACACCACACAGAAGCTGCCAAGGTTTGGGGCTTGCACCCCCTGAAGCCACAACCCATGCTACACTTTGGCCCCTTAACCATGGCTGGAGCAGCTGGGACACACGGCACCAAGTCCCTAGGCTGCACACAGCAAAGGGTCCCTGGGCCAGGCCCACAAAACCATTTTTTCCTTCTAGGCCTCTGGGCCTGTGATAGTAGGGACTGCTGGGAAGGTATCTGATATGCCCTGGAGACATTTTCCTCATTGTCTTGGTGACTAACATTGGGCTCCTTGTTACCTGTGCAAATTTTTGCAGTTTAGGCTTGACTTTCTCCCCAGAAAATTGGTTTTTCTTTTCTTTTTCTTTTATATTGTATCATCAGGCAGCTAGTTTTCCAAAGTTTTATGCTCTGCTTCCTCTTGAACACTTTGCTGCTTAGAAATTTCTTCCACCAGAATAAATTTCTCTCTAAATCATCTCTCTCAAGTTCAAAGTTCCACAGATCTCTAGGGCAGAGGCAAAATGCACCAGTTTCTTTGTATAGCAAGAGTGACCTTTACTCCAGATTCCAACAAGTTCCTCATCTCCATCTGAGACCACCTCAGCCTGGACTTTATTGTCCATATCACTATCAGCATTTTGGTCAAGGCCATTCATTCAGCAAGTCTCTAGGAAGTTCCAGACTTTTCTATGTTTTCTTGTCTTCTGAGCCCCCCCAGTCTCTAGGAAGTTCCAAACTTTCCCACATTTTCCTGTCGTCTTCTGACCCCTCTAAACTGTTCCAACCTCTGCCTGTTACCCAGTTCCAAAGTCAAGTTCACATTTTTGGGTATCGTTATAGCAGCACCCCACTCTATGGGTACCAGTTTACTGTATTAGTCCATTCTCACACTGCTAATAAAGACATACCCGAGACTGGGTAATTTATAAAGGAGAGAGGTTTAATTGATTCACAGTTCCACAGGGCTAGGAGGCCTCAGGAAACTTACAAGCATGGTGGAAGGGGAAGCAAACATGCCCTTCTTCTCAAGGTGGCTGCAAGGAGAAGTGCAGAGTGAAGTGGTGGAAAGCCTCTTATAAAACCATCAGATCTCATGAGAACTCACTATCATGAGAACATGGAGGTAACTACCCCCATGATTCAATTACCTTCCACCAGTTCCCTCCCATGACACATGGGAATTATAAGAACTACAGTTCAAGATGACATTTGGGTGGGGACATAGCCACACTGTATCAGTCATCTTGTAGCCCATTTAAGAGATGAAATTTTCCAGACTCCTTTGCAATTACTTGTGGTCAAGTTCTGGCCAATATGTAAGCACACATAATGAATAAAGTTACAAGTTACCTACTTTTTCTGTTGTTGCCTGGAATGTGGATATGAGAGCTGGAGCTCCAGCAGCCATAAATCAGTCTGCTAAGGATCTTAAATCAGTCTGCTAAGGATTTGGTGGCAGCAAGGTACAAAAAACCTGATGACAATGGAGCTGCCATCCCTTCCCTGGACTGTCTACTTTTCGGTTCCTTTTATGAGAGAAATAAGCTATTTTACTTAAGATATTGTTATTTTTCTTGTTATTGTTTTAATTATTTTTTTTTTAGACAGGATCTCATTGTCTTGTCTGGGCTGGAGTGCAGTGCATAATCACAGCTCACTGCAGTCTCAATCTCCTAGGCTCAAGGAATCCTGCCTCGGCCTCGTGAGTAGCTGGAACTACAGGCACACGCCACCGTGCTTGGCTAATTTTCAAACCTTTTGTAGAGATGGGGTCACACTATATTGCCCAGGACAGTCTCCTTTTCCTGGGCTCAAGCAGTCCTCCTGCCTCTACCTCCCAAAGTGCTGGCATTACAGGCATGAGCCACTGTTCCTGGCCTTCTTGTTACTATTGTTGCTAGAGTTACATGCGAGGTGCCACCAGTCTCTTTGTATAGCAAGAGTGAGCTTTACTCCAGGTTCCAACAATTCCTCATCTCCATCTGAGACCACCTCAGCCTGGACTTCATTGACCATATTACTATCAGCATTTTGCTCAAAGCCATTCAACAAGTCTTTAGGAAATTCTAAACTTTCCCACATCTTCCTGTCTTCTGAGCAATCTAAGTCTCTAGGATGTTCCAAACTTTCCCACATTTTTTTTGTTTATTTATTTATTTATTTCTGAGCCCTCCAAACTGTTCCAGTCTGCCTGTTCCTCAGTTCCAAAGTTGCTTCCACATTTTTGGGTATCCTTATAGCTGTATCCCACTCTACCAGTACTAATTTACTGTATTAGTACATTTTCATACTGCTATGAAGACATTACCTGTACTATTGTAGTTAATTTATAAAGAAAAAGAGGTTTAATGGACTGATAGTTCCACATGGCTGTGGAGCCCTCACAATCATGGCAGAAGGTGAAGGAAGAGCAAAGGCATGTCTTACATGGCAGCATGCAAGAGAGCATGTGCAGGGGAACTGCCTTTTATAAAACCATCAGATCTCATGAGACTTATTCACTATCATGAGAACAGCATGGGAAAAACCTGCCCCCCATGATTTGATTACCTTGCTCCAGGTCCCTCTCATGACAGTGGGGATTATGGGAGCTACAATTCAAGATGAGATTTGGGTGGGGACACAGCCAAACCCTATCAGTTGGTATATAGCAATAGGTGAATGAAACAGTATTTTAAAAACCCTCCTTTTTGTTGTTATTACACAGACCTAAGAAAGTATATGCCCATCTAACTTCTCTAGAAAAAAAAATTTTGAACTTGAATAAATATCGTACCAAATGAAAACAATTTATAATAGGGAACAGAGAAAGGAGTGGAATGGAAGGAATTACAGCAAACATTGAAACTAGCAAAACTTGTGATTAAATTTGAATGACTTCCTAAGAAAGTTGTGAAACTTAATGCACTTGTTAGGAAAAGATTTTCAAAATTCAAGAGCTGTACTGCTAATTAAAAAAATGGAAAATCTAACATCAATACAATCCAGGAAGGTGACAGGGATAGGAAATTAAAACCATGTTTATGGTCATATTTTATTAGGGGGAGAGATCATATATAGTCTTAATTCTGGGTGGTGATAATCAAATATAGGTTCAGATATGCAAAATTAAAAGTAACCACTAGTACAAAAGAAATATGGCACAGAGGGTGAATTTGTTGCCTTTCTCTTGGGCAAAGTTTGGGTAGGTTTGCTAGTAGCCCCTTTAAAATAATCAGTATTTCCTGAACTCTGAGTTTTCTCAGGTGTGACACAGATGCACTTTAGGTACAGCATCCCCCTGGGCTACCTTGAATCACCCTTTGGAACCTGGCAGCAAAGAGAGCCCATGAGAACATGGAGCTAATGCTGCCTTCTGTGTTGTGAACAGTAACATCCTTTATCTGTGACCCAGGAGTCTGATGAATTGTGTCAGCATCTATGATGCTATGGCAGACTAATCTGTTATCTTGCAAATAGTCTAAGGCTTTAGTCTTAGACTTAGACTCTTAGACTCTTCACAAACATTGTGCTGCACTGTTTGTTAAATGTTTTTAATATTACTGTTGGATAAAAGACACAGTGTACTCAGAATGAATATAATTTCCATAAAACTTTTATAACACAAAACAACCTAGCAACTGAATATATAAAATGAAAGCTTCTAGAAGTAGGTTAATTTTGTATTTTTTTTAAAAAAAAAACACCACACATAGTTGAGAGACTAACACAATTCTTTGAGAATTTAACAGACAAATGAGCAAAAGTAAGTAATTTTAGGAAATTTGGCCATCACCCTCAAAAAACTTGAATGGGTATATATTAATTATTTGTGGATATAGATATGCACACAGACACATACCATCTTATTAAAAAGGTAATGTAAATTAGGTGCCCATGAAACAGAAACATTAAGTACATATTGTAGGCCTCAAAGGAAAGTTAATAAATTCTCAAGAGTATAAATAATTCAGTCTTTATTTGCTTTCCTACATCCATTTAAACTAGAAATTCAGAATAACTAAGAATTCTAATCTAACAGAAACTAAACATACTTCTAAATAACTTGAGGATCAGAGGAGGATATCAGATGTGAAATTAGACTGCAGAACTGATAACAAATGTACTCTATAGCAAAGATTATGGTAATTGGGCAAACCATAATTGGTAAAAAACTTATAACCTATGCTTTTATTAAACAAACTGATCCCAAAATAAATGAAGGAAGAATTCAGGCCTAGAAAACTGTCTTAACTAACTTTTTCTTGGAAATGGTTCTGGTTCTCATGGCTAAATATAAGCCTGTGTTAACACGTTGTTCCATTTTTAGAAAAGAAAAAAATACAGCTTTTTACACTTTAAAGGAAATAAATTAGTTTGAGATGACTTTTTTTGTCAGTTCTTTTGTTTCCTCTCTGTGTGTGTGTGTGTGTGCGCGCGCATATATATATATATATATATATATATATATATATATATATATGTTGTAGAAAAGACTTGAATAAATTTTAGCAAATTTTTAACTTCAAAACCAACTTTCAATAATTTAGACCTATTTTTGGAGATTAATATATATGGCAATAGTGATTGAAATTGAAAATGTAATTGAAAAGTTATTCTTTCTCTTCTGTATTTTAAAATTTAAAATGCTTGCAAGACTTTAGTGTCTCTGAACTACATTGATTTTTCTAGCTATTTGTCATTTTTTGTAGCCTATTAATAAGAAATTTGACCCATAATGTATAAAGTTTATGCAAGACAGAAAACTAAGCAGACATAAATTTATAATCTGTCTATTGTCAGAACAAACAAGGTGAAAGACAATGTGAATGCCAAACATCAGAGAGCAAAACTAGTAAGAGCTAGCTGTCTTCGTTTCTTTAAAATGTGAAAGGTAATTTAAGGAAAGCTTTGCAAGAAAACTGGGATGATAATTTGAAGTACAGTTATGGAAAAGTAGTTTGCTACAAGTAGAAAAGAAGGTTTTAAAAAGGTACTTTTTATGTGAGCCCTTTTCTGTGATTAAAGCAATGCCTGAAAAAGCAATACTTGTCCACTGCACAACATAAAGGATGTGTGTAAACACATAAAAATAGTTCGTATGAATCCTACAGCTCTTTTAGGAAGCCTTTTCTGAACTTCTGGTATGGGTTATATTCCTTCCTTTTGTGCCAAGACACCCTCTTCATTCTTTCGTAGTGTTTAATGCACAGTATTAAAGTGATCTGTTTATCCTTTTTATCTTTTACATAGATATCTTTAAATTTTAAACAACGTCTCCATTTTCATATCATCAGCAGTTTAGTGCTGATAATTTAGTGCTGTAATTAATAGCATTAAGTAAATGAACATGGCTATTAATTACCTTGTAAAGATTGATTTATTATATAAAAGGAGTTACTGATTTCAGCAGTATAAACAGTCTTTAGGCCTTTGGCCAAGGAGTTTTTCAGAAATACTCTACCAGTTTTCCTGTTCACCAGTAAGATCTGAGTTTCCATATCACCATGTCCTTTCCAGCATTTAATACTGTAATTTTCAAATCATTGTTAATTTAATCAATAAAAATAACCGACTTTAATGTGCTTTCTTTTCATTACTAGAACAATTGGACATTTAAAATAATTTAACAATTTGTGAATTGTTCATGTTTTTTGACCTTCATTATACTGAGATCTAACTCTAATGAAGTTATTAACTTTTTGCTCATTTCATGTGGTGCCGTTTTCTTCCCATTTGTTTGCTTTTCAATTTTCTTTAGAATCTATTTTGATAAACAGACGTTTTGTCTATTTAAAGTTGTTGACTTTTTGTCATCTCCTTTGCCTGGCAAGTCCTTCTCTGTCAAGAGCTTAGATTTTTTACCTTTATTTTCTTGTAACTTCATATGGCTTAAGTATCTTATCCAGGGGTAGTCTGTTGTAGTTACTGGATCTGCAATAACTGTGCATGTGAATTTGAGAACTGACATCAGCTTCCCATCTAGAAACATATGGTATGTCTCTCCAATTTTTAAGCCATCTTTTAAATCTCAGTAAAGATTTGTTTTCTTTATATAGAATCTTTGAGCCTTTTTTTTTTTTGTATTTTGGTTTGTGATTGCTTTTGCCAGTGGATTTTTCTGTTACCTTAAACAATTATTCTTACTATACAGGCAAGCTGTTGATTTTTTTGCAAATTTAACTGTATCTATTGAAGTTATCAGACTCCCTTATTGGCAAATAATTACTCAGTTCATTCTGGTTTTCTGATGGAATGTAAATATCTAAAAGTAAAGTGGCATTTTAAAATTTTGGTCTAGCTTTCAGTGGGATTGTCATTAATTTTTCACCTGTTAGGAATGCTATTTATTTGGCATGTATTAAGATCAGTTTATGGTTTCAAAATGTTTGGACTATTGAAGTGATATGTTAATCACATTTTTGCTATGAACCATTCTTGAAGAAATATAACAATCTTAGGGGATACTTATTTTAATACAATTGGTTCACTTTTAATCTTTCAGATATTTAGTGTAATCACAATATGCAGAGGTTTTTATAGGCTACTCAAACCCTACCTCTGTTCTTCAGTTCTCATCTTAGAAGTATTACATTAGCATTCCAACTGAATTCTAAACTTTGTTTTCTTTCACTCCTCCATGTCAAGTGTATCAGCTCAAAACCAGTTCTAACACTGAATATATGAAATGTCTTCCTCTATCCGTTTCCTCTACTGTTCCTCACTATTCCTCACTATTCCTCACCTTGGTCTGTTGGAACTGTCTCCTAAGTTGTCCCCCTACCTGATTTTTCTCTCCCTAACAAAAATCTGATCATGCCAGTTCAATTGTTAAAGTTAAATGATGGTGTCACCTTACCTTCACTGTGAAGTTGAAACTCGTTTTCTGTGTTATTTCCAGCTTGGACTGTTGTCAGGTCTCCACAGTTTCTCTTTTTTAACCTTACTGCATCACTTAACTTTATAGAAACACGATATGGAGTCCTCACAGCCTAGAATGATCCACTGTCTTGTTTTCTTGGTGACCACACCTTCCCTCTTTGTTGTGGAATCCACTTCACATTGGGAGTGTTTTACAATACTGTGGCTATTCACACTGATTTTAGGTGTCTTTCCTTTCTACTCCTATTGTATCCTTTACATTTATATTCTACTTATTGCACATTGGTTCAATCAATTTCCTTGCTGCTTTCTCCACTGGGAATTTCTTGAGGAAAAAGCATATGCCTTATTCATCTTATTCAATGTGCCTCCTAAATAATAGAGACTCAGTAGATATTTGTTGAGTGATAGGATGGATGCATGGGTGAACAGACTACCCAGAGCCTACACTATAGTAGCACCCATCGTCTTCATTATAGTAGTAACCATGGCTTACATTGTAGTAACATCCATAGCCTAGTATTTTCCTCTTCCTCATTGCTACCAGAGTGTTCTTTCTGAAAGATTAGTCTAATCCCTTTACAAAGCATTATAAATCCTTCAATGACTTTCAACATCCATATGATAAAGTATTTTAAGCAATATTTCTCTGGACTTTAGCAGCCGAAGGCTGTGACTGTCAACTCCTACTGCAGGTTACGTTTCCCTGGGGAGCTTTGAAAATTCCAGAATATCTAGGCCCTGCCCCAGACCAATTAAATTAATCCCTGAGGTTCAGCCTCAGCATGGGCATTTTTCAAAAAGCCCATGATTCTAACTCTGCAGCAGGATAAAACGTGCCCTATCCACAGGTTCAGAATTTCTGGCAGCCTCCAGTCACTAAGTGTATCTGAAAGTGCCTGAGTAAAGGCTTATGGAGCACTGAGAATTTTTCCTGGCTTCCTGGCTTTTTGCTGAGACCTGCTTCATCACTTGACGCCTTAAAGCCCTTTTGTCCTAGTTGTCTGGAACCTGCTTGCATGCCCTGCAGCAGCTCCCACTGCACCTGCTGATGCTTCTGCCTCATGGTGTGGCATGGTTGCTATCCACGTCTGCCCTGTGGGTGCCACCATCTACGATGTGGGCACCTTTAGATGCTGAGCATGCAGAAGCTGGGCCATGTTCTTTAAAGCTCTCTGGATAATTGATCTCTGCATTTGCTCCACCCAAGCTGTACTGGGCACTAATTTGAAGAGAAAACGGTGTCTTTCTTGTCTCTTCCATGTTATACTCGTTCATCAGATGAAACAGAAGTATCTTATTTTCCCATAAGTATGAGTTCAGGTGAGTGGGGCCAGGGACCCTTGTGAGCTGCAGCAGATGCTGTGTTATGTGTAAATTCCCCTCTAAGGAGGTTACTTTGTCACTGGCTAAGGTGGAAGGTGATCCTTCTCACTGTATTCTTTAAAGTGAGGTTTTCCAAAAATAAAAAATAAATAATAACAATAATTAGAAGATCTCTTAGTCCCTCGTATTTTCTATACTTTTTTTCTATAACAGTATTGTATTCCTTTCCTACTTACTACAGTGGTTTCATAATTTGCATGATATAGGGTGGGTAGAGAATGGGGGTAGGAAAGAAGGAAAAGAAATGAGCATTGTATGGCTGTCACTGCATAAACAGAGTGTACACACAGAATTCTTATTTAGGTGAGGCAAGGTGTCCTGAGGGTTGAGTTCTTCAGTCAGACCTGGTTCTAATTCTTGTTCCCTACATTATAGTTGATGTTCTTGGGAGTTGCTTAACCTGTTTGTCAGGTTCCCTATTTGTAAAACAGAGATAGTACTTCATATCTTATGGGTGGTTGTGTGGATTGAGTTAATATATGTAAAATGCTGAGAATAATACTTGACCCATAGAAAGTGCTCAATAAATATTAGCTGTAATGAAAATCATGACAATTATAGTTTAACCCTCACAGCAGCTGTTTGTGATTTTTATTACTGTACTCGTTTAGGTGGTTAAGAATGGAACCTCAGAGAATTTAAATCACATGTCCTAGGTTACACAGTCAACAATTGGCAGATTCAAACCTGTGTCTGTCTCACCCTGAAGCCCATGCCTTTTGCATGATCCCGTATTGCCCCTGAAATAGAGGTGAAGGCATTTAATCCACTTCCATTTTGAAATATATAATTAGGACATTTTTAGTTTTTATTTGATCTAAGAGACTTGAGAAAATGACTTTTAGCAAATGGATGAATAACATTTCCAAACACTTGTCTTCTGTGTATAGCATGATTTAGAGGAGGAAGAGGCTATTTTGGGGTGAAGAATTGGGGATGTAGGTGACGTGTTTGAATGAACACAAAGAGGTGGAATGAAGGAATGTAGGGATTCTGTGCCTGGAGGGCTAAGTGAGTCCTCAGAATTGTGTCCCTGCAAGTTGTGGATCCATGTATGGCTTTCCCAAGATATGGAAAGCTTTACCCTGTTAGGAGTTTGGAGTGAACAGAAATGTTGCCAGAGCTCTATCCAAAGGGGAGGGTGATATTTGGAGTCTAATTTTTAGTTGTGAATTTTAAAACCATGTGCTGGCAAAAGAATACAAACTAAGAGTCGTCTTATCTGATAATCATAAACTAGGCTATTGTCTTGAGGGCAGGGGTAGTAAAAAAGCAGAAAGTCACATTACTTACAGTTGTCTTACTCACTTACTTGATTCTCTGAAACTCTTGTGGTCTGTGTCTCACATTAAACGTAGACCCAATTTGACAGTACTATTTGAATGGCAGCCTTGTTGTGATCTAGAAATATAGATCTGACAGCTGTGACCTTTTTTTTTCTTTTTTCTTTTCTGATAATGGCACTTAGCAGCATATGCTGTCTTTCAGGTTATCTACATTTTCCATCTTAAGCTCTGTGCTTTGAAACTTGGCTGTCATTCTTCATTTGTGTTTTCTTTTTAGCATAAAATGTATCTTCCATGCTCTCTTGTAGCTTTCTACACATGGGGTCTTTGGGCTGTTCATTACTGAAATACAAGACATAAAAGAGAAAATATTTGCTTATAAACCTAAACATATGGCTTCCAGAGGAGCTGTTATTACTTATCTAATTATCTACAGTATGATTTTCTTCACATTGAAGGAGAATTTTAAAAATAGTATGAATTTTATATCTCTGCAATGTTGAAAACATTTATTTTGATTCCTTTTTAGGCATTTTGTTTTCAATTTAAAAAGTCAGAATCCTCTTTGTCTGATACTGTTTTAAAGATCACTACTGAATGATCAGTGGGTAAGGTAACATGGCATTTCTAAAGCCTTTCAGATTTCTGGACCTTAAGATTAAGCAGTCATCTATTTGCCTCCCATATTTAATTTTAGAAATGTCCTAAATCAGTTTTGAAACAAAGTAGGAATATTTTTAAAATTCTTGTTTTTCTAACAGGATGATTTTGCTTAGATTTATATACGACTTTGTTGCTTATTTCTGATGTGGGTAACTAAATACGTTACCTTCATTTTTACTACCATTCGAAAGTGGCAATTAGGAAATGAAGATCAAATGAAGGTAGGAAATTTGGGCTCACCAAGATCAACTGTTTTTCTGTGGCTAACATATGTTGGATGCTTGTCTCACTTGGTCTAGTCCATGATTAAAGTAACTTGAAGGTGTCTGCTTTAAACCTTACTTTATTAAGGGGAAAGTTTGGCTTTCATCACCACATTTTACTTTTTTATTTTGTGATTGACAACTGGCTGCAGATGATACTAAAAGCTATATATAAGACCAGAAACTCACTTTAACCATCTCTCCCTCCTGATATCACTTATTTTTTCTAGAATTGGGAACAAAAAGGAATATAGGCTTATTGTCTCTCTAGTGAAATAACAAACAAGAGGCAGCAGATCCGTGTCATAGTTAGGATCCCAGAATTCTAGAAGCTCAATTTTTCAATGCAGATCATCTACGTTCTACTATAAAACATTTTCTTTTACCCTTTTTAAATCCAACCTAATGCACGACTGAAAATTTGGAAGTTCTTCAAATTAGTAATAGCTTCTATTCTCATATTTTACTAAAGGTACTTGGAATTAGATTATTTGGAATATCAACAAATGACTAATTTACCGTTACTAAAATTATTTACACATGATCTATGGGTAGGTCACAGGGAATGAGAGAAAGGCACAAAGGGTGTGCCAGCTGAGCAGAATTAGGGCCTTTGTTGGTCTAACTGCATGTGTTTGAATGCCTCTCAACTATTGACTTTTCATTTTAGAAACAGTCACACAGTAATCCCTCTCCAACCGAGAAGCTTAACATTCCTGGAAAACACTATGGTTGGCACAACTATGGTCTCTGAGGAAATAAGGGGATAGGGTAGCATACTATTTCAAAGCATAGCCTTTGGAACCAAACAGACCTGGGTTTTGAATCCCAGCTCTATCACTTATCTGCATGGGCAGTTTCTTTAACTTCTGAAATGTGCTCTCACCTTTAAAATAGGAATAATAACATCGACCTCACAGTTATAAAGATGAGATGAGGAAAAAAGTGCTTTTTAGTTTAGTGTCTAAAACCCAGGAAAGATTCTGTAAATGTGGATGTCTGAACTATGTAGGAGAAAATACTAAAATGACATAATATGTATTTAGAAACTCATTAAATAAAATTTCCAGAAACATCTGCTTCAAAACAATCTATTTGCACTAAAACCTACTTTGGAAGGCAACTGTCTCTCGACTGTTGTTTTAGGGAATAATGATTTTTGCATTAAGTATTTGATAAGTGCTAGACATGTGTTTTACATTTGTCTTTTGTTCTTTATATGTATTCATTAATTTCATTCTTATGTCAGTCCTGTCAAATAGATACTATTGTTATTCCTACCTTATATATAGGAAATACAACTTTAAAGAATATGAGAATGTGTTACTTTCCCAGTAACTAGCAAATGATAGAGCTGGGATTTAATATCAGTTCTTCCAACAGGGTGACAGTTACCGGTCACTCCTTGTCTTGTCAGCTATGATGTTATGATCTGCTGACACACATTCTCCCACATCTCTGTGTTCTACAAAGTTTTTAAAAGTTTTTAAAATAGCCACTGTTCGTTTGAGCTTTACTGTCTTTTACACTGGTATACACACTTACACCTTTTCTTAGTTGTGAACAAGATGGCTTTTCAAAATTATCCTGATTTATTAAAGGACGTGCTCTGCTGAGCTGAATCTGTCCACATATTGAAAGCGAAAGGAATGAACAGTTTTCCTACCTTGTGGTCCAATAAACTTGGTTTTTAGGGCTGGGTAACAGGTTTGCGTGTGGGGAGTGAACTAAATGGCAAATTGCTAAAATGGTTAGAAATGTAGAAATATTCTTATCAGTATAAAATATTTCTAAATTACAACTGGCTGTATAGTCACTCTATATTGCATTTATGTGACTCTGGTTCAAATAATGCAGAAACCTTCTACCTATTGTGTGTATGGTTTGGATGTAGTTTGTCCTCTCCAAAACTCATGTTGAAATTTGATTCCCAATGTTGCAGTGCTGGGTGGTAGGGAGAGAGAGATATTTGGTCCATGGGGGTGGATTCCTCATGAATATATTAATGCCTTTCTCCAGGAGTGAGTTCATTTTCTCTTGGAACTGGGTTACTGCAAGAGTGTGGTGTTCCTTTCTTATTTGGTTTCTTTGCATGTGCCTACTCCCTCTTCTATTTCCCTACCATGAGTTGAAGCAGCATGAGACCCTCACCAGAAGGGGTTCCCAAATCGTAGATTTCCCAGCCTCCAGAATCACAAGCCTAATAAACTTTACTTTATGTATTACCCAGTCTCAGGTATTCTGTTACAGCAACACAAAATGGACTAAGACATTGTCTGCTTATCTTCACAATTCCTCTATAGGAATTGAGCCCAGAAATCCAACCTGGATTTTGTATAGTAGCTCCACAACCAGCCACCTCTGTGTGATGTTGGCAATGTCACCTAACTGGTGTGTGTCTTCTCAACTATATAATAGAGTTAAAGATTACCAGATAGTTTGCTTTGATGATTAAATGAATTTAGATTTCAGCTAGCATAGTATATACAAGGATGTCAGTTATTGATAGCTGCTACTTCAACTGTAATTTTTATTGCTGTTCTATATAGTCCTCTATATAGAGGACATGTTATGTTCCTAACCAATGGAATATACTTTAGTTAGATAATTATTATAGATAGTTTTATTTTAAATAGACATTGTAACACTGTTCATGAAGTAGGTACTGTAGGAAGATCTGGAGCCTAGAAAAGTTGATACCATAGTCCTTCAGATAGGCACTTGTGATTCATTAGTTCCCAGCTGGTCAGCCATTTATCCATGTACTCATTAATTTTTATTTAAGTTTCTACCATGTTCTGGGCACTGTTCTGGATGATGGCTGTCCACGCTTAGCTCCCAGAGTGTGTTGATTAATTTATCATTTTTAAAAATACAGGTCAACAGTAAGCAATATAAGCATACGAGGATTCTCCATAGCGAAATTTAAAACTTGAATTAGAGACTTAGACCCCTACTTGATGGAACTGTAATTTGGCCCTGACTTTTGCTAGAGTAAAATACAACTGTGAGCCTTCTAAGTCCTGATCTGGCCAACAGACTATTTGGAATGCCTGAACTTTGTTACATGCCAGAACATGTACAGCCCAATTGGTGTAATCCATCAAAGTGTCAGATGAGCCACTATGTTTGTATTAAGTTCATGAGAAAGTGAGTCAGGCTGTGTGACTCCATGTGTTTCAGAAAGTGCACCTACTTGGTGAATCATCTGATTGTACCAAGCTGAGTTGTGGTAGGAGGTACAGAAATAGCAAAGTCATTTAGTAAAATACCTGGGCTACAACTGTGAGTTTAAGTGTAATGGACTTCAGATTTTGTAGATGGGGAAAATAAGGCTTAGAAAGGTGAAATGGCTTAGTGGAAACTATCCAGTTAATGGAATGCCTGCTCACCTGTCTGCCTTGAATGCATGCAGTACATTTCCTTCTCTGGGCCTTGATGTTTGGCTGTTTCTTCTACTTGGTCCATTCTTCCCACTGATATTATTTGAATGACTTATTCTTTCACTTAGGTCTCTAGTCTTACATCCTTTAAGAGTTTTTCCCTCTCTCCTATCTAAAGTAGCACTCTTTCCTCTCCCTCTCTGTTGCTATACCCTGACTTACTTTGCTTCATTCCACTCAGCACCATCTTACATTGTGTTTACACACTGACTTGTTGTGTCTGTCTGTATTTACATCTAGAATGTAAGCTCCACAAAGACAGACTGTTTGTTCTCTTTAGGATTATATTTTCAATGCCTAGGAAAATGCTTGGCACATTGTAGGAACTAAATAAATATTATTCAAATTAATGAACAAATTTATTTGTCAGTTATATATCTACAATTATGGTTGCTGAGGATACAGTTAAATAGGACAGCTAGTCTGATGAACATCTTATTTTCAAGTAGAGAAGAAATAGGTAAAACAGGAAATTTAGTGTGTGTGCTCTTCTGTGGCAGATATGAATAGGGTGATGTGGGAACACATGAGAGGGTCTTCAGCTTTAGGGACCAGATAAGGCATTCTGGAGAATGTGGTATCTATGCTGAGTCAGAAGAGGCTGTGTAGAAGCAGCTTGAGTGAAACAAGTATCTGGGGAGTTGGTCAGGGAAGGCAAATCAGGCAAAAGGATCCCCAAGTGGAGGTGCCTAGAGGACCAAAAAGCTCAGAGCATCTTAGAGGTTATAACTCTGTGCCTAAATTAGGAAATTTTAAAAGTGCTTTTTAGCCAAGTTGAATCTATACACTTTTGGATATGCCAATGAAATAAATATGTTATCAATATTTATTTGACTATAGTAAATCCCATCTTATATAAAATAGTGTATTGGAAATAGTGCAGTCTATGGCTGTAACACCTTGAATGCGCCTGATCTCATCTGATCTCAGAAATGGTGATGTTTCTGCTTTCATAATTTGGAAAGATCTTGAAAACATTTCATGTCTGTCTTTCATGTCAGTGTTGTTATGAATAGAACCCCTTTGGAATCATCAAAGTTCTCCAGAGCTTGTCATATTTACTTTCCTGGGTTTATTCACTTATTAATTCAGTAAGAAACATTATAGAGCAACTCCTTTGTGCCAAGCACCATGAATTAAAAGGGACAAAGACCCTTACACTGAATAATGGAGTTTACCTTTTGAGTGTTTATGATACAGTCCATTTTGATGATAGATATGATGGCATTACTGACAGTATTATCCCAAAATATATCAATACTTTGACTGTTTTCTCTGTTTCTTCTAGCAATTACATGTGACCCATATTTCTAAATAATATTTATATACTGCTGTAACTGGGTTTGTCAGTTTTAGCCATTATTTGCTGATTTCTTATTGTCATGGATTAGGATTTAGCACTCTCATCGCCCTATCCCCTTTGCTTCTCTTTCTTTCTCTCATGGGGAGGAACCCCTTAGTTTCATAGACTTGTATTCATGTTTTTGCTTAGATCATGATTCATTATTTATATTATGCACATCCAAATATTATTTGCAATTGGGAGTTGCTATGCAATATGATTAT
The DNA here is from genome assembly GCF_003255815.1 of Theropithecus gelada. Lineage (NCBI taxonomy): Eukaryota > Metazoa > Chordata > Mammalia > Primates > Cercopithecidae > Theropithecus > Theropithecus gelada. The sequence continues at coordinate 147,244,202 of NC_037670.1, read as the reverse complement.
ATTTCCTTCCTTTTGTTTTTCCTAAATCAAATGACTTGGTTATTTGTGTGCTTAGTTTTCTCTGTATCAATCATTAATTTTCCCTATCATCCACAGGCCTGTTAACACAGCCCTCCACAAAATTGATCATATCCAAGAAACACATCTGTGTGTGTGTGCGCGCGCGTGTGTGTGTGTTTCTATCTGCTATCTAAACTGGTTGCTCTGTCGGTCACCTTCTCAGGCCTCCTGAAATTTCCTTTTGCCTTTTTTGAGTCCTTTTCCCTGTTACCAGTGTCCTCCTATCTTTCTCTTTTTTGGTCTTTTCATTGGTTAGTTGGAACATATTCGCTGTAGCTTCAACAGATTGAAAGGAAGGTAGGGTGGTGAAGTGTGTCGGGATGACACTTAGCAAATCTGCCATTTGATACACACTGCTCCCATCTGGACTGGTGGCCTTCTATGATTGGTGCTTATCTGTCATCCTAAGATCTCTACTGTCATCTTGAAAATTCCCTTTCCCTCTCTCCTTGGTTAAAGCTTTTGGTTTTATGACTTTATTATCCTCCTTCTTGAGAGAGGTGCATGGGATAAATATTTTTTAAATTCTTGATTTTGAAAAATGCTTCTTTCTTACCCAACTCAACTGATAGTTTAACTGGGTAAGGAATTTTAATGGCAGATCAGTTTCCTTCAAATTTTTGAAGCCTTTTCTCTGTTCTTGGTTTCTGGTGAAGAGTATGAAGCTATTCTAATTCTTCATCTTTGTATTACAATGATGTGCTTTGATTCATATTAACTTTCATCCTTGTTGGGATGAAAGTTCCCAACATCCTTGTTGGGAACTCAGCATTCTTAATTTGTTAATTCGTGAGCCTCAATTCTGGGAGATTTTCTTGAATTATTTGTTAATGACTTGCTTTTTATTAATAGTTTTCTCTGCTCTCTTTCTGGAATTCCACTGAATCTGCTGTTGGACTGCCGCCTAGCTTGTTCTCTGATTTATTTATCCCTTCACTTTTATTTTCTGTATCTTCTTTTTTCTCTATCTTTGGGGGATTTCTTAAACTTTATCTTCCAACACCTCTATTGAGTACTTCTTTTCTGTTGTTGTAGATATATACACATATATACACACGTATGTTACACATATATACACTTTTATATATACACACACATATATATGTGTGTCTATGTGTGTGTGTGTGTGTGTGTGTGTGTGTGTGTGTGTGTGTGTGTATATATATATATATTTTTTTTTTTTTTTTGAGACAGAGCCTCACTTTTCACCCAGGCTGGAGTGTAGTGGCATGATCGTGGCTAACTGCAACATCTGCCTCCTGAGTTCAAGAGATTCTCGTACCCAAGTCTCCTAGTAGCTAGGATTACCAGTGCATGCCACTACACCCGGGTAACTTTGTGTGTGTGTGTGTTTTTTTTAGTAGAGATGTGGTTTTGCCATGTTGGCCAGGCTTGTCTCAAACTCCGGATCTCAAGTGATCTCCCCACCTCAGACTCCCAAAGTGCTGGGATTACAGGTGTGAGTCACCATGCCTGGCCTGTATTTTTAATTTTCAAGAGCGTTTTGTTTGTTTGTTTGCTTAATATTTTTTTGGAGCTTCATATTCTTGTTTCCTGTTGTATATTTTATTTTTCAGATAACGTAAGAATAGGGGGGTGGTGGTTTTTGTCGTCCTGCTGGTCTGATTCTTCTAAGTTGCCTTTTTCCATTAATTTTAATTTTAAGCTTTTGTGTTGGAGACTTTCCATACTTCTCAGACAATCCTTGCTTGTATGCATACTTTGTAAGAGTTAAGGGGATTAAAAAATGTTTGAAAGCTCTCAGGATATAGGTGAGGCTTATTAATTTGTGATCTGGCTGAATTATTTTGTGGGTATCTCTGGCCATCAGCTATATTTATTTTTTCATCTTGTGGCCTTAGTTTGATTCCTCAGAGATGAATATTGTCCTGGCTGCCAATGTTCCAGGAATGAGTGGAGGAAGAAGCTTTCTTTTTAACATCGTGTATGTTCACTTAATTCTTTCCTTTTCAGTATTGCATTCCATTTTCAGTTATGTCTGGGTCTCCCAGGCTGGAGACCCTCTTTTTTCCAGGGAAGAAATCTTCAGTGTTTTCCAAAAACAGTGAGGGGCAGTTGCCCAGCAGTGTAGAATTTGTTAGGAGATATAAGGATATGTTTTATGATCATTTTTCAACAAGACTATTTTGTTCACTTCCCACCCCTGCTTTTACCCACACAGGGCCAGAAGTATTAGATGCTGATAGTGTCTGAGGTTTTCAAGGATTCTTTGGTATTAACCAGGGTTGGTACTTAACTCTCCACATTATCAGGTTAGGATTTCACTTTTTGGAATCTGTTAGTTCAGTTAATAGTTATTCATGTGTTTTCCAGTTTCCAAAATTTTGTTGCTGTTGACTCTTACTATTATTCTTATAGTGTGTCTTAAAAATGTTTACTTTTAGTGAGATGTGTTAGGAATGAATACAATTTATTATTATATATATCTACTAAATACGAAAAACAAATTAGTTGACTATATCTATAAATAATTACCTAAATATACATATACAGACATTTATAATTGGGGATTGTCGGACAATATAATTTTATTTTCATCTTTTTTTCCCTGAAGCTTATGACTTCTTTGCTTAGCATATACAATGCTTAATAATATGTTTTACATGTACAGTTAATTATAATTATATAGTTTGTTTAGAAATTATACAGTGTATACCTATGTATGCCTGTGTATGCCTGTCTATATGAAATGTATAAACATATTGATTCTAGTATAGTCTGTGTCTAAAATTATTCATTGTACTATAAGCATAGGTACATATATGTGCTGTGTGTGTGTGTATACATATATATTATACTCACACCTATATACACCCACATAAATAAAACTTTGTGACTGAATAAGTTTAAAGACTCATATTTAGCAGTGTAGTTGGCTTCTATTTTATGTGCTCACTTAGGAATAATCCTATTTAGATTCTGATTCTTCCTTTGCTAGCTAGTTTTAGATATTTACCATATAATTGGAATAAAATTAGGCAATGTAATGTTAAAATCAAATTATGATGATAAGTTGCTTTCTTCAGAAATGGTGACAATTGGATTAATAACAAAGGTCCGGGCAAGAAGAAATTTTGGATTCCTATAGTCTCATTTCTGAATACTACTCAGTAATCCATTAAAATCATTAAAGTCCTCTATAAATCAGTATAATGACTATGTAGTCTATAAAATGAAGCCCTTCTATATAATGTTCAGAAGATTCAAATAATTTTTTTTTCTGAAACCCCAAACAATTTCTGAGAACTCAGAAACACTACCTCTACCACATCCGTTTATTTACAAAGTGACTTGTATGATGAAATGTAGAAAGCTGGCATTTTTTTCCTATTTGTACTTTGAAAAACTAGAAAAGAAATGTAACTTTAGCCAAATAGTCTTTGATTTCTTCCCTAACCTTTGCATTTCAATCCACCCTTTGTCTTGTGTCTTTAACTCTGCCTTTTGCTGGCTGACATCTACTTCATTACTCTTAAGAGTATATGCCTTTTTGATAAAATAACTGTTACTCAGGGCCATAATAATTTCATTACAACCCTGGATCCTGACTTTCAGGCACGTGCCGAAAGATGTCAGTCAGGTAAACAAACCCAAACAGACAAGCTCCACAGTATTTTGGCAATGGCTCCTAAAACTATGGACTGTGATTCTCCACTTAAGAGGGAAAATGGCAATTTTTTTTGTCTCACTCAACTTCATAGAGAAGTAGTTTCCTGCTCTGAAACTGAAGATTTTTTTGGCTCATTATTTTTCCTTTAAGGATCTTTAATTTTTTTTTTTCCCTGAAATAAGAAAATCCTTAGATGCTATTTTTGGTTTGTGCCAAGTAAAATTTTTTCTTCTAAACAAATGTATGTTTTAAATATGTTAAGCTTGGTGCTTTCATTTATTTATTGATTTTTCCTGTTTTTTTTTTCCCCCTCCCCTAAACTCTGTTGAGGAAGATTAGTTTAAAAACATTAATGGTTTGCAGTTATCATTTTGTTTTTTAATCCCGAAGGCTTTCACGGTAGAAAAATAATTGAATGAATGAACCCAGTACTTTCTAATTCTGAAAGGTAGCTTAGCATCTGCTCTGAGGACTGCTTAGGGAAAGGTCAATAAATATATGCAAATCACTTCTTCCTTGGGGCTTTTGAAGCTTTGCTCTATGTCTTTGTGTATCTGATTTCATATTCTATTTAAGAATAATAGAGATGATTTGATATGATGTGCCTGTTTAAAAAGTGGCAACAGTTTATTTTTTTAAAGGTACAGTATTTTGAATACATCTCAAAAATATTATTTCATATAATCATGGTGCTTTACATCAAATATGAGACCTTTAAAATAAGATGTGAGATTGCATTTGCTTTGTTTTACCCCTGTGGTCATTATAATACATATGCGATGTTTATAAGAACCTTAATATTGAGTGATTGCAAAGAATTGGATATATTTTACTTTAACTTCTAAAAGGTTTACTTTATTTTCAGCCTGAACTTTTCTTTGTTCTGCTGAGATGGATACATAATACCAAAAGGAGTGAAAAATTCATTTCTTTGAGAACCTGCAGGCAATATGAAAATAAGGCTTGGCAATTTTCAGCAAAAAGAACGTATAATTTCATGGGCATGGGATGGTAATACATGTATATTAATAACTAAAATTTTATCAAGATACTATCTAAAAATTATAAGGAGGTTATTAACAAAGTATAAATAAGGGGAAGCAAGCTTGCCTTTTCTTGATTCTGTTTGCTGCTATAATAATAATAGATTTGATGTTTCTCTGTTAGAAAAATATTAAACTGTGAATGTCATTTTGTCAAATGATGTTTTTTTAAACTTAAATTTAGCATTTTAGGTAGGAAAAGCATAATTACTTTGGAAAAATCATAGCTAGAGTTATATGGTTATCTCATGCCTCTGTTGATCTTAGTTTTTTTCCCCTGTGCTATGTGAATATATGCAGAAAAACATCCATGCTAATTGAGTCTGGCCTAAATAAGACTTTTATCACTTTGTCTTTATTTTAAAATGGGTTCTGTTATGCGCAAGCAGTATCATGTGAGTAATGACTACCTTAGTATTTTTAATAAAATTACCTTATTTTTTTCTTATTTCTCCTAATCGGCAGGCATATAGTAGCTGCTAGTCAGTTGTTTTAAAAAACTTAGCTAGAGATTGAACATCCAAACGTAAGTGCTACTAGAGTGTTGATCGATAGTTTTTAAAATTTGGGCCTATTTTTTAGGACATGGGTATCAGGGCTGCCTAAAATTATGACATACATCACCACAAAGCATCCAAATCAGGAATGAGAGTTCTTAGTTTGACAGAATCTCAACCAGAAACATTACCATCCCTGGGGTGCTGAATTTATTGTAGTACAGAATGCTTTAAAAAATATTCCTGGCTGGGCACAGTGGTTCATGCCTGTAATCCCAGCACTTTGAGTGGCTGAGGTGGGCAACCGCTTGAGCCAGGGAGTTTACGACCAGCCTGGACAACTTCGCGAAACTCCGTCTATACAAAAATTACAAAAATTATCTGGACATGGTGGTGTGCACCTCCCAAGTCCCAGCTATTTGGGAGGCTGAACTGAGAGGATCATTTGAGCCAGGTAAGTAGAAGCTTTAGTGAGCCATGATTATGCCACTGTACTCCAGCCTGGGCAATAAAGACCCTGTCTGTAAATAAATAAATAAATAAGAACTATACCTAACTTATGTTAACAGAAGAAAACCAGCATTGTTCAAAAACATTGCCTTTTGGTCACAGTTCAGAGCTTCCCCACCTTTGTGTAATATACAGGTCGGCTCAGGAAGTAGCACTCACACTTATTCAATGTAAAAGGTGTCCCAAGAGTTGTGCAGTGTGGCATTTCCTTCCACACTGCACTTAAAGATACAAACTTGAGATTAGATTCTGTAGGAGGTCTCAGAATGTATTTTTTTTGAGAGGGAGTCTTGCTGTGTTCCCCAGGCTGCAGTGCAGTGGCACAATCTTGGCTCAGTGCAACCTCTGCCTCCCAGGTTCAAGCAGTTCTCCTGTCTCAGCCTCTTGAGTAGCTGGGATTACAGGTGCATGCCACCACGCCTGGCTAATTTTTGTATTTTTAGTAGAGATGGGGTTTCACAATATTGGTCAGGCTGGTCTCGAACTCCTGACCTCAGGTGATCCACCCACTGCCACCTCTCAAAGTGCTGGGATTACAGGCATGTGCCTCCACGCCAAAGCCTTAGGAAAGAATTTATGCCATTTTTAAAAATAATACCTGATTATGACATAGTATAACAGAATATTTGGAAATTCAATTATATATCAAGGGTACAATATTCTTTAACATCTATCTCTTCCTTTTTTAAAAAATATAACTTTATTCTTTAAATTTGACATCTCTTTGCTAAGAAATGTGGTTATATACATTTCTTTTGATAATGTAAATGAATTTCAAATTGAATTGAACCTTCTCATGTCAAAAAATTGAAAATAATGTCTCTTGTGTAAGTATATTTAGATGTTCTACAATATTAGGATACAAATGATAACTAAGCAACACGTGACTTGTTTTAACCTCACTTTTTCTAAGTTAGATTTTTGTTTTGAACTCATAAACTTGGTACATACCAATATATATTAATTAAGTCCTTTTATAATTTTAGTTCATTCTGGTGTTCCAGTGCCAGTTAAGTTAGTCACCTTTTGTAACCAGTAACTATTCAATGAATCTGAAAGGGAAAATAAAGTATTTTCAGTTTTCTAAAAAACTTCAACTTTTGGCTCATAAACTCTTGATTTAACCCAAACTCTTTTCTGTATCATCAGTGTGCTGTGGTAGGAAACAATAACAAATGATGTTCTGATCCCATTTTTTCACATAAAAGCTGAAAACAGATGGGACAGTAGCAGCTTGGATTTTATTATATTCACTATTTTGTTAACATAATTTAATGTGGAATCCAGGAAAACGTCTGCATTGCAAAGATTCTTTGGAAGAGAACTATGTGTTATTTGAATTGCAGTGTTTTCAGAATAAGCTCTTGATCTCAAAGGCTTTACATATTCCTATCAGTATAGAACACAAACATAGGCCTTGTCTATGAAATGTCTTATTAGCTTCCCATTTTTTTTTAGCCTCTCTAAATTTCATTCCCAGTAGTTTGTTTGGGTTTTTCTCTGCAAAACAAATAATGTTCTTCCAAGCATAACTTTTCAGGGATTTTCATTTTTGTTTAAAATAGGACCATTTTTAACATCTGGGGATTCATTTTATATACTGGAAATTCTTTTGCTTTAATAATCTTTTGAATTAGTGTTGTCTCTGTCATCTGACAGCTGTGTCTTCATTAAACATTTTGACAACTGATACTTTTTCAATATTCTCTGCTTCATTGGTCCCAAATACAATACAGTGTTGATAATATCATATAGCTGATAAAGAAAAAGTGATTTTGTAGTTGATGTGAGGCATTTTGGTTTTAGCTACTCATTCCATGACTTTAGTGCAGTCTGGTAGTTATATGCCTTAGTTCCTAAAATAATTTCAAAGATCTTAAACTTCATAGTCTTTTAAGTTTAAGATGAATTTATTAAGGAAAGATGTTAGCATGGTTTGCTTGGTACTGTTGCATAACTTGATAATGTTTACATGCAACATGCAAACAAGACATTTAGACTGCAGGAAAGAATCATTAGAATATACAAATCTAAAATCTAGATTTGTTGTAATTGTCATCATACTGCTCGGTGGCAAATGTTTTTATTTGTTACTATTATCTGAAGACATTCTTCATTTAAAAACAAAAATGAAGCTGTCTATCTTAATGGACAAAGATCTGTAAAAATTAAATCTATTTAGACATAAAGTTTTAAAAGAGACTGAGCCATTATGAATTAGAAACTTGATTTAAAAAATTAAGTTATTCTGTATTCTTAAGAATATGTTTTTAAACAAACTATTTGGAAGTGTGCATTAGGAGCTACTGAGGTATAAATTTTCATTTAATTCAATAATTAAAATTTAGACATTTATATTATGTAGTTATTACATTCATAAGATTAAAAGTTTGAAAATTAGGCACTGGGCACGGTGGCTTATGCCTGTAATCCCAACACTTTGGGAGGCCGAAGCAGGCAGATCCCCTGAGGTCAGGAGTTTGAGACCAACCTGGCCAACCTGGTGAAACCCATTTCTACTAAAAATACAAAAATTAGCCGGGCATGATGGAGGGCACCTGTAATCCCAGCTACTTGGGAGGCTGAGGCAGGAGAATCAACTGAACCTGGGAGGCAGAGGTTGCAGTGAGCCGAGATTGTGCCATTGCACTCCAGTCTGGGTGACAAGCAAAACTCCATCTCAAAAAGAAAAAAAGAAAAAAGACATTTCATGGAAACAAAAGTTTCAAAATTACATATTCTGATACCATCAAGGCCTTTTAGTAAATCATTTTAATTAAATTTCATTGATTATTATTATTTACCTTAGAAACAAACATTTTTCTAACTTATTTATCAAATTCCTTCAAGAGTCACACTTTGGTTAACAAATAAAAGCAGAAGTGGATAAAGAAATACCAATTGATAAAATTTTCCAATTTAAGAATCTAATAAAAATTAGTAATAGTGGTAATGATAAACAGCACTACTTTGTTAATAGGGACAGTTTTGAAAAGCAAAAGCAAATTAATTGCAATGAAAACTAAATGCATATGCATGTAAACAAAGATTTTTTGGGTGATAAATTGTGACTTACTGACTAAAGGATTTAGTGGGAGGGTAAGGAGAGACACAGTTTTGTGTAGCATTGCGCAGCTCCTACCTGGTGGGGAGTGCTCTGCACCACATCCTATTAGCCAAAATGAAAATTAAGAAGGTTTATGGAGGAAGATGTTTAAGTAGTGTTAAAATATGATTCAACTGTTTTAAAGTTTTGAATGGTTGTTTAAAAGGGAAAAAAAGTATTTGGTGATTTGCAGTATATTGGTTGGGCAAATTATGCTCTGTGAAATATGCAACACCCCAGTGGGTGAGTAGACAAGTAAGTATGTGTGTCCCCAAGAGCGTGTAAGTATTTGTGTGTTTATATATGTATAACTGAACTTGCTTTAGATTCATCATCTAATTTTTGGCAGCCATGGCTGTTGGCTAAAGTGTACTGTTTTACAAACCAAGATCATAGGAAAAGAAAATTTTACTTTCTTCAATCATAACTGTATTTGAACATTCCTTTCAAAATGTCTCCATTTAACTTACAGTGTGTTGGAAAATGAGGTGTGCTTTTCCCAAAATATCACTAAACCATTATTTAAGGTTAGGTTTATCTCACTTTTTGTCTCCCCCATCACTGTCGGAGTACAGGTATGTAGTAGGTTCTCAATAAATATTTGCTGAGTTATTGAATTACTGGATGTTTGAACAAACACGAAATTGTAACTTGGTCCCTTTAAATAAAAGTTGAGGCAGTTATTGCTTTAAAAAAGTTTAAGGTTTCCTGTTTGCATGCCTTTAGAAAACTGTAGGGTGGATGTAGTAATAGAGAAGTGATGTGAAAGGCTTTAGGCTTAAACAATGAATAACGTGAGAATGAATTTATGTGCACTATGTGTATGTAGCATAAAATGCATCTCTTTTTCCAAGAAAAGTAATCTTTGACTTAATTATACCCTACTAGATTTTAATTCAAAAATGTGCTTGTAAGATGTGAGCACTATAAAGAAACTAATTTATGTAATAGGTACTAGTTGGTTTCAGTAATAAGTTATCATTTTACTCCAGGGCCATTGAATAACTTTCATCTACTGCCAGAATATCTGTGGGTCACTTTCTTGGGGTGTCTCCCTTAGGAGAGCAGAAGTTCCAATCTCAGCATCTTATTAACTCCTGTTTATCCTTCATCCTCCTCTTGCTTCCTTCCTTTCTACAACCATCTGGCTGCCCTCTCTTCTTTGTCTTTCTTTTCTCTTTTTTATCTGCCCCGCTCAATTTCTAAACAACAAGGAAAATTATTATTTGACATGTCCTATTCTTTTTTGGGAGCAGGTTGTCAGCCAGTTGAGCTAGTGTTAAGCTGTTACATACTTTAAAGGACTGATGGGTTTACATATTAACTTATTGTAGGAAGTTTCACAGGGAAGGAGTTCTGAAAACAATACCACAACTGAAAGGACTGAAAGGGTTTGTCATTGTAGAACACCAGGCATTTTGGTAGGCAAAGGTAGGGTGTATGACTAATGTTTGGGAAGATGTGAGGAGCCACAAACTATCACATCTATGTCTTTGGGATATGTAAAATTTGCCCTATGTGTTGATATTTTATTTACTTCATGTAATTCCTTACAATATGCAAACAATTTTAGTGCTAAATTATATTTTTAATTGTTAATGTGTAACTTTAATTTCTCTGTTGAGGTTATAAATGTTTCTCTTACCTTATTGCCAAATTTCGCAGTGTTATCCAGGTACATTTCAGGGATTTATAATACTCAGGATTTCAGAAAGCTCTTCCAGAAAGTATGAGAATGTGTTATTTATCTGTTCTTTGCTGTAGAAATAATTTTGAGTTATTCTATAATTTAAAATATAAGTAGATATCTTTTTAGGGTAAACAGGGTTTCATAATAGAATTTTGTGCAAGAGAAATTAAGAAAGAAACTAATGTTAGGTAATGTCTTGCAGTATGAAAAAAATTCAGATCCACTTTAGCACAAAAATATTTAAGTTTTTCTATTCTATTTATTCACATCCTAGATTATCTTTCAGTTTTTAGCTTCCCGAATTCGTTTTGAGTGTTCTTGAGTTTTCTTGGACATCTGTTTTGTGAATTCAAGTTTCTCCTATAAAATGGAGTGGATAATGCTTCTAAATGCTAATGGAGAGTAACTAAGGACTCGCTCTTCTTCAGGTTGACCTGGCCCTGTATCTATCAGTGTGTGGGCAGCAGATGGGAGGAGCCAAAAGCATACCTTTTACCAATAGACTTAGGACCAAAATGCGTATACCATAGCCTGAGTTACACAGCATTTCACTGTATAGCAGTCTTGTTAATATGTTTAGTATTGTGTAGACTTTCTCTTTGGATCAGTGTAGCATGTGGCAGTGTGTGGGATATGTGGTCACTAATGAAAGGCAGTGTGCAGTGACCCTTCTCCATCCTTGTGGTTTCTGTTGGCTGTGGAGACTTGTATGTGCCATGTGTATTGTGAGACCCTTTCCATGTTTTTTTGAATTACTTTAATTTCTTATGATATGTCAGTATTCCGTTACAAAAAGTTATTCTTGTAGGTTTTGACAAAAGGTCATCATTTACATTCTACAAGATTCAGGGAGGTTGTGTGTGAGGGAGAATTGTCCTGGACATCAGCTGAAGGAGATCAAGCTTTCAGTTTCCACGAAACTATGCTCAGTCTTCCACTTAGTGGAATAGATGCATAAACTTTAGGGGGTCTTTATTTCATTACCCATTCCTTTGACATGATTTTTAAAAATCATTATTTCTAATGAGAAATTTGCATAGATGTTAGCATTTTAGATTGTTTTCCAAGCAGACAAAACATAAAGACTCTTAGGAAGCACCCTGCACTTTGGGAATCTGAGGATGGAGGATCCCCTGAGCTCAGGAGTTTGAAAACAGCCTGGGCAACATAGGGAGACCCTGTCTCTACCAAAAAACAACAAAGAGAAATGCCTATATCTTAAAATATGATTCATAATTATACAAACCAGAAAATGAATCTCCTCATATTTCTTTATCATGAGTGAAAGCCTGATTTAAAAATTGATTTGAGTCTTAATCCTGTGTATCCCATATATTTATCTTTTTGTTTTATGTTGGTCCAAAACTTTTTTTAGGTGTTCGGCATTCTGCTGTTTAAGTCTAAATCTACTCACTGAGCTCTCCCCAGCTTTTATAGATTTCTTAACTCATAATTACCATCTCCAGAAAAATCCCAAACCTATAGCTGAGTATCAGACTCCTTCAGAAACTTTAAAACTATACAGCTTTCTAGGCCACTCTTTTCAAAATTCTGAAATAGTAGGTGTGGGGTAGGCTTTTTGTACCTGCATTTTTTAAAAAAAGCTCTTCAGGGATTGTAATTAGCTTTGGGATTTGTTCACTTGTTCTTCTTTAAAAATGATCACACATGTCTCTTAGTGTCATCTCATCTATTTGTCTGGTTTTAGTCTTGCACAGGATGTCGAGTTCTGCTGTGGAAATTTCCTTTGAGCTGCTTTTTCAGACAGCACTGAAAAGATTAAGGAATTGGAGCTGACTGGAGCCAGGAGACATTATTAAGTCCTAAGAGACAAAGGCATTATAACTGGGCATAGAAACAGGACAATCCAAAGAACAAAGGAAGATGTTGTCAAAGACATAGAGAGAAGGAGCGTCAGAAGACACAACACAAATGCAAATATAGGTTGCCCATTATATTTGAATTTTAGGTAAATAATGGATACTTTTTAGTATATATCCCAAATATTGCATAGGACATATTTATACTAAAATTTTATTCTGCACTGATGATAAAATAATTACACAAAAATGACATATTGTTTACCTGAAATTCAAATGTAAATATAAATGGGAATTCTGTATTTAATTTGGCACCCCTATCTGATGTGAAAGAAGGGCCATGGCATACTGTTGAGACTCAGCAGTGTAGCATACAATAGTCATTCAATTAAGCTAGCCCCAGAAGCAGGCTTTATTTTAAAATAGATTTATTTTTTAGTTTGTTTATTGTTTCCTTGATAATTACTTGAATGACAGCTTTGTAACTGATCGAATAAACTTCCATTTTCTTGTCCTTCTTCCTGGGAGAGTTGTATAGTCTTTTTTTTTTCCAATCTCACAGGTGAACGGATGTGCTAAAAATTTGCCTTTTCTTATTAGCAGCATTCTGTATGTGTAATCAGAATTGCTTTTAGAATTAAAAATCTGAAGCACATATTTATGTCACCCTAATGTAGATATCCAGTTTTTTAATGCCAATCCTGAAGAGGGCTTTTATCTGTTTAATCTTCACAAATCCTTGAATTTGCTAATATAAATTTGTTAACAATGATGTATTGAAGGTAGCACGGCATTTTTGCCAGCTAAATTTGGTAAGGTTAAAGAAGGTAATAAATATAAAATGATTTTTATTATAAGGGGAGTAATAAGATTCTTGCATTTTATGTCCCTAAATACATGAATATAAATGCAATAGCTAATCAATGTAATTTAATTTACTTGAAATGAATTATTTTAAAGTGGGTTTCAGCTTATGTTTCTGTTTTAGGTATTGAGCAGAATTTTGTTATTTGTTAGGGAAATGTCAAGTTAGCTATTAGAAGGTGGTAGTCTCAGTGTTTTAGGTACAGTTTACTAGCTCAGGCCTCCTTACTGGATAGGCCAGGACAGAGCAACAGTGCTAGTTGCCTACCCAATGGCCATTCTCTAGCTACCCTTCTTCTTTCACAAATCCTTGGTTTTATTCAGCTATTAGGTACCTGTTATTATACAGAGATGACTGGGTTCCTCTTGAGTCCCCAGAGTGAATCTTGATTGGTCAGTCATGATATTCCATTTCCCTTACCCAGTGTTTTCTTTAGGAATGCACACTTGAATCAATTCTTCAGTGATATGTGGGAGGAAATATGATAGAAGGAGGATGCTGATTCTGGGAGAATTTTCTCCCTTTTTTTAAATTTTAGAATAAAATTGTTTCCTTCTTCAGTTTTTGTTTATTGTTGTATGAGGATGCTTTGCACAGCGTTAATGTGGATTTCTTTGGAGGCAGTAAACTTGAAGACAAAAGCTAGCACGTGGAGAATGTAGACAGGTGGAAACGGCCTGGGACCTGAAATACTTCACTTAAGAGTTAAATTAACTAACTCTGGAACTCTTTTACTTTCGGACTTTTTGAGATATCTGATGATAATCCCCCACCCCCCCGACCCCCGCTTATTGTTTAACAGGGCGTTTTGAGTTGGAGATTCTATTACTTTCAGTGAAAAGCATCCTAGCTACATTAAAGGTATAAAGATAGACCTTAATGTTTATCATATTGAAAGTCTGCTATTCCTTATCCTAGAAGGATGGTGCACAAAGATGATGAGCTGAAAGTCCCTTGCCTTCTGCTGCTGCTTTTCTTCTTTTGCAGATAGCCACTTCTCATCCATGTAATACCTGGTCAAGAAAGAAAGCAAAACCTTCAGACATTTCTGAGGAAAGTAATTTAATGTCATATTTTCTTCTTCTGAAAGCAACTCTGTTAAACCACTTACTACCTACTGGAAAAGGCCATTGTATGGCATGAGTTGGTCAGCATCTTTAAGCTTTTACAATGACTCACAGTTGTCTGCTCCTGAGGCTGTCCGAATACTTTGTGATAAACATAAAGTCACTGTTTCTTGCAGATATGGCTTCAGCATATGGAACTGTGCCATGAAATGCCAGATGGTACGGAGGCACAAAGTTCTTCCTGCCTGAGAGCAATATCATCTGCAAAACAGAGCTACCCAGGCTGCATCTCAACAAAGAAATCCTTTGCTGTTCTTTTGGCCTCATTGAGTCTGTCCATGAACTTGTTATTTGGACAACATACAGCTATCTTAGAATTCTTTTCTTAGGTTTTGTCTGCTCCCTCCTCTTCACTCACTTGCTTCAGTGCTAGAGACTTTGCTCAATGGTTATGACAAGATACATTCTTCAAGAAGTAATAGTGAACGGTGAATTTTCTTCTACTGTAGATGATTCACACCAGCAAACACTGTACTTAAGGTGGGGTATATTGAAGATTGGCATCTGCGTTTAAGAAATCTGAATCTTAGTAAGGAAAAGGCCACATAAGCAAGTGACAGATGTATGTATGAGGTACAGAAGTGGCACAAAGAGGATAGGATGACATAATTTGGGGGCAGCAGGAAGAAGGAGATTTCTTGGAGGTATCATCTGAATTAGGTTCTAACAGATGAAAGGGTATTCCAGGCAGAGGAAGCAAACAGTGTGTGCAAAGGCAAAATGAGCATAAACGACATGAATGGGATGGTGTTTTGAAGGTAAATGGGGAGGAGAGGGACTTTTACATGTTCAAGCTGATTAAATCATGTGATTGGCCCCAAGCATAGCCAGTGGCTAAGAGCATATCAGTCAGATGTAGCTGGTTCTGGCCCCAAATTTTGTGAACTGGGTAACTTTCTTAAATTATCTAGGCCTTAGCTTCTTCATTTGGAAAACACATTGAACCCACCTTATAGGGAGGTGACACTAAAATAATATATGTAAAGAGGTTAGAATTGTGCTGAGTGCATTGTAAATGGTCAATAAATGTTAGCTATTATGACTCGCTGTTACATTAGTCATATATTAAGGGTGGTCAAGGGGGAATCATACTGTTTCTAAAGGATGAGCCCCTGATTATTTTAACTTGACATAGTCCACTAGAATTATTTGTGGAAAAGCATTGGGTAGAAATTTTCTCTGGCTTATGACAGGCTCTGTTTTTGATTTTGTAGGACAGTAAAGGGTCACAGCGTGTATTGAGCTTCCTTCCTTCCCCTGCTTTTTTCCATAGCACATGTCTGAGAAGACTTGTTTGCAAAACCTCCTCGATTTTGTCAGATCTTAACGGGTGGCTGGGTTTTGGGGAGAATGACTTTTGATTGCAATGAGAACTTCTCAGAATGGCTCATTAAAGTTTCTATTTCTCTTCAACTCTCTACCTCCACAGTCATCTCTCAGTTGCTGCTTGCAACAGAGATCACTCAGGCTGCTATTTGTGATAATTGGTTTACATTTGCTTTTGATGAGGTTATATTGTTAGTGGGGACCATTAGAGGCTATTATAATGGTCCTTTTCACTCTCAGAGAAGTTGGTGAGGCAGATGCTGTTAATGAATAAGAGAGTCCTAAAGCAGAATTTTGGAAGATAATGACCAACAAAACTTGCCAGTTTTTCTCTCTTAACTACTTATTACCATGTTCAGGGAGAGTCCTGTTGAATAACTCCTCGGCACTTACCTTGATTATCGTTTGTAAGGCTCAGGTGAATGAAGACATAGACTCAAATAAGAATACACCAGTGGGTGAGGGAAATGTAGTGACAGAGCAAGCTTGTCCGGCCCACAGGTGGCATGTGGCCCAGGATAGCTTTCATTGTGGTCCAACACAAATTTGTAAACTTTAAAACATGAGAGGTGTGTGTGTGTGTGTGTGTGTGTGTGTGTGATTTAGCTCATCAGCTATCGTTAGTGTTAGTGTATTTTCCATGTGGCCCGAGACAATCTGCTTCTTCCAGTGTGGCCCAGGGAAGCCAAAAGATTGGACACCCCTGTGATAGAGTAAAAACTGTGGATTGGGGTTCAGGAAACCTAGGTTAGGCTCCCAGTTCTGTGACTTAACTGGGTCTGTACCTTAATCTCTTAGTCTGTTTTCTTATCTATAATGTGGGGGTTGGGGGTATTCTTTTATTCTTTTTTTGTGGTTCTGAATGTTTGAAATCTGGTATTCCAAACTAAGAACGTATGTTAACTTGAATTAGCCACGTTTCAAGTGCTCAATAGCTGCATGTGGTTAGTGACCACTGTGTTGGACAGCACAACTGTGAATCCACCTATTGTTAATTATTCACGAGCATCCATCTTAATTATTTGTTTTTGCTTGTGGCTTCTGCAATTGCTGAAATAAAATGGCCATGTATTTCTAAAATTACAGCAATTATAAAGCATTTAATATGTGTTAAGTACTTTTATTCTAGCATTTAATGCAACAGCCCTATTACATGTCTATTGTTACTGTCCTTATTATGTAGATGAAGAACTTGAGGCACTGAGGTTAAGGGATCTGCTTAAGACCCTACAACTTGTGGCGGAATCTTGGATAAAAACAGAAGTAGTCTGACTTCAGAGCTCTTATTATTTCTTCTGCCCCATTAATAATATATAAGCTTACTAATTAATAAAATAGGTTAAGTTATCTATGATAGACTTTTCTGATCCATTGTGGTGGGTTGAAATTATCTGGAATTTTTATTATTGCATGATAAACTGACTTTTTTTGTGAGGTCAGGCAAGCATGAGAATAGAGGATGTGGCTATCCTAGTAAGGAATAGTTTTATAGCAACCGACTGATATTTGCTTTCCCTTACTTCATTTTTTCATTCTTTAAAAAAAATGAGGATATTCTATGTGCTAGGCCTAATCTGTAATGTTGGTTTTAGCCTGAAATCAGCAGGCTAAAACCAAGTTCTTAAATTAAAGCAGCTTTTGTTCTAATAGAAAGACTTAAAAAATAAGCAAATAAATGCATACAAGCTGTATACAACACATTGCATGGGGATAAACACCTTTTATTGAAAGAAGTCTGTAGCTATGAGGGAATCAGGGAATAATATGGTAATCGGAAAGAATATAGGCTTTGGGATCAAGGTGCTGGTTGAAATTCTATCCCTGTCTCTTACTAGATGTGAGGTTAAGTAAGATCCTTAACTTCTTTGAGCTTAGTTTCATCCTTTGTAATAAATACAGAGAATTTTAAGAAGATTAATGAGACATGTTAGAAGAGGGCAAAGTTTCAATTATGCGGGATGAAAATGTTCTGGGGATCTAGTGTATAGCATAGTGACATAATTAATAATATATTTTATACTTGAAATTTGCTAAGAGTAGACCTTAAATGTTCTCACTGCTCCTATCACACACACACACAAAGACATAATAGGTAACTGTAAGATGATAGGTGTGTTAATTAGCTTAGTTTGAATTATTTAACAGTGTAACTTATATCAAAATGTTGTATACTTTGTATACCTTAAATATTTACAGTTTTACTTGTCAGTTATAGTTCAATAAAGTAAAAAAAAAAACATGAAAAATGAGATCCACATGGAATGCGGTCAGGAGAGCATGGCAAGTAAACTCATGGAATAATTCATGGATTTAACATTTGGAGCTTAGCATTCACCAGCTCCCTGCCACTCGCTACCCCCACCACCACCCCCACGCCGACAATGCCATAATGATATGTAATTTTACAGAGGTTTGAATTGAACTGGGAGGTCAATGAGAATGTGGATTGGCATCATTCACTTAGTGCTGAGTGAGCCTAGACCAGCTTGGGGTCCATTTGTTCACCATGTAATGGGATTTTGCTCTTCTGTACTTAGCACTTAGTTTACATTTTATTATAAAACATATTAATATGGTGTTTATAAATTTTGGGCTTTTAAATTGTCCTGTCAACACTGTGTGACAGTGGAATTCGATTTGCCAAAATAACTATTTTCAATCTATATCCGGCCAACTTAGGTGTTCACTGTTTGCTGGGGCAAGTTCATTGGATAAGGAGTTTTTCACATGAAATAGCATGGAAAAATGTTTTAGAATAAATTAAGGTGAACTTTAGTTGCAAAAAAAAACCACACGTTAGCACCATGGTATTTTCCCTCTGGTTAGGTACAGTACCTCATTTGACTTTTTATTACTTTTTATTAGTTAGGACTTAATACCATATTACTGTTAACTGCATTTTACCAGTAAATCCTGTTAAGAGTGGTCAGGATGTATGGAGGTTTTATTTCTCTCTCATGTCACGGAAGTTGGGAGGTAGGTGGTCTAGGGTTGCATTCCTGCTCTACTCTGTGGTGTGAGGCACTTTTTATCTTGCTGCCTCACCATCTTCATTAATCAAGGTGACACTTCAGCTAGCACATCAAATTCCATTCAGCAGGAAAATAAAAAAGAGAAAGAAGCAAAATGTGTTTGCTTCAGCCACCTGTTGTAGTTTCCTGGAAGTCAGGCATACATTTGCTTACATCTGGTTGGTCTTAACTTGGTCATTTGACCATGTGTATACCTATCAGGTGAACCTGGTATTTGTAGTGTTAGATGGGCATATTCACCATCCCAAATATCTGTGCTTATGGAAGAGGACAGGAAAGTTTCTTTGAATAGGACACTGATAATATCAGCACATCCACAGGATTTATAATGTATTAGACGTAGCTGGAGCCCCCTATTATTCTGATATACAGCTTGGGATGCATTGTTATTTCAAAAACATGGAAGGCACTGATGATTTTGCTTCAGTGGTTTGATGTAGCTGTTTTTGACAGTGTTGATAGGAAGGGAAGAAGAAAATAGTACTGATCCTTTAGCGTTTTCCTGTTAATATCTTTCTTTAATTGACAAACCTGAAAGCTATGCCTTTGTGCATTTTAAGAAACATCCATGCCTAGACTAAAGCCTTTTACCTGTTTGAAAAACCTTTCTCATTTTACTACTCTTTGACATGAGGTAAATGCACCCCCACGCCCCAGTCCTGGAGGGACCCACAAGTTTTCTGTCACTTTGCTGTGGAATCTGTGACTACTTTTACTTGCTAGGATGTCACACAGCTTCCACTGTAAGTACTGAGACTCCTGATGGGAGTCAGGACAGGTCAGGACAGGCTCCATACAGCTATGGTTGCTAGGTTCCTGGGTTGCATATTGGCTGGTCTCCTGCTGTAATATAAATCCTGGCTTAAGTCTTTAGTTGATCCATGATTTAGAATGAAAAGGATGAAATCTAATTTGAATATGAAACAATACCTAAGAAACATGAGACACCTCTGAACCCTAGAATCTAAGTGTTTTTCTGGTGGCAGTTATTTTTCTTGTGGATGAAGTATCACAGCCAGGTCAGATTTATGAAATTTAGTTTTTTTCTTTTTACAAGGCTAATCTGTTGGTTGTATTTAGATGTTTGAAATGATATTTATGTTTTAGCTAAGTTTCTGCAATTTAGTTTTATATAGAATGCGCCTTATAAATTCCTGATAGATAATTTCTGCTGGTCAAATTTTCCTTCATATTTAAAAATATTTTATTCATTGATAAATATAGTAGTCAAAATTAAACATTAAAATTAACATTTTATGTTAATTTTAAATTAACATTAAAACATATGCTATGTTTTAATGAAACATATGCTAAATAATATTATTTAAAATTAAAACGTGCTAAATAATAATAAATCAACTGCCCCAAATAATATTCATTGATAGATTATGCTAAACTGAAGGAATATATATAATGGCAGGATTCAGTATTCTTTCCTTAATCCTGAACTGGTGAATACTTTTGAAATGACCTGGAGGAGACTATGGAGAATATGTTATTATGTTAGTGATTATAACAAAGCTAAGAGAGCTCTGTAGTCATCGGGTGAAGGAATCAGAATTCTGAAAAAAATTCTTAACTAGAACAGTGTCCCAAATACATCTAGCAAGATGAAACATGGTTTACTGAGGCACATGTAAGAATGTTTTAGAAGTTTTTGTTGATTATAAGCACAATGTGAGTCAGTTGATGTGACTGCCAAGAAGAGTTAATTGGTTTTTAGTTTGAATTAATAGACATAGAATGCTTAGAATGTGGGAAGTGGCCCTCCCACTTGTGTCTCTGTTGGCCACACTATCCTCAGAGAATGGTGATCAGTGTATCTAGTACATTTTAAAAGGGACATTGCTATTGTAGTGAGTTTCATTTGCTTAATCTTATAGTTTTCCAAGTGTTTCCCTTTTGAATTTTTATATCAAAGGACATTATTATTATATATTTTAATTAGTTTGGTTTTTTTTTTTTTTTTAGATGGAGTCTCCCTCTGTCACCCAGGCTGGAGTGCAGTGGCATGATCTTAGCTCACTGCAACCTCCACCTCTCGGGTTCAAGTGATTCTTCTGCCTCAGCCTCCCAAGTATCTGGGACTACAGGCACATGCCACCACACCCAGCTAATTTTTTTTTTTTTTTCAGTAGAGATGGGGTTTCACCATGTTGGCCACACTGGTCTTGAACTCCTGACCTCAGGTGATCTGCCTGCCTTGGCCTCCCAAAGTGCTGGGATTACAGGCATACGCCACTGCACCCAGCTTGTTTAGATTTTTTAAAAAGCTATAATAGCAACTCTGCACATCTGTAAACTCAGAACTTATGATCCATTGCATCCAAGTATCCTTCATACTTAGTTTTATTTAACATGGTGATTTTTATGGCAAATTGGAATGTATCCTTAGGAGAGTACCCAGGATATTGGAGCGAACTGGCAAAATTTATTCCAAAAAAGAGAAAACTCATAAATCATTTTTTGTCCCCAAAGTCTTGAAATACTGTATTAAAGAATGAAAGTAACACTTAGTCTGTTTTGTCTTAGATAGTGTATAGTATAGAGTTGTGTGGAAGCCATAGGGACACTGATTTCAATTTTTATAATTGTCCTAAATTAGAATAGGATTCACTGAGGTAATAAAAGGATGTATGTATGTGTGTGTATATTAATAGGCCCAATTGTAATCTGAAAGTCTACTTTTGTAGATATTGTACAGATTAATGCATTGATTAGAATGTTGAATAGGATTTTTGTGGTTATTTTCTGACGATCTTGGTCTGAGCTTTTTTGAAACTCTCAAGACTGTAATATTTAAAAAAATAGACACAAAGTCAAAGTAAAATTTTTACCTGAAAGGAGAATTTTAAAAATTGGTGTGTTGTCCAGTCTCCATGTAGGATAGGATTTAAGCTGTTCACAGTGCTTCATAACTGTTTTGAGTTTCAAGATGTACAAAGCTGCTGTTACAGCTTATTTTAAATCTAAATTAATTAGAATTTATAAAGGGTTATTTCACTTGAAAATTCAAAATGAATAAAGTACTCCATGTTGAAAAATCTCTTTCACCTTTATTTTCTGTCTGTCCAGTTCCCACAGCCATCCTTCTTCCCTAGTTTCTGTCTGTATATGGAAGCAAATTCACATCCATGTTATCTGCCCATTTGCTATGTGAGTGGTGACTTATTTTAACTGCTGTTCTATAACTTGCTTTCTGCCCCAAGATATTTTTAAAATATTTAAAATCAGTACATAGAGAACGTTTACATTCTTTCAATGCAATGACTAGTATACCACTGTTTAGATATGGCATAATTTAGTCTCCTATATTTGCATATTTAGGTTATTTTCTATGTTTTTGCTATTAAGAATTATGTGGTAAATAACCTTGTACGCATGTTATTTTGCACATGTGCAGGTTTATCTGTAGTATTGATCCAATCCCAAAGTGGAATTGCTGATTCCAACTACATGTACTTTTAAAATGGTTTCTCATACAGTTTTAATTTGTACTCTTTTTGTAAATATAGGCTTGTTTTCATGGATTAAGACTTTTTTATCTGAACATATCAATTTTGTCCATTTTTCTGTTGGTTTATTTGTGATGTTCTTATCGGAACTCTGTCTATGCTTAGAAATGAACTCTTTGGGTAATGAGTTGCAAGTATTTTTTTTTCTAGTTAATCTTTTCCTATTTTGCTTATGGTATTTTTTGCCTTGTAAAGTTTATTTTTAATGCAAATAAATTTATGACATTTCAATATTTTTAATAGAATTTTTTAAAGAAGTTTTAGCTTCACAACAAAATTGAGCTTGAGTGGATGGTACAGAAATTTCTCATATATATCCTGCCCCCACACATGCATAGCCTACACTGTTACCAACAACTGATCTTTTTACTGTCTCCATAGTTTTGCCTTGTCCAGAATGTCATTAGTTGGAGTCGTACAGTATGCAGCCTTTTTACATTGGCTGCTTTTACATAGAAGTATGCATTTAAGGTTCCTTCATGTCTTTTCATGGCTTGATAGCTTATTTCACTACTTGCTAAATAATATTCCATTGTTTGGATGTACCCGAGTTTATCCATTCATCTACTGAAGTTTTGGCAATTATGAAAAAAGCTACTTTAAACATTTGTGTACAGGTATTTGTGTGGACATAAATTTCCAACTCCTTTGGGTAAGTACCAAGGACTGTGATTACTGGATCATATGATAGAAGCGTATTAGTTTGTAAGAAACCATCAACCTGTTTTGCAAAGTAGCTATACCATTTTGCTTTTCCAGTAGTAAAGAATGAGAGTTCCTGTGGTCTATATCCTTGCCAGCATCAAGTGTTTTCTGTGTTCTGGATTTTGTTCATTCTAATGGGTTTGTAGTAAATCTCGTTATTTTAATTTGCATTTCCCTGATGACATGAGGTGGAAAATCTTTTATATTATTTTAACACCATTCATTGAGTAGACCATCAACTACTACTGATTTGAGTTGCTATATAGGTGTTTTATAGTACATTTCTGATTGTGTTTTGGTATGTTTCTTCAATCTGTTCCACTGGTCTATCTCTTGGTATACAGTATGGTTTATCTTGATAATGCAAATAGCTTTTAGGAAACTCTGCTTTCTGACAGCTATCCTCAGTGCTAGATTTTAAGTTTAGTTTTCTTTTCCTGCCCCAATCTTGCCTATGTGAAAATGTAGACTTCCTCTTTATGCTAATAAAGTATCCATTTATTTGCTTTTTATATGTAATTGTCATATTTGATCCATTTTATGTCTTAAATGTAACTGCAGTATCTTCTATTCATAAAAATGTTGAAGCCTGACATTTAGCCAGGGGCCTCTGGCATATTTTGTGAACTGTATCAACTTTGTTGGAGCTTCCAAGAAGACGATTTGCTCAAACCTCCTTTCCTTGATTCATATCCATGAATTTTCTACACCGTAATTACCAAAGAGTAACTTATTGTTACAATAGTGGAACTTAATTACTAATGATGTAGAAATTGCAAATATGGTAGTTTAGAAGAGTTTTTAAAGAAAAAAAAGTCTTTGATAAAATAAAATTAAATGAAAAAATACACAGGTTCTAGTTTTTTAAGAGTATGTATTTTATTTATCAAGCAAAGGAGTTGGCACAAGTGATCAGTAAGGTCTTCTTCAGTTCATTGTCATTCTTTGCATACATTTCCATTGCCATTATTTCACTTGACTTGCAAGGAGAAGCTCTTCTTGGCATTCCCAGAGCTTAGTAACTATAGTGCTCTCAGCTGCCTCACTCTCAGCAATTGCTGTCCCATTTCCATTTGGTCCCTTTTGTGAATCATGCTTAGAGAGCTAAAGTCATGAACTTAATTTGCGTTGCTAGTACACACACATATAAAAGGTCCCTGCTTTCATTTTCTTAACATTATAGAAATGGATATTGTAATATAATGATGATGTTCCTGTACCTTAGCTTGGTTAAGCTTCCTCTAAAATGAAGGAGATAACCTTAGTAAATAAATGGAATGGTCTTCTTTCTTCACTGCGCAGGGCAAAAGGTTATTTTTCCCCTGGGTACAATAGGACACTTTTTAATTTTTTTTTTTTAATTCTGTTACTCCCAGTTACAGTTTCTTTACAAACTGTCTTGTTTGAGTCCTAAATAAAACCGATTTTTTGAAAGAGCTTGTCTTTCTTATATTTGAATCGCAGTTTAATAAGCCTTTTTAACAGATTTATACTTACTTCACATCAGCCTTCTTTTTGAAGCCAAGTCATACCAGTTTAGTCTACCTAATCCTTTAATCATTTTATCCTCAGCATGTTTCCAGATGCTTCACATCCCTCTGTAGGTTCTAGAACTGGAATGAGTTTGTTAATAAAGTCTGATCAGGATCTAATGAAATGGAAGGATCATTTCTTTGCTGTTTCGTATATATTTTGGAATTTGTTGTTTTATCTCCAAGACTATGTTGTTTTCTCTCCAGCTAAGCATAAAAAAAAAGGTTCTGCGTTACCTGAGATCTAAGATGCTTTATTTCTAGTGAAGTACATGCCCCTGTGTGTGCAGGGCTTGGTGCCTAGAAGGGCTCTCTGCACTCGGCTTAGTGCTCTCTGTTCCTGCTGTCTTGAAATTCTTAATAATATTTTTACTAAAAAGCTCCTTATTTTTATTTTGCACTGGGCCCTACAAATTAAGTAGCTCACCCTGCTTGTAGTTGATGATTAGAGGACATGAATGATAGTCACATTTCATGTCTAATTCACCCTCTGTAATAATTATGGAAGCTACACCCAGGGTAAGGACCCCTGGTTGTAAACTTCCCCAGTTGAGAGCATTTTCTCCTATGTGCTCAAAGACGCTTTCACTGCCTACCTGCTGCCTCTCTGTTCTCTTTTGGCTTTGTCTTCTTTGTCTTCTCCTTATTTATCTAAACTCAGTTGTTGATGTATGTTTGTTCACGAAATCCACATTTTCCCATGCAATGGTTGTTCTTTCCAGAGGGATCTTTCTTAGGGTCCATTCTGTCTTTTTAGTCTTTCTTCCTATTACCTCTTGTCCAAGGCATCCGTCCCTCATCTCTAAGCTCTTCTGTACTTTCTCTATTTAGAACAGCTGGAAATTTTGTATAATATTATTAATATTAACTACTAGTTACTTTCTTATCCAAATTTTAGATTTTCTCTGTCTCTATAAAGAAACTGGGATGGCAATTGTGAGAATTCTGGAAATTTGGGGTAGAAATTTGGATTCCACTTCCACATCAAGATTACGGAGTACATGAAATGACTTGGAAATGTTTTAAAGTCTAACCATTAGTGTCTGGGTACAGTGGCTCTTGCCTGTAATCCCAGCACATTGGGAGGCCAAGGCAGGTGGATCATTTGAGGTTAGGAGTTTGAGACCAGTCTGGCGAACATCTCTACTAAAAATACAAAAATTAGCAAGGCATGATGGCGGGCATCATAATCCCAGCTACTCAGGAGGCTGAGGCAGGAGAATTGCTTGAACCCAGGAGGTGGGGGCTGCAGTGAGCCAAGATTTCACCACTGCACTCCAGCCTGGATGACAGAGCTTGACTCCATCTCAAATAAAGTCTAACCATTAGTACAAGTAGTAGGATATTTTAGCTTTTACTTTTCTTTACTATAAAGTTAATTTAGGTGTGAAATCTAATGTACATACAGCAAATATGATTTTTAATAGTCATTATTTTTTCATGTACTGGCCAATTTATCTGCTTATTTTCTCTTTTTCTTGTAGCTTAACAAACAACAATTGCAGTTACTGAAAGAACGATTCCAGGCCTTCCTCAATGGGGAAACCCAAATTGTAGCTGATGAAGCATTTTGCAACGCAGTTCGGAGTTATTATGAGGTAAGTTTGAAGAGCTTTGTTTTTGACTTTCTGATACATTTTAAAGATTTCTATTATTTTTATGGCTTCCCCATTTTAAAGAAGCTTGCTGGTCTGACAGGAATGCTGTGAGTTTGCAACCTTTTTGAAAGCATTGTCAGTTCTATTTCACAATTGCAAAGCTCTAATTTCACAACCTGGATTTGAGAGATAAACAGAATCGAAATTAGTCACATCTTATGAGGAGAAGTAAACTATTTAGAAAAATCTTCTGGCAGTGATTGATACAGCTGACTATAGCCATCTTTAGGTCCACATGTCTAAATTATCCTTTTAAATCTGGATTTCAATAGTAAATTGCCATCTTATGCAATTTTGTTCCCTAAGCTTTATAATAATTAAAGCTAGTAACTAATTTCAAGAGGATAAATTGAATTCTCTCTTCTTCCTAAAGAAATAACACTACCAATACCACCCTGCTATTTCTTCTGATTCTAGCTTGTGACTCAGGAATTTCTCTATAGTTTTCCTATGAGCACCAGTTTTCACACATGGTCATTAACTGCTTCAGTGAATTGCCACTAGCTGTTAGTTTAGAGAGTTCCCTTTTTGCCTAAGCGTTTCAGAGCCATTTGAGGGAATGGATTCCTTTCATTGTGCAGGTACTCAACAACTTTCAGCTGAAGAAGCATAGTATGCAAATATATATAAGACGAATAAACAAGGGAAAGTGTGGAGATACAATGGATCTGAACTTACCTGAGGCAAGAATATTTTTGTGTAAACATATTAAATAATCAGTAGTTAACTGATTGGATTTATAATAGTGATGGTATACATCAGAGGTTAATTAATGCAACTCTAGAGAAGTTTACCTTCCCCCAAGCCTCAGCCTATTGAATTAAATGAAATAATGGAAGTTTTGCTGACTAAATATGTATATGACATAAATCTAATGTCAAGAGTGGGTATGTCCAACTGGACCTTGACTCAGAATATCTTAACAAGTATAGGAGCTCAAAATTTTAACACATATAGGACCTTAGATTTCCCCTTGTAAGAGTCAGAGGAAGATTTCATCATGTAAAATTCAG
The DNA here is from genome assembly GCF_003255815.1 of Theropithecus gelada. Classification (NCBI taxonomy): domain Eukaryota; kingdom Metazoa; phylum Chordata; class Mammalia; order Primates; family Cercopithecidae; genus Theropithecus; species Theropithecus gelada. The sequence continues at coordinate 147,217,072 of NC_037670.1, read as the reverse complement.
AATTTGAATCTTACAGTATTAACTGTAAATTTCTATATTTGCCTCATGTACTTAAACTAAAGAAAAGCCAAAAGTCTGTATTTGGGATGAAGGAAATGTAGCTCAGGGAAGTAATCTGTATAAAAAGATAAAAAGTTTTTAGTGAAACAGTAGGCTCGTGTTTGGTTTTGATAAATGCCCTGCTGTATTCTAAGATGATAAGGTTAGGGAAACTGAAATTGAGTCAGCAGGGGGATGAGGGAGTTCTTTGTACTATCGTCATAACTTTTGTGTAAATCTAAAAATATTTCAAAATAAGTGAGTTTTTAAAAGTAAACATAATATGATGTGGACACAGTTTAGAAAAAGGCACACATTTCAACAGAAAAAAAAAGGTACACAAGCCGTGCTAATAAAAATATTATAACTCCAGTGAAGGAGAGAGTATCCCCATTGTGTTCTACATGAGGATTATGTTCTCTTCTGGGTACCGTATATGAATAAAAAATGTGCACAAATTTAGGGTGATCAGGTTTGAAACATACCTATGTAAGTTGAAGGAGCTGGGGCTGTTTGGCCTATAGACAGATTGGGTTTGTGGTGTTGTATGTAATCCCAAGAGTAAAACTAGGGTTTAGTTGGAAACTGAAGTGGGGAAGATTTCAACCTAATATATCTAGAGTTTGGTTGCAGTGCCCCAAAATAGAATGGACTGGTTGAATATAGCATCACAACTTGATTCTAGTGGCCCTTCACAGTCATCTGGGAAACATACTACAAAAACAGGTCCTGGGGTTCTGTCTCAGACTTTCTGAATCAGACTTACAGAATTCATGCTTTTGAAAGCTTTCCAGATGATTCTCTTAGAATTGGTAGATTGCTAACCAGTGGAATTAAATGACTACCTGCTAGGATTGTTACAGAAAGAGATGTAAGCATTGAAGAGGTGGTTTGACTTGGTGACTGAGAGTTTTCTATACTTTGTTCATATTTCCAGCTAGTGTTTAGTTGTGAAACTATATCTAACTTGTCTTTGTGCACGTCTCAAAGTGGTGCTAAGATTTGTGATGCTAATTATGAGTCTGCGTTCCTGAGGTGCATTTGTGGAGTTACTGTTTTCTAGGTAGTACACAATTGGTACACAACAAACTCTTGAATAAATAAATAAATAAATTTAGTTGGAAAAATAAGGTAGAAAAGTTGCTTTTCAGTTTTTTTCCCAAAAAGCCTTTCATTTTTTAGAAGTATATTTTGCATATTTTGCTGTGATCATGATCTTTATGTTTTATTTATGTATTAATACTTTTATATAGTAATTTTTATAGTTTACCAGAAAAGTCTTAACTTTTGTTCTTTCAATATCTCTTTGCAATAAACAGTGGAAATATTATTACCTACACTTTACATAAATAGAAATTGAAGCTTACAGAGATTAAATGACTTTTCTAGTGTTATGTATTTGGTAAGCATCCAAGATAAATGTGAATCCAGATTTTTTTTTTAAAGTATTTCTGGCATGCTATCATTATTTCACAGTTGCCATTTTGAATATACCTATGTCAGGTACTGTGGGCACTTCAAAATCTATTAGTAGTCTCAGACATCAGAGAAATTAAAATATATTTAAATATATGTTTATATTTTAGAATAAATCTTATAAACAAGATAATTATTCCCATCTTACACATGAAGTTAAGTGACTTGTGTCCAAAACTGCATAGCTAATTAAAAGCAGAGCTAAGAACCTCAGACCACCGCAATTAACTAAAAGCAGACTCTTAGGTTCCATACAAGACCTGTTGAATGAGAATTTCTGAGAATGGGGCTTCAACATCTGAATTTTGAACCTGTGCCTTGTGAACAAAAGTTCTCGGAAAAGGAATTTCATTTAATTTTGATTTTTAATTTATTTTGAGACAGGGTCTCATTCAGCTGTCACCCTGACTAGAGTGCTGTGATGTGATCATAGGTTATTGTGGCCTAGAAATCCTTGACTTAAGCAATGGGCTCTTATTTTATAGTGAAAGATTTTGCACTACGTTTCCAGTCAGGTCCATTTATGGAAATAAAGGATTCAAACTTGCTTATCTCTGATTGGTCAACACAACCAAGTTCTGATTGGTTGGATATAACTGGGCCCTGATTGGACAGGGTAGGTGAGTTCTGATTGGTGGGTTCAGGTGGGTTCAGGTGGGTTCCTGAAGTCCCAAAGTTAAATGGAGGTGTGAATTTTCAGGGAACTCAGAGTAACATGTATGACTTCTAGTCAGCAAATGGCTACTTTACTCAATTTGAATGTAAACCTAGTTAGCCACTTGGGATCCATCTTGAAGGATTGGTTCTTTTGGGATCACATTTGTTCACAGCCTTGATAATTTTGATTCGCATGGTCATTTGAGAACCATATTGATACAGACTTTATAACTTCTAGAATGTGTGTTCCATGGCAGAGCCATTTCTGTATACCATTGTATCCCCAGTTTAGCACACAAATATTTTCAGTGAATACTTGTTGACTGAGTGAATGGGTATTACAGTATTTATTACTCTATCTAGAAACTGTATATTTTGGTCTTGTTTTTATTCTTACTTTCTCCATCATTCTCTTTATCTAAAAGTATTACTTTTGTATTGTAATGAAATTTCTTTTGAATATGATTGTTCTTAGTTTCATGATTTTGTGTTTCCTTGAAGATGCTAGATACTTATGAAGCATGGTTGGCCTTTCATGTTCTTTCTAAACTAGTTATTCTGTGATTCTGTGATCCTTTGTGGCTTCTTATATCATTTGAAGTCTATGTTTTCAGGGACGTTATATATATTGTTTGCTGTATGCAGCTGTTTTGAACTATTAATAACCTTTAAGTGGTCATTTGCTCAATTATTATGTTTACTATCCTTTAGCTGTGATAGCCATTTCTGACTCTGTATATAATATGTATTTTACATAGCATATATAATGTATATTGAAGGATTGACTTAAAGGATTATATAAAATATAATTATATGTAATATATAATTATATATAATATATAATGTAAATACATGTAATTATATATATACATAATATATATTATACACAAATATATATTACAAAGACACCCCCACCCAAGAAAATAGCACATAAAAATACCCGAAAAGATCTAATCCTGGAATATATATTATATTGTTCAATAATATATATATGAACAATCCTAATAAATGTGTATTATCAATTCAATTGAAAACACACCTTCATACTCTTAGTATATACATTTTCCCAAAATCTGTTTGCTATTATTTTTCTCTCTCAGCTTTATGATTGCTATTTCCTGAATAACTTTTGTGAGTAGCCTTTTCCATCTTGATTGTAGGTCTATATAGTCTATAGACAATTACTCCATCTAAAAAGAAAAAGAGTTATCTGTCTATTCTTATAGTGGTTGTACCTTCAGATATTTGGTTTACTTTAATACCTGGGATCTCGGTATGAAACCCAAGATATATTTCTGTTTCTCCACATTATTTGACAAAATTCATTTCCTCTTGGTACATTTTTTTAAGGGAAATAATTTCTTTCAACTAGATTATTCCAGGATTAGATCTTTTTGGATATTTCTATGTGGTATTTTCTTGGGTGGGGGGTATCTTTGTGTATGTATGTCAGTTATAATTAGTATTTACTATGAATACTGTTCAACATGTTACATAAAAGCATATACTGAGGAATAATAATGATTTTTATGTAACAATATAATTTATATCATATATTTAATAAGATGCCCTTAAGTATTATAAGTAACAAGAATAATAAAGAAATATGTTTGTGAAATTTCTTCAATATTCTCACACAGTTGGCATAATTAAAAATTGACCCAAATATCTAAACCGCCTAAGTAGGCAGACATGATGCTAGAGGGACAGACCAGAATAGGAAGAGAAGAAAGAAATGGCAGGTAGCATACCTAACTACTTAATACAAGTTGGCAGTTATAATCTTGATAATTTTATGGTTAATAATCGTTGTTTGATTCTGCTGTACTTTCATCTTTTTTGTTAATTGAAGGGATTTTTTTTTTCCCTCCTCACTTTTTTTTTTCTTTAAGCATCTCATTGTCTAAAGGAAGTCCTGAAATGGACACAAATTCTACAAGTGTTTGCTCTTCGTTTTTGACCAATTTTTTTTGGTTTTGGTCTATTTCTTTTTTAATTTAGGAAACTTCAGCTGACTCTGCAGATGGGTAAACATAGGTTTATTGCAGTTTGTTACTTTCCAAGCTGTTCTTGTCATCAGATATCTGCTTCTGTTTCACAGAATTCAGGTGCACTTTATCCAAATATAACAAATGACAATGTGATTTGTAGTGGACATGTGGAAAAGTAAATGGTCTTTCTCTTGCAGATTTCCAAAAGACAGTGTAAGTTGCTGACTAGCTGCTTTCAGCATAATACAAACTTTCAAGTTCTGCTATTGCACACAATGTGGATGCTAGAGCTTTTTTAAAAAAATTGTGACTTGGGTTTGTTCACAACTTTTCAGAAAAGATGTATAGTTTTCTTATTGTTTTCATTTGTTTATGTTCTATTTTGGTCCCAAAGAATAAATGAGAGTTAGAGATGTATTTAGTCTTTTAAAAGTTACCAAAAAAGTATTAAAATAAACTTTGTTGCTGCCACCCCCACCCCCACCACCATTTGCTGTTCAGATTTCCTGCTTTATAATGGGACAAATTCTTTCATTCCTTCAATAAACTTTAAAAAATTATTTTCAATAGTTTATTATGAAATTTGGGGAAAAGTACTCCCAAAATGGTCTAATTCTGGCCTTTTTTTTTTTCAAAATGTCTTGAATTTTGAAATTCAGAAATTTTCTACTTTGATATTATGTTAAGAACACTTTTTAATATAAGTAGTATATGTTTATGTTGGATAATTTAAGGAATATTTAAAATAAGAAACGTTTTTGTCATCCTAAAACTGCTCTAAAAATAGTATATTATAAAAAGAGAGAAAAAGAAAAATACCGGCCGGGCGCGGTGGCTCAAGCCTGTAATCCCAGCACTTTGGGAGGCCGAGACGGGCGGATCACGAGGTCAGGAGATCGAGACCATCCTGGCTAACACGGTGAAACCCCATCTCTACTAAAAAAAAAAATACAAAAAAAAAAAAAAAAAACTAGCCGGGCGAGGTGGCAGGCGCCTGTAGTCCCAGCTACTCAGGAGGCTGAGGCAGGAGAATGGCGTAAACCCGGGAGGCGGAGCTTGCAGTGAGCTGAGATTCGGCCACTGCACTCCAGCCCGGGCGACAGAGCAAGACTCCGTCTCAAAAAAAAAAAAAAAGAAAAAGAAAAATACCACCTATATAATTTCAATAGCTATGGCAACTCCTTTTAACAGTTTGGTGTTTCTGTTTTGTATGTATAAAACTGGAATCTGATTTATATGACATGAGCCTTCTTTAGTATCAGATATTCTCTATAAACATGGTTTTAAGTACATGCATAATAGATCATTGTGTGCTTGTATCTAAATATTATTTAATATCCTGCTTATTGTTAGACACTTATGTTTTCATTTTTTACTATTAAAAAGTAAATGCTGAAATAATTGTGCATATTGCTAAATTTATTATCTCGGATAAATTTCTGCAAGTAGAATTACTGGGTGATAGGTGATGAGCACTGCTTAAGTTCTTTATACAGATTATCAAATTGCCCTCAAAGTAGTAACAGTTTTTTCTACCGTAACCATATATGAGTGCTGTTTTTTTTCTTGCACATTTGGTATTATCATAAAATAAATGCCAACTGTTAGGTTTCCTTATTTATTTATTTATTTACTGTTAGTGAAGTTTAACATTTCTATATTGGTCATTCATATTTCTTTGTGAACTATGTGTTCATGTCCTGTGTCTCCTTTACATGTTCATTTTCTTAATACTGATTCATATAGGCATTGTTTATACACTAAGAAGATGCTTAACTCTCTGTTATGATGTGATTATTTTATTCATTTTGTTTTTTGTATTTTGCATTTTTTGTAAGTTTCTTACCTCCAATATTCACTCATTTTCTGTTCTCTTAGAATGAAAGATACATTCACATTTCACATTTCACGTAGAGACTACGGTTCATTTTATCTCCTTCGGATTCTGTTTTCATGATTATAAATCATCGATGACAATGGTTTACATCATACTTCCCTCTGCCGCTCCTCCTCTTCATTCCAGTTACAACCCCTCATGGATTAGTACCTCTGTGATTTAGGTTCTACTCAAGAGCTGATTATGTTGGTGCAACTCATGCCATTGCTTTGGAACTGTTTTCTTCTATGTAGAAGGGGTAAGGTGGTACTAATACCCAGAATATACAAGAATCTCAAAAGACTCAACAGTAAAAATAAATAAAAAAAAATAATATCACTAAAAAAGGGCAAAGGACATAAATAGACATTGCTCAAAAGAAGACATATAAATGGCCAACATATATGTGAAAAAATAAAAACCACAATGAAATATCATCCTACCTCAGTTAGAATGGCTATTATTAAAAAGGAAAAATATAACAGATGTTGACAAGTATGTAGAGCAAAGGGATTTCTTATATATTGTTGGTGGGAATGTAAACTAGTACAACCTCTACAGGAAACAGTATGGAGATTCCTCAAAAAATTAAAAATAGAAATGCCATAAGATTCAGCAATCCCATTACTTGGTATTTATCCAAAGAAACTTAAATCAATATATCAAAAGGATACCTGCATCCTCCTGTTTATTCTGGCACTATTCCCAATAGCAAAGATACGGAATCAACCTAAGTGTCTATCAACAGATGAATGGATAAATAAAATGTGATGTATATATGCAATGGAATACTGTTGACCATAAAAAAAGAATGAAATCCTATCATCTGCAGCAACGTGGATTGAACTGGAGGTCATTGTGTTAAGTGAAATAAGCCAGACACAGGAGGACAAATACTGCATGATTTCCATCATATGTAGAATCTAAGAGAGTTGATCACATGGAGGTAGCAAAGGAGTGATAGATACCAAAGGTTAGGAAGAATGGGTGTTGGATAGGGGGTAAAGAGAGGTTGGATAATGGAAACAAACATACAATTAGAAAGAGTAAGTTCTAGTGTTTGATAGCAGAGTGGGGTGCCTATAGTTAACAACGATGTAGTTTTCAAAACAGAAGAGAGGCGACTTGAAATATAATAAATACTTGGGCGATGGACATCCTAAATACCCTAACTTGATCATTACAAATGTAAGAAAATTATCATTTGTGTTACCTTATGCCTATAAGAGAATATCACAAGTGCCCCATGAATGTGTACAAATATAATGGATCAAAAGATAAATTTAAAATAAATAAAATTGAAAAAACAAAGCTCCCTCTAGTTACACAAGCATCTGAATGTTAATTTGTTTCTTTGTATTTCTCCTTTTCTTTATCCTGGCTATTCCTACAGTCCCCCAAAGTGTAAAGAACAAGTAAAAGAGCATGACTTGATACTTTACTTTCAGGACAAATCTTCAGGTCATTGTTTTTGAATCTTTATAGGCACTCTTACTTCCTAGTCTAGAATACCAAGGAACTTGACTTCAGAAGTTAGCTTCTTCCCAAGGAATTTGGGAATGTCTGCTCCAATTGTCCACCAGCAGCTGTCAGGTTGGCATCATTTCATTTATCTCTCTTCTTCCCCTAACATTATACCTCAACTCTTCGTATTTACTTAAAAATTATTGCAGTTGTTTATTGGTTTCTTTGTAAAAACTAAGAGCCTTTTCAGGCTTTTTTGTTGTTGTTGTTATTTTTATTTTTATTTTTGTAATTTTTGAGATGGAGTCTCACTCTGTCGCCAAGACTGGAGTGCAGTGGTGCGATCTTGGCTCAATGCCAGCTCCGCCTTCTGGGTTCATGCCATTCTCCTGCCTCAGCCTCCTGAGTAGCTGGGACTACAGGCACCCGTCACCATGCCCGGCTAATTTTTTTTGTATTTTTAGTAGAGACGGGGTTGTTTGTATTTTTAGTAGAGTTGGAGTTTCACCATGTTAGCCAGGATGGTCTCGATCTCCTGACCTTGTGATCCACCCACTTTGGCCTGCGAAAGTGCTGGGATTACAGGTGTGAACCACCGCACTCCACCCAGGCTTTTTAAATTTTATGTAATTACCTCACTGTTTTAGCCTTGATAATGTATACTGCGTTGCTTGGTCTTATGTTTGTAAGCTTAGAGAGAGAGAGAGGAGCTGGGAAGATTGGTATTTAAATATTTTGATGAAAATTTTTTGTCATTTTATTTTGGAATAGAAAAATTTACTTTTCATACTTCAAGGGATGTTTGACGTGTCGAAATACCTTTTAAACTTTGCAGTAATGTCCTGGAAAAGGCCTGATCGCTAAGTAAACCAAGATTGGCAGCCTGTGGCAAGAGGAAATAAAAAAAAAATGTCAACACATTCACAGATGAAATCCATAACCAATAATGAGAAGTGATATTCTAAATTTGCACTGAGCTCTGCAGATCACATTGCATTTGCTATTTTTGATATTAACCATTGTATTTCACGTCATTTTTTTTATATTCTAAGGATGACATTTTAAATTACGCGTTGTGTAAGAATTTGCACACTGTGTTTTCATGTCTGAGATTCCTATTGCTGTATACAATATCTGGGTTTCTGCTACCTGTGAGTGTGTTCTGTAAAGTTGCCTGCATTCTTGATGGCAACCATTTTGTTATGAAGACTGGATAATGCATGGATTATAGAATTTTGTTGCTTGAAGATAGCTGAGGAAATCATCTTGTTTGAGCATTTTCTTCCTCTCTCTTCATGCATTTTTTAGGTGAAACTGAAAGTGTCAATTTTGCATGCCTACCTAGCAAATTTGTTGCAGAGGGCAGGGCTAGACTTCTCTCTGTTAACTCTTCATTCTTCTCTTTTCTTCTGCTTCTATATTCTTATAAAAAGATAGTGCATCTATATAGGTGGGCTGTGGGTAAGTAAAGCTGGTGTAAATTCTCAATTTCACCAATGGCCTAGGCATTTAGCCCAAGCTAGGTAGCCACCAAGAACAGAAAGAAGCACATGCAATTTACTTCAGTGTAGCATTCCCTAATTCCCAGGCCCAAGGAAAGGGTGCTCAGTTTAGAGCTAACACGTTGCAAAGATAGGACCTTGACAGATCTGAGATGCTTATGTTTGTGCTGTGCCATAGTCTTAATACTTTAAACTGGCACCACAATTAAGAAAGAATTTATGCTCATACCTATTTATAATCCTTTGAAGGGCACGTTTGTTTATCAGGCTCTCCAATACCCTTGGTTCTTTAACTAAATCCAGCGTCAGCAAAGCCGTATCTTTCATGAGGGAGAAATGCCAAGTTAGTACTTAGAGGAATTCTGAGCCATGGCACTGCTGCAGCTTTCTGATGGGGAAGTCCATTTGATCACAGATTCCATTTTACAGGATTACTCTTCATTAATCAGGGAAATGCTCTTTAACTTTAAATGCCTTTCCTCAGGAAGTTATTTAGTTTTATTCATTTTCGTTTATTTATCTTTTCAGCTTAAGGGTAAGTAATGTTTCTTTGAATATCTATAGTTAGTTATGCACCTCATTAAGCAATCTCTATCTTATATGTGGATAGTTTTTTTTTTTTTGGTATCAGGAAGCTCTTCCTAATTTTAGAGTTACAATTTTCTTTTATGTTCTTTTTAAAAACAGTTATAGGTGGGAACTGAACATTGAGATCACTTGGACTCAGGAAGGGGAACATCACACACCGGGGCCTATCATGGGGAGGGGGGAGGGGGGAGGGATTGCATTGGGAGTTATACCTGATGTAAATGACGAGTTGATGGGTGCGGCACACCAACATGGCACAAGTATACATATGTAACAAACCTGCACGTTATGCACATGTACCCTACAACTTAAAGTATAATAATAATAAATAAATTTAAAAAAAATAAAAATAAATAAAATAAATAAAAACAGTTTCTAAGAGTAAATAATCCAATTTCCCTGACTCTATGACCCTGAAAGCATCATAAGTTTTATGCTCGCTCAAATGTTACTCTTAAGTCAGTTTCGTGCATGTCCTCTGCTAATCCTCTGTCAGATTTACTCAATAGTTCTTTTTATCATTAAGCTTCTATTTTTAAAGCTTTTTCTCTTTTCTTTGGCTTCAGGGAGAGATCTTGAGAGAAAACACATGTACCTGTGTTAGCACAGTCACAGTGGGGGCTGGCTTCACCTTGACATACTTAAAGCTTTTGTCTTTCATTGTCATAAAAATGGATAGATTAAGGTTTTGGAAAGCATAGAGCATTAAACAAGTAACATACGCAAGCCTGTGACTAGCTAAGATAGTCATTGATCATCTGTTTTCTAGTACACTATTGGTTTTGTTTATAAAATTTAATTTTATATTGATTACTATCAAAGTAGTTATTGGAAGGATAATTTTCATTTGACACAACATAAAACATACTAAAGACATAGTCCCCCTTACAATTGTCAAAAATATTCATTTTTGTCATTGACTGTTTCTATAAGACAGTATGGAGAATCTTATTTTCATAAGATTGTTGGGAAAAGCATTCTTTTGCATCTGAATCTAGAATCTAGATTGGTGAATGGGAGTTTTATTTGGAGTGGTTAAGCTGGTGAGTTAAAATTTAGTGTCTTGAATAAACACTATTTGAAAAAAAAATTCAAGCTGTTTAGGAGATACCAACTCTTTTTAGGGACACAGGGATGATATAAAATGTGTATGAATTTATCCTATAAATAGGTATCTGCTATCTGTGTGGTATCATGCAGGCATCCTCCAGGGCATATTTGTTCTACCTTGCTCTTAAGTACTTCCACTTTCAGTGTGGATTAAGGCACATTCCCAGCATTCGTAACCAACATATGAGGCAAGACCATGGTCGCTCTCTGTGGCCTAGACTGGAGTACAGTGGTGTGATCAAAGCTCACTGCAGCCTCAAACTCCTGGGATCAAGTCATTTTCCTGCCTCAGCCTCCCAAAGGGCTGGGATTATAGGCATGAACCCCACTGTGTCTGCCATTTTTTGACTTTTTAGTAATAAGCCATTCTGACTGCTGTAAGATGCTATCTCATTGTGGTTTTAATTTGCATTTCTCAAAAGATGAGAGGATAGGGAGAGGAAAGTGAGGGATGAAATACTACCTATTGGGTACATGTACACTATTTGGGTGGTGGGTACACTAAAAGCCCAGATGGTTCATGTAGTATATCCATGATATGACACAACTACACTTATACCCCCTTAATCAGTCTATCTATCTATCTATCTATCTATCTATCTATCTATCTATCTATCTATCTATCTATCTATCTATCTATCTATCCATCCACCCACCCACATACACACACACACACACACACGCCTATGCATATGTGTGTGTGTGTGTGTGTGTGTGTATATATATATATATGAGATGTTTTCACAATAAAATGGATGAGTTGCAGTTTGCAAACAGGGATTTTTAATCTGGATGGAATTCAGGGGGTCTGTGAACTAGGATGGGAAAACATTAGATCCTTATATTCACTAACCTCTGAGATATAGCATTCTCTTATATTATGACTTAAACAATAAACTACAGTAGTACTAGCAGTGTCTGTGTCATTATCACCAAAAGAAACACATAAATTTTCATATCACATTACATTCCACTGCAGCTCTCTCAAAATATGTTTGTGTTCATGAACTACACTGAAACTACGTTACTCTTAAATCCCTTTTTACAGTTTGTTAATGAGTCATAGAAACACGTATTACTATAGCACAAATTTGTTTATTGAAATAATTTTATAATTGTATTTCATTATAACTGCTTTTCTCTGTAATCCTATAGACTTATTTTTATGTGTTTAAAAGCATAATCCTGAGAAGAGATCACAATCACTAGCCTTCAACAGATTGCCGAAAGGTTCATGATTTAAAAATGTTTAGAAATCACTGACTTACAGGACTTGTGGAGGCTTCAGCACAGAGGAAATAGAATTTAAACACGTGGGAAAAAAAAAAAAAACAGGTGAAAAACCACTGGGAGTTTTGTTCTATCTGGGTTGGACTTCCAGGTCTGTGTGAGTGATGGAGTTTATGTAACCTTCCTGTACTTGAGTTTTTTCATCTGTGAAATGGAGATAATAATGTACTTGCCTCCAAGGATGGTTGACGATTAAATCAGTTAATGAAGTTAAATTGCTAAGTACACTGCCTGAGCTAAATGTGAGCTGCTATTACTATTATTACCTACATCATTGCTTTCCCACAAGTATCTGCCATGGTTTTGCACAATTCAGCACTTAATTTATATTATCATGTGTGCTACTTTCTGATAATTATAAGCTGCATCAGAGCAGGATACCATGGCTTATACGGCACCGAACATATAGTAGACACTAAGCAATCAATCTATCTGAGTAAATAATTAAATGAACTTTTTTTAAGTGCTAGTCAGGTATTGCCATATGCCCTGGAAATAAAAAGATGAACAAGGCAAGGTTCCTGACTTCCATGAGCCCACAGTCTACTAGAAGAGACATATTTATAAACAGTAATTAATTATTAGGATTGTCCTGGCCAGCTTTACCAGCTCGGAGTGGGGTACTGATTTTTAAATTTTCCTTTTGGTGTTGAGCAAATCTAGAGGACTTGAATGTGATGATGCCCACCTCAGAATGAAAATATTATGCACACAGAAATTGATAACATGAATTTTTCATGAAGCTGTGAAAATTAAGATTAAGTATGTTAACATAATTAACACGATGCCTGGCATGTATATTTCAAATGATAGCTCTTTTGTTAAACTATATGAAACTGCCAATATTTGGCCATTTTTGATGTACAAAAAAATAAACCCCAGTTTTATATCAGTAAATTTAATAATATTCAAAACAGCAATAATCAATTCTGCTTGTTATCTGTCATCGGTGGTTCTATGTGTGGCAGTAATCTTATGAACATTCAGTTTTCAATCTGAAACTGGGTGATTCACTTTTAGGAATATTATAGCAGGTATATTCTTTTTAGGGGTATATTAAAAGACCCCAAAGTTTCACTCTCTCTCTCTCTCTGTGTCTACATATATACATGTAGATATATGTGTGTATGTATATATGTATATATGTGTGTATGTATATATGTACATATATACATATATACATACATATATCTACATGTATATGTAGATACATCTACATACATATATATGTGTATATATACGTACATGTCTATGAAGTTCTCTTTTATACTTTCACAGTACCTAAAATCTTATTTACTATCAAGGTATGTTTAAGAATATACAATTACAACAGCATTAATACTGTTTTCGTGTGTTTTTAATTTTGTTCGGATATGTTTTGTGTGTCCTCTCAAATTACATCTAGAAATTATAACTAAAAGTGTAATTTAATGGTATTGTGGTTTTATTATGGCATATATTTACTGTCTTTAAAATGGTTAACTCTAGAATGACTTGTTAGGTCTGATTGACACCTTTAGTATGACAATCCTATTTTATTTATTTCTACTCAGCCAGCTTTCAAGCATTCACTGATTATTTGGAATTGAAATAGTCCAGTGCTCCAGAGTTAGGAGGAGACTGCAGTATTTAATTCAAGCATAATGTTTAGGAAATATTATTTTAATAATTAGAGTTTCCATCCCAAGAACTCTTTTTTTGAGCAAGTTCTTTCTTCTTTGAGATGGTTTATATGAGCTTGTATTTTCTAAGTTACAACAAATGATTGCAGAGGTAGTTTTTCTTTCCTAAATTACCTTTAATCTGTGCAAGATTTTGATAAAGCCATAAATGATATTTTTTCCTTTTTTCAGTCATGAATTTTTTCAGTCCCCTTGGAATATATTCAATTCTTTATATACTGCTGAGATTTTAGCTTGATTATTGAGTTTTCTGTTCTAAAAATTATTATATCGCATAGAATTTCATTGCCATTCTGATTTTCTACTTTCCTAATAAACTTATATGCACATTTGATGGTGTACCATGGACAGAAGTTGTTGTCAGTGATTGTAGTTGGATGTGAAGGGCCCTTCAAGAGTAAAGGTATTAAATACACTTAACCTCTGCTCATGCATGTTAGGAAGGGAAGTGGAGACCAGCCTTTTCTCTCTCTCTTTCTGCCCAGGATGCCTTTGTTTTTTAAATTGGCATCATTGCACATGCCAATGCACTAAGGTGGCAGCTCTGGTGTGAACTTGGCCCCCTGCCTTCTTTAACAGAAGGATAGGGGGATAGTCAGATAGTCAGAGAAGTGGATGATTTGAACAAGTTCAGAGCAGGGAGGAAGGGCTGTGTTGGGGACTTCCACCTTGGTCTCCTCATGCATGAAGCCGCTAGTTCCCTCTCTTTCCCACCCCTTCTTCCCCTCACTTTCTTCCTTTCCTCAGTTCTCCTTCCCCCTCTTTGCAGAGCTCTTGGCACCAGGCAAGCTGCCCCATCCCTCAGGGCCCTCTGCAGTGACTGATGCCCATGGCTTCCTTCTCCTACACCCAATGACCCTGGCTTGCCCATGCCTCCGATGAGAATTCAAAGGGAGCTGTGTCTATATGATGTACAGGGATTTACAGTGTGACTTTTCCTTTACTCAGTTCCTCAAAATTGTATACATTTATGGCATAGGATGTCAGTCCTTAAAAGTTATATTATCAAAACAGTAGGTGGCAAGAAATTATCATAAATGCAGCAGGTTCTACAGAAGCCATGTTGGAGGAGAAAGCAGGATAGAGTCCACCATGACCATTGATTTTTGGGCAGATTCTTTCTAAGAAGCAGATTCACTCCATTATATCTGTTATCTGTTATCCCATACCAGCTTATGATTAGAGTCTTGAGCTCATAATATGGTCCTCTAAGGGGTAGTTGGTGGTCAGTGTTTCAGCTTGACCACAGCGTTGGGTTCTTTCTTTAAGTGTTGTGTTGTAATGCTTGGATTATAAAAGCCTAACATAGCCTCATTTGATCAGTTCACTGCCAACTCTTGTATCCTCATTTCACTAAACTTTGTTACACTCACTAGACTGCTACCAATGGAGAAAAACCTGTGGTTACTGTATATGCCATATACAACTTGCTATTTATTATTCTCTTCCCTGTTTAGAAGGCCATGGTTCCCCTTATCTACCTGGAGAACTCTTTCTGTCCTGTAAGACTGAGCTCACTGGCAATATCCTATAGGCTTCTTTCCGTAAGCCTCACCATCTTTCTTCCTCCCTCTTTCTACTTCTCTCCTACCTCCTTTTTCCCTCTCTCCCCAACTCACCTGCTTTCCTTTTTCCCCTCCCACATCCTTTTCCCCCTTCTTGCCATTTTTCCATGTCAAGAAATTTCCGGATATATAGGAATATGATGGAGAATGCTGACAAGCAGTTCTTTGAGTAGTCAAATTAAGATGTAATGGTTGAATTGTATAATGACAGTCACATAAGCTACATATATAAAGCTTCTAGCTTAGTAAACTCTAAATGTGTTTTTTTTAAACTAAAGAATGAGGGGGCCAGGCGTGGTGGCTCATGCCTGTAATCCCAACATTTTAGGAGGCTGAGGAATGAGGATTGCTTTGAGTCCAGGAGTTTGAGACCAGTCTGGGCAACATAGAGAGACTTTGTCTCTACAAAAAATAAAAATAATAATAATAATAAATTGCTGAGTGTGGTGGTATGCACCTGTAGTACCAGCAACTCGGGAGGCTGAAGCAGAGGATCACTTGAACTCAGGTAGTTAAGGTTGCAGTGGCCTATGATTGTGCCACTGTATTCCAACCTAGGTGACAGAGCAAGGCGTTGTCTTCAAACAAATAAAAAAGAATGTGGGATGTACTGCTCTTGTGCCAGGATAATTGAGTTGTGTTTCAATATTTTTTTGCCCAGGAATTTTTCTACACAGGGAAAAGATTATGCCCTCACCAAGGGGCATTTATAAATTTAAGACCCATTAGCTAAATGATGAAAGGGATGGAAAGATTTCAGTTGCTGCAGGTTGTATAAGAAGATTTTCTATATTAGAGTGTTGTTTACCCTCCTGAATCTTGAAACTACTTCATTAGTATTTACATCTGGGCATGAAAGTTAGTTATTACCCTTTCAGTTCCAACATAACTTCCACATAGAAAAATTTAACTAGTATCATTTGTAAGTTATGTCGTAAGTGTCTTATAATTTTTGTAAACATTTTTATGTGGTCTTTTCAGTTTAATATTCTTACCTATTCTAAAAGTATTTGAAAAATATAGCAATAATTATTTGTAGTCTAGTTTTTAAGTGTTTTTACCCTCAATTTACACATCTTTGAAGTTGCCAGACTACTCAGGCATTGCTACTAAATATTTGTCATCTTTACTTGCTTTGTGGGACCAAATTGAGAAGAGAAGATAACTTCTTAATTGGGTTTTGACAAGCCTGTTTGAAAAATTAACTCACAATTACAACAAGTGAAAGATAAAGACAAGCATGTTGAAAATAAGCTGTAGAATAAAAAGGATCCTGAATTCAAAAATATGAATGTAAAAAATATGCTAGGAAGTATTCACACAACAAAAGGAGTCTTTGTTTTGCCATTTAGCTCATTATAAAGTTCTAAGTGGCAAATTTTGTTGGGATATTGAAAATCAGAAATGATACCACGTTACAGAGTTTGTCAACATTTGCAATTTTATTTTGTGTTCTAGTAGAAAAAGTCATGTTCACATTCCAAGTAGGGACAAAACCCCATTATTTCCTTTGGATTCTTCTTTCTTGTTTATAAATCAATGTTTCCCTTTCTGGGCCTCCCTCCATTCCCCACCCTTCCCAAGAACCACCATATTAGCAGAGTCAGTGCCCCTTGGTTGCACTCTACCTTTGACTCCCTCCTCGTGATTTACCTGGTAGATGAGGTTAGAAGGAGAAGCCTGGCATCCCTTCCTCCCTCCCTCCCTCCCTCCCTCCCTCCCTCCCTCCCTCCCTCCCTCCCTCCCTCCCTTCCTTCCTTCCTTCCTTCCTTCCTTCCTTCCTTCCTTCCTTTATATTATACTTTGAGTTCTAGGGTACATGTGTACAACGTGCAGATTTGTTTCATATGTATATATGTGCCATGTTGGTGTGCTGCACTCATTAACTCGTCATTTACATTAGGTATAGCTCCTAATGCTATCGCTCCCCTCTTTCCCTACCCTACGAAGGACAGAAAACCAAATGCCTGCCCTTCTATGTGGAACTTTCTGCTGACTGGGAGCTCCCTTACCCCTGCTCTTTTAGGCTGTTAGCTTTGCAAGGGATTTTGTCTGGGAGTAGAGATGTAGGTTGTATTTTCCTGTCGTTTTGGTAGTGATAGTAGCAGAAGGGGGTGGGTCTGCCCTATGCAGGGTGGATCATTGTTTTAGATATCAGAAATGTAGCATAGTACATATGCCACATATTAGATAGTACCCCAGTAAGGTCCAAGGCAGGCTTTTTTTTCGTAAAACACATATTCCTGTAGCAACATATATGAATAATTATACTGAATGAATGCGAAGACTTCCACTACTTCAGATCAGTTTTTTTTTAATTAATATTTTTACTTGACAAGTTATAATTGTATATGTTTATGGTGTATAATGTGATGTTATGACATGTATACAATATGGAATAAGTAAATCAAGCTAAGTAACATATTTATCACCTCACATACTTTTTTTTGTCATGAGAGAATTTGAAATGTATTCTTTTAGCAATTTTGCCATATCAGGTTTTTCCCCTCCCCCAATGAATTTGCTGCATCCTTATGGGGAAAAATACTTTTAGAGTTTTCATATTGAATTGTAGATAGAAGATTACAGCTCTTAGTAAAATGTAGAGGAGCAAAATCATGTCATTTTTGTTTCTGTTAGGATCAGGGTGGATGACTTTAAGCTTTGGTAGTACCTTACTAGGAGCAGACCATGTGGGGTTTTTACTTTGGAGTTTTGCACTGTAGTTGGTTTTTGTACTTGTACAACTGGCTTTTTTTTTCTTCGCAATGCATTGTGTTGAGAGATTTTAAGCCTTGTGTCAGGGAGAATTTTGACCATGGAAGATGAGTGAAACTGTCTTTGTCCGTAGGAAAACAGCTCTCATTTTAGAGGCAGACCTGTATACTTAAGACCTTATTCAAAGCAGAATGACCTCTGTTTGGACTGTGTATAGAAGAGAGAATCTTTTCCTGTTTTTAAGGCATAGGCAGAATAATATTTGCTACTTTTAAATTACAAGACACGGAAATCCTGTGGGGGTTACAGAAGAGCCAATCATGGATTCATGTGTCTTGTCCACAGGCTCAAGTCACCACTTTGCCGTCTGGGTTCTGGAAGGAGAAACCTTACCTAGGAGATAGGGTTCTGAGGCCTAACCAATCCTAACTAGGGACATTGACTGCCAAAGACTGAGAAGGATATTACAGTGCTTATAGTCAACAGAGGCTTAAAATCTAAGGTATGTACAGAACTCCTGTATATCAGTATGAAAACTCAGACAATCCCTGAACAATATGAGTAAGGGATATGAATAACAAGTCAAAGAATAGGAAACTTAAATGACCAATAAGCTCTATTCATTTCATGTAGTTGCTGTATTAAATTGCCATAAACGGAATTGCTTAAAACAATAGAAATTTATTCTCTCACAGTTGTGGAGGCCAGAAGTCTGTAGTCAAGGTGTCAGTAGGGCTGAACTCCCTCTAGAAACTCTAGGGGAGATGCCTTCCAGTGGTTCATCCACCTAACCAATTACATGCTTGGTTTCCGTTTTCTCGTTAATAAAACGAGATTCTGATAGTATCTGCTTCATTGCAGTGTTGTGAATTTTAAATGAGATAAGACATAGAGTGCTAAACACCAAGTGTTAAGTAAAGACTCAAATCGGAACTTATTACTGTAAGTTTCTATTATTCAACAGATTATAAGTAATATACTTGAAATATTAGCTAGTGCAGTTTATAAGAGCACTATATGAAACACCTTGTGAGTAAATAGACTTATTGCTATGTGTGGCAATGGATCTTGTGCTAGTCCTCTTGAAGATTTATTCCTTACCCTTCATAGCCCATCTTGTAGGTATGTGTTTTCGTAAGAAATTAACATGCAAAAAGCAAATGTTTGGTTCCTCTATCTCTCCACTTGACTATGGATTCTTTTTGTAACTGTTTTACCCATAGCCCTACTTATTGTTCTTTTTTTAAAAAAAAAAAAATGATAGTAAAACATTAAAAGAAGTTGTTTACCAAAGATTTTAAAATGGAAAAGTAAGTAAAATGAGACATAGGAAATCAAGCTAAATACCAAAGACAACTAGAAACAATCTGAAAGTTGTAGATTTGATAAAAACAGTGAATACTATGTCCACTTTATATTCTTGTAGGTATAGACTGCTACTCACATGTATTTTCAGGTTAACCATGTCATTTTGCTTATCGATTTATATGGAATATCAATCATTTACTTTTCCCACCTGAGTAATCTGTTAGTATAACCTTGCCAATTAAATAGAAACTAACTAGAACAATAGTAATTTACTGCTAGGTCTTGCTAGAACTAGTTGTTTGAGTGGATTATACAAACACTTGCTTTCTCTCATGATAACCTCCTCTTTTCCCTAAATCTCAAACTAAATTTGAATAATTGGTGACATGAATGTTCTTCTTGAAGTTTGACATGGATTATGAATGTAATAATTAGTTGGCGAAGTCAAGTTCTTTGTCAACATATTGAAAAATATTGTGCCAGCAGATCCAATGAAAAGCTTTACTTCTTTGTTTTACTTTTGTTCTTATGGGTGGTCTGTGGATGTGAGGGAACTAAAAAGACCTTTTTATTTTTTAAAGTTGGCCTGTACCTTATAACTGTAAAATGCATTGTAAGTTCTATCACTGTTTTCATGCATCCTCTATGAATCATGAAATATTTTGTCCCTAATGTGCATTCAAATATTAGCTGCTTAGCTGGAGGTGCTAATAGGTTTTGTGTAAAGACATCACTTGTCTTCAAGAATGTATGTTATATATGGAAAAGTGATACCAATATTTTATGTCAAAATAGAAACTTCCTTACAATTACAAGATTGAAAAAAAAAATCATTACAGATCTTGGCATCATCTTTAGTAAATTGGGTGAATAAGACGATGATTTAAATATAATGATGGGTGCTGGTAGTGAACACACATCAGTTTGTGTATGAGCCAAGTAGTATTCTAAGTGCTTTAAAGACTGTACATTGTTTCTTTTAATCCTCATGGGAGTCCTAAAAATTTGGTACTATTGTTATCTCTGTTTTACAGGTAAGGGAACTAAGGCACATGAGTTTAGATAACTTGCCTAAATTGTAGAGCTAGTGTAGGTACAGGATTTAAACTCAGGCAGTCTGGCTTAAGAATTAATTAAACTTGCAAAATTCAACAATTGCTATTCCTGGTAAAACTAATGAGACTTAAGACTATGAAAATTATTATATACAAGAAAGCTTTTTTTTTTTTCTTTTTTTCTTTTTTTTGAGACGGAGTCTCACTCTGTAGCCCAGGCTGGAGTGCAGTGGCGTGATCTCAGTTTACTGCAAGCTCCGCCTCTCGGGTTCACACCATTCTCCTGCCTCAGCCTCCCGAGTAGCTGGGACTACAGGGGCCCGCCACCTCGCCCAGCTAGTTTTTTTGTATTTTTTAGTAGAGACGGGGTTTCACCGAGTTAGCCAGGATGGTCTCCATCTCCTGATCTCGTGATCCGCCCGTCTCGGCCTCCCAAAGTGCTGGGATTACAGGCTTGAGCCACCGCGCCCAGCCAGCTTTGTTTTTAAATATAAAATTTTAAAGCTCCATGAGATCTGAATGAAGGAAACTTTGTGAACAGATATGCTGTATGGGCTGCTTTATTTTTCATTGCATGAAATATCCTAGGGAAAGTGATACCTTAGGGTATCAGAACTATGCAATGATTAAACTGTCCTACCTTGGGGGCAGGATTTATTTTTCTGTGTGTCGTAATTTGAATGTTTGTGTTCTCCTTGAGACGTTGAAATCTTAACCCCCAAGGTGATGGTGTTAGGAGGTGGGGACTTTGGGAGGTGATTAGCTCATGGGAGCAGAGCCCTCATGAGTAGAATTAGTGTTCTTATAAAAGAGGACTAAGAGAGACCCCCTTACTCTTTCCACAATGAACACAGCGAAAAGGTGCTTTCTATTAACCAGAAAGCAAGCCGTCATGAGACACTAAATCTGCCTTAATCATGGACTTTTTGGCCTCCATAACTGTGCAAAAATAAATTCCTGTTGCTTATAAGCTACCCAGTTTATGGTAATTTATTATAACAGCCCAAACAGACTAAGATACTGTGCCTTTCTGGTCCTTCCTTCATACCTTATTTAGCATATTATCATATCAGAAGGTCAGTTTCTTGGATAAAATACAACAACCATGACCTCCTCTTTGAATCCCTGGGTACACAAAAGAGTCATTAGGATAGGAAATTGTTCCTTTTCGATCACTGCTGTAGCCCTAAAATTGTGTGCACTTATTAGTACTATGCACATAGTAGGATCTTGATAAATATTTGAATGAGTGAAATAATAATGTAGACATTTGGAATAGATGGTTCTTAGATTGTATTTCTAGAGAGAATATGAAAAACAGTAGGACATGGCAGGTCCTTAGTCATGCCAGAGAAGCACCTTTGTTTCATCAAATCAAATAAGAAATTGATTTTTTACAAATCAGTGCACTAGGTCCTGTAGGAAGATGAAGGAGCATAGTGAAGTCCTACCCTGAAAAATCTTACAATTTGAGAGGTAAAGGCAACAGCCTTTGTAAGAGAGGAAACAAGTAACATTATTTTCAACACTAGAAGAAAAATATCACAAGGTAGTATAGAAATAATTTCCTAAGAAAGGATGTAGGGTATGAAGAAAAGAGTACTTATTGTTTAAAAGATAAAGGAGTAGTTTTTTTACTTTAAAAATGCACATGTATGCTGTATGTACTGTTTTAACTGCAAAATATGTTAAAATACAAAAATGAAAAAACATGGCTGGGCATGGTGGCTCACGCCTATAATCCCAGCACTTTGGGAGGCCAAGGCAGGTGGATCACAAGGTCAGGAGTTTGAGACCAGCCTGACCAACATGGTGAATCCCCGTCTCTACTAAAAATACAAAAGTTAGCAGGATGTGGTGGCATGTGCCTGTAATCCCAGCTATTCAGGGGACTGAGGCAGGAGAATCGCTTGAGCCCTGGAGGAAGAGGTTGCAGTGAGCCAGGATAGTGCCACTGCACTCCATCCTGGGCGACAGAGAGAGACTGTCTCAAAAATAAATGTAAAACATATATTGTGACAGTTCATAGGAGAAAGAACTCACATTGGACTGAATTAATCAGGGAAGCTTTGTGGGGACTGCAGGATTTAACTATCACTTGGGGTAGAAATAGAAGACATTCTGGATTGGAGAAAAAGTTGGTTGCAATTAGAAATTTTTTATTTAAGTATTACTCCTGATGTAATGCTAGAATTTTCTCTGAGGTACCAAGGTATACATAATTGGTATAGTTTTCTCCTGATAATGACTATTTGGGGCTCATGACTTGATATATAGATATATATCTATATTTAAATATCTTGAGAGATATAACTATTCATTTACATAAAAATAATTAAAGCAGAATTTTTATCCCTGTAGAGGCTGCTGCTTATATGTTAGAAATGGTTATTACTTTATGACTGTGTATTATTCCATATTTAGTCCATTTTTCAGATACAGAGATGTGGATGAAATTTATTCTTGACTTTTGGAGAGAAAATGTAAGACAGATGGCCTCTGATCTTGTGATATTAAATAAGCCTTTTTCTGGACAACTGTTGTCAATGTAATTCTTAACTGAGGGAAGACTTGTCAAATCATTGCCTGTTCTCTTTTTTTAAAAAAATGAGTAGTTGTATAAAGCATAGATTGTAAAAGCTGCAGATATGTCTTAATATTTTGAAGAGAAAGTACTTGAAAAGTCAAACATTTTGTCAGGGACCTTGAACAAGTTTTATTGTGCTAGTGTAGGGACAGGAGGGAGAAAACAGGATTTTAAAAAAATGAAGCAGATAAGACCACTGCTCACAAGATACTCTAAACCAAGTGAAAGTATACACAGACACATATGCATCTAATTATATATAATATAAGGCAAAATTAAATGACTGACAAATAGGTACAAAAATAATATGTCATAGGAACAGGTGGTTTTGGCTAGGGAGATCACAAATGGGAGATTGAGATGGGTCTGTAAAGATGATGGGAATGTTATTAGGTGGAAAATGGAAGAAAAAGGTTTTTCAGGATTGAGAATAGGAAGGAAGGCCCATTTATCGAATACCTCCCAAGCTAAGCTAGCAGTGTGCTTGGCGATTTACAAACAGATGTGAAATATGTCATCCAATACTCACCATGGCCGACTTTACTTTTCCAGACTACAGATGAGACAGCTGAGGCTCAATGTATCTCAGCTTAAATGGCTAGCATGTAGCTGAAACTGGATTTCAGATACATCTGTCACATGGCCTGGTGCTTTGATACACTGTTCACTGTTTCTGCTAGTGTGATGACTCTATACTCATGTTGTCCTCGTTGTTTTTCTCTGCTCCTTCACAGGAGGGATTAAATTATATAAGAAATAAGAAAGGGTTTTGTGATCTGTGAATTGGAAAAACATAAGGGGAAAATCTCCTTAATCACCTCTGCCCTGTTATTTCTGACTGCTGGGAACTCACTCAGAGTTAACCATCATAGGACTTGTATTAGGAAGGCAAAGCATATGCAAACCTTCAATGACTGTGGCTTAGGAAGATTTAGAGTCTGTTTTAAGCTTTAGGACAATCTTGAAATGATGGAGTCCCAGAAGCAGCCTCCAAACCATTTTGGTCCTCATCGTTGGACCTTAATAATGAGAGGGGCAGAGTAGCCTGTTAAGAGAACAGGACAATTGCTGGTGGGGATGTAAAGGAATCTGCTTGGGTTTATTTTTCCTCTTTTGAGTATATTGCCTATTCACCACTGCCTCAAACAAAAATATGGTCTAAATCGTTAATATGAAGATATATTTTGTTCCAACCTCAAATATAATAATTACACTACTGCCAAATATTGTCTTAATCTTGTGTTTACTTAAGACTATTTATCTCCTCTTTCTCCTTCTTAGTGCAAAGACTACAATGTGAATTTTTCCCCCAGTACTTCCCAGAGTAGTAATAATGAGTTCCTACTCTGTTGATTACCATTCTATCTTCTAAATTGGTAGACTGAATGGGGAAAAAATTGTTTTCAGTTTATTGTTAAAGTTATGTAGACCATGACTTGAATTCTGAATGAAAAAGAGAGTTTAATTTATGTTTATTTATGCCCACTACAGTTTAAATGGATTTGATCATATTCCAAATGCTCATCTGTCTTTGTATTAAGGTATGGCTAAGGAATCAAGTTTTATGATTGCTAAGAGCAAGGAAGATATATATATATATACACACCCAATACAATATGTGTGGAAATATATACACACACACACATATATATATACACACACATATTCTGTTTGTACATATATAGAATAATTACAAGTTGAACTCATTATGCATATTCTAACTATACTGTTACTGAAATGATCACCCTTCTGAAGATAAAACTCGGTAGATACAATTTTGCATAAGGAATATTACCAGATAGAATACAGAGGATAATGACACTATCAATTTAATTCAACTTTTATTGAGAACCTATGATGTGGTAAATACTGTCCTAGAACCTGGGTATTAAAAAGATGAGAATAAGATTTAATCCTGTCCTTCAAGGAGATTAATAGAATAGTTAATTTTGTAGAGGGAATTACATCAGGACTTTTTCTAAATGGGTAGATTATAGCAGCACTTGCAACAGGAAGACAAATGGATAACTATATGAGATGAGATGACAGATATGTTCATTTGTTCCATTATAGCAACCATTTTACTATATATGTGTATCTTATAGTGTCATGTTGTATACATTAAATATACACAACAAAATTTACTTTAAAAGTATAGAAATTAGAATTATAGTTGCTACAGTCCAGAAATGCCTTTATATAAACTAGTTTTGTTACATGAAACGATGAATTTTTTTTTTAGCCACTGATATATTAGCTGTAATTAGAGGGGATGCTTGTGGATTTTTTATATACATATATATTAGAAAACATTAACAATTGTAAAAGTAAAGATTCCACTTTCAGAAAAATATTATCATTAGCACTCTTTGCTTTTGTGCTGCTCTCAGTGAAGTACTTTAGAGTCAGTATTCTGTCTTCCTCAGATCTCATTATGATTCATTTAATTTCTTGCAAAAAAACATACATAGTTGTAATGTTTGAGCCTAAATGCAAAATAAATATTTGTTTTGTGAATTCCTAGAGATCTTTCATGATATCATAGCCCTGGGTACTGACACTTAGGAAGTAGTTTATTGGTTTTCATTTCATCTTAAAGATGCTATCTGAGCAGTGCAATGTGATTGTATTTATCTGTTTTGCTTTATTGGAGTAGAGATTTCTGGAAGTGTGAGCACTCTTACCCATAGAGATCAAAGAATAGCAGAGGGGTAGAGGTCAGTTAGTTGATTTTTTTCTCTCAATAATGGTTATAACCTTCTCAAAAATTTAATTGGAGCCTGGTAGTTATAGGATACATACATATATACATCCAACTTGCATATTACTCTTTTCTTCTGCCTAGATGATGCCCTCCTTAAGGTCAGAGCCATGTTGTGTCCCCATTAACATAGACTCTGGCTCATGTCAGTGCCTTGTGTACAGTGCATATTACATGTTTGTTGTGGTTAATGGTTAAATATTATTCCTTTGGGGGTACTTCAGGAATTTAGAGCCTGTAACTGCCATTGTGCCTGCCTGCTTACCTTCTGGTTCATGTCTTTCCCCTTGGTAACACAGCATTCAAATCTTCACCCTTCTTCTGGCCATGTGCTCACCCAGGGAATGAGCTCTCCACAACAGGATAAATAGTGATTAACCTAAGATAATCATCATGATTCCACTCCAGTTTCCAAGGATTTCATTAGGCATGGGTTTTTGAAGCAATTCTAGCCAAAGGGACATTGAGGGAAGTCTGGTAAGTTTCTGGGGAAAAAAAATGTATGTGTGTGTGTGTGTGCGCGCACATATATATACACACACACATATATGTTTATATATATATATTCCTTGCTCATATATATTATATATATATGTTCTACCTATCTCTTATTAAGAGCATGTAACTATATACACACACACACACACATTACCTATCTCTTAAGTGTGTGTGTGTGTGTGTATGTATATATATTCACTGTTAACAAGAGATAAGTAGAATGGCTTTTTGAACCAGTTGAACCAACCCTAGTAATATGTTTCAGTTCCCTTTAGCCTGTGTGTAAAAGGTATATATAAACATATATATATTCCTTGAATATATATATCCTTGAATATATATAATATAATAATATATAAATTATAATAATTATAATATATAATATATAAATAATATATAAAAATATATTATATAATACATTACATATATAATAATATATATTACATATATTATATGTAATATATAAATTATTATATATAATATATATTATCCCTAGTATTATATTTCAGTTCTCTTTAACCTAACTGCAAAATTCAACAGAATGAAAAACTCTTCAATATTTGGTTGTTATAAAGAATGTCCGTGTATTGAATAAATGATCTAAAAGGAACAGATTACAGTTGCCTCAATCATCTCTCTCTCTCTCTCTCTCTCTCTCTCTCTGTCTCTCTGTGTCTCTCTCCCCCCGCCCTTCCATTCACATGCTGCTCCAGGAAGACTCTTAGAGCTCATTCTGATAAAATATATGCAATTTGTCATGATACTTAATAGACTAATAGGTAACTTGTACAGATCTCTGCTGTTTCTATTCCAGGGAAAACTGGAGAAATTAAGTTGCATTGAGGGCATCATCCTTGATGGAGGCATTGTCAATTATAAAAGCTTATTCTGTGTTGAGAATTTATATCTGACCACCCATCAGGGATGGGAGAGTTTTGGGATGCTTCTCCCTTCAGGCTGTTTCATTAGATCAGGGTTTCTTAACCTTACTATTGACATTTTGGACCACATAATTCCTTACTGTGTGGAGCTACTGTGTGCATTTTCAGATGTTTTAGCGGCAACGCTGGTGTATACTCACTAGATGCTAGTAACACTCTCTAATTGTCACAATCAAAAAATGTCTCCAGAAACAGCCAGATGTCCCCTGGGAGGCAAAATTGCCCCCAACTTGAAAACCACTTTTTAAGAGATAGATGATTGTTTCTTATAGGTCTATTTTGTTCTAAGATGAGGGCAGAAGAGAGGGCAGTTCTATCATTGCCTTAAGCATTTTATATTATAATGAGAAAAATAGAATGAATTAGCTAAGTTCCTCAAATTGGTCCTTTCAACCATACAGAGAACCTTTTGATGTGAGATATGTTTTGAAGCAAAATATAGTTACAGGTTAAACTCTTCACCCACAAAAAATCTGCAAAATAAAAAGTCAGAATTACATTATTTTGTAATCCTACTTCCAAAGGTTAAATAATCACAGATTTAACAAATTACCTATAATATGACGATGTTAAACTGTCGTCTTAATGAGGCTTCAATTTGTCACTGTTAATAGAATCAGCCAGGAATTCACTCCATTTGAACATGAAAAAAAGTCTGCCTACAAGGACTCTTCAGATGTGAACTGAATCATGCTTTAATAGAATTGTATGAATGGGACAAGTAGACTGTTTCCTAATTTTTATTTTTTTAAAGCAAATATTAAATACAATAGGCCAGGGAATACAATAAATGCTTTTGTCCAAATGAGAAAACTATCATGTCTATGATTAAATGTTCGTGTCCATTTTGCACACTAGGAAATAGGGTCTTTTCTTTTTCTATCCCTAGGACTTTGTGGCATGCTGAGCACATAGAAGATATCCTATACATGGTCTAAAATAAATATTTGAGTGGGTGTTGCCAATTTATTGGCTTCTTGAAACAGACTTTGAATAAAGATTTAAGGTAAAAGTAAACAATAATGCGTCTTTAAAGCAGTAAAGATTCTGTAGTTTGCAAAATAATGTAGTGATTTGTTATCATTGTGGCCATCCTTTCCTCTTCCCACTACTATCCTTCCAGTTACTAAATCTGTTATTCAGCCTTTGTCTGTGTCTCTACATCTATGCTGCTACTTCGAGTCCAAGCCACTGTCTTCTTTTGCCTAAGCTCATTCTCATGTTATTCTCCCTCTCCAATACATTTTCCCAATAAAGCAACCAAAGTGAACATTCTGAAACACATTTGTCACCTCCCTGGCTTAGAACCCTACAGTGTGTTTCTCTTGTCCTTGGGACATCATCCAAAATCCTTAGTCTTTACAAGAGTAGGGCTATTTCTATTTTCTTCTCCAATGTATGTCCACTCTCAATATTTGCCTAGCACGTAGTAGGTTCTTACCAGAAGATGGGACTGTATTAGGCTAACAATATGAGTTTACACTGTTTTCTTTGTGTTGGATCTTTTAAGTGTGGGATAGGCATTTAATGTGGGAAGTTGGTGGGAATGGTTTGCTCCTACTTCCCACAGAATGCCATATTGGGTAGTGTTGAACCATCCCACATAATGCCATATTGGGTAGTGTTGAACCATGCATGAAAACTGGAAACTGGCCCGGGTACATGCACTAATACATGAATTATTTTTATCTTTGCCATTGCCTTACATCTAGAAAAAAAATCTTACATGGCTGGGTAGATTTTCATTCTATCCAGAACTAAGAAGGAAACCCAAGGCTTTAAAAAATTATTATCAATTTATTTATTGCTTTACAGCTTGTTCAAATTGTTACATATCTTGACTCATGGCTTAGCTTTTTGGCCAATAGGATTTCAGGATGCAATGCACTAATATAAACTCTTGGATTGGTTTAACTACCTCTGATGTCACAATTTCCCCATTAGAATGTCATAATTTTCTTGAAATCACATGATACCAATCACAACTCTTGTTATTTTGTTTCATTATGAGAAAGATAATCTACCAAATATAAAAATGCTGGAAGGAGCAAGATATCTTTGATCCAGGGAGACCTTTTCCATTTATGTGCTTTAGTAATCTACTGCCAACAAGCTATCTTCTTTATGTCCTTTTACGACTGATGTTGTTTTGTTTTCTCAAGTTTGCCTCTTAAATAGACAAATGGAGGCATGAGCTTCCTTAGAATTACTCCTTCGACTCATAGTTCTCTTTCATCTGGACTTTTGAGGCTTAGTATCTTTCTACTACTTAGCCTTCGTGACTCAAATGGAAAAGCCATTTGGACAGCTCACCTGAATATAACATTTCAGGTTGGAAATAAGATCATATCAGAGTTAGGAGAGAGTGGAGTGTTCGGGAATCATTCTCCTCTGGAAAGGGTGTCTGGTGTGGTAGCACTTCCTGAAGGATGGAATCAGAATGCTTGTAATCCTTTGACCAATTTCAGCAGGCCTGAACAGGCAGACTCTTGGCTGGCCCTCATCGAACGTGGAGGCTGTACTTTTACACATAAAATCAACGTGGCAGCAGAGAAGGGAGCAAATGGGGTGATCATCTACAACTATCAAGGTACGGGCAATAAAGTATTTCCCATGTCTCACCAGGGGACGGAAGATATAGTTGCGGTGATGATAGGCAACCTGAAAGGCATGGAACTTTTGCACTTGATTCAGAAAGGAGTCTATGTAACAGTCATCATTGAAGTGGGGAGAATGCACATGCCATGGGTGAGCCATTACATCATGTCTCTATTTACCTTCCTGGCTGCCACAATTGCCTACCTTTACTTACATTGTGTCTGGAGACCTAGAGTGCCCAATTCTTCCACCAGGAGGCGAAGTCATATAAAGGCAGATGTGAAGAAAGCTATTGACCAGCTTCAACTGCGAATTCTCAAAGAAGGGGATGAGGAATTAGACCCAAATGAAGACAACTGTGTTGTTTGCTTTGACACATACAAACCCCAAGATGTAGTACGCATTTTAACTTGCAAACATTTTTTCCATAAGGCATGCATTGACCCCTGGCTTTTAGCCCATAGGACATGTCCCATGTGCAAGTGTGACATTCTGAAAACTTAAGAAATCTGGAGAATTTTCTGAAGATGTAACCAGATCTTTCTAAATACAAATATTAGATAAATTCTCTTATCGTACTTTATGTAGAGAGAAAATTTCAGCTTCTCTATCCAGGTACGAACAAGGGTGAAATTTGTGTTTTAAAAATAAAACTCCATATCATGCCCAGCTATTTGAACTTCTTGTCTTTCTAATCAGTTTTAATTCTTATACCTTTTTGTCCTTATCCAAATAAGAACATTAGTATATGTTAAAAACAATTTTTTTTCTTCAAGTTACTAGGATTGTGACATTGCCATAGAGAATTAGCCATGCTATTTTAAAGTTTCCTTTTTTAATACTAATTCTTGTAGTTTGTTTCCGCATTTTGACTAATTTTGGTATCTAATAATTTATATCTCTGATTCTCCATGGTTAATTAATTTTATTAATGCCCAGGAAATCTAGTTTCCAAAGCTACTCACTGGATTGGTAATGTGTTCTAAATAATTATTTTAGATGATAGCACTTTAGTTATGTAAGGAGAAGTGTTCTAAAGTATTATAGGCCTCATTTAGGATAACATTGCAAACATTAACCTTTGTTTGCCAGAGCTCTTTAAATCCTAGAATAATGACTCAGCTGTGGTAGCAGATTTCTTTTCTAGAAGTGTCCTTAGTAAATGCTTCTCTTTTCCTCTCCAAATGGTAATGAATGTTTCTCTGGGGCATTTTGATAACATAGAGCAGAGCTAAAATTTTGTTCAATTGCCTTTCCATGTTATATTCTTTGCCTTATTTTGCATCTTCCTTTTTTTCTAGTAGATGAATAAACACCTATACAACAATGAGAGACAGAAAGATTTAGGTATTGTCGTATTGATGAAAATTTCTGTTTCTGGATGATATGCTAAACCTTTGATGCCTGACTCAATGTCACTTTGTGAATATACACACCATGTAATACCTTTTAAAAAGTGCAGGGACGTATGGAAATAAAATTGGATTAATGGCCTTTGGGAGAGAAAATCAACCTTTATGGGTATGTTTTATATCATCAGTATTCTTTTTATACTAGTTTTTGTTGTTCCTTCCTCTTCCTTGTCTCAAATTACCATGTTGTAGATTCACATTTCATAAGAAGTAACAGCTCCTTTGGTCCTGGTGAGATCCAACCAAAAGTGACTTCTAGCACTCTACACATGTAGACCAGAGACATTTATGTTCAAGGTCAGAATCTTTAGCCTCGGTTTCCTAGCTGGTGGGAAAAAAACCCACTGAGATTCACCCCCAATAACGTGTACCAGTAGCAGCATGGCTGCTTGTGAACTCACTGTGCTTGTGAGTCCACATGACATCCTTTAGCTTTGAGGTCATATTGTGCCACTGACATGATTGTGGCCAAAACATAGGTAGAGTGGACAGAGCCTGTGGAATCTTCTAGTAGGGATATTTGTTGAGTTCTGCAAAAATGTTTGATAAAAGCATCTACTTATTGCTGCTAATGGTTAACTTTAAATATGCACCTTTGAAGTTTTTCTTAATAGCTGTTTTTTTAAAAATGAATTGTGCCAAACCAATATGACTTTATTTAATCTTTTCCTTGACACCCTTTCTCCTCCTCTTTCAAAATATTATTTGATTAATAACAGATGTCAAGGCCTGCAGAGAAATTAGCTTCCCTAGATGTCAGTCCTTTCTTTACTCCTGTCAGACTTACTACACTTGTATAGTCAATGTAAGACAGAGAAAGTGAGGCAGGAGTAAACTGAGCAGGATCTCTTACTCTAAAACAGCAAAACCATAAAACAAAAGCCACAAATGTCTCAGAAAGCTTAAATAAATGCAATATAAGGGTTTATGTGATGAATCAAAAATTAGCAGTGTGACTTTTACTTTTTGATGTAAAAATAATGTCACTGATATCACCACTTTTGCCTCACATCTGGTCACAGAACTAATTTTCAATTATCCTTTTTTTTTTTTTTTTTTGTAGCTTGCTGTTTTGTTGGAAATATCTCCTTCCTTGCTGGGAAAAAAATTATATAGCATTCTTACATGTGCTTTCAGGCTTTAAAGAGCACACATTGTATGAATTTTAGACTTAATTTTTAGTTTAATGTGCTACCTACTATGATTATACGTAGCTCAGTGTTTATATCCATCTTATAACAACATAGAAATCACCTATAACAGCATTTAAGCCAATAAATTCACAGTGTGCTCTAAACTCTTATCTAATTGGCTGCTGGATCTTGCATGTCATAATCACATCAAACAACAGTAAGCAGTATCTAGAGTTAAAAGGAGGGGATTTATTTTTCAATCTAAAGATTTTCTCCTCTCTAATAAGACCTCTGAACTCATAAGCCATCTTTAAGAATTTCTTACAAAAACATGCTGGAAGATAGTGGATCTTATTTGTATCCTGAAGATTTTTTTCTCTTTGTTGTTTTAAATTAATTGTCAACAGATGTGGAACTGTCGGGTTGGTTCTTAAGTCACTCGGAGAAAGGAAAGATGCATCTACTCAAGGTTGGCACTTGGAGAAACAACACTGCCTTTTCCTGGCTTATCATGTTCAGTGTTCTTTGGCTTGTTAGTCAGAACTGTTGCAGAGCAAGTGTTGTTTGGACAGCTTATATGAACATATCATTTCATGTTGGGAATCATGTGTTGTCAGAGTTGGGAGAGACTGGAGTCTTTGGAAGAAGCTCCACTTTGAAGAGAGTGGCAGGAGTTATAGTGCCACCGGAGGGAAAAATCCAAAATGCATGTAATCCCAATACCATTTTCAGCCGATCAAAGTACTCAGAGACCTGGCTTGCACTTATTGAACGGGGAGGTTGTACCTTCACACAGAAAATTAAAGTGGCAGCTGAGAAGGGAGCCAGTGGAGTGATCATCTATAACTTTCCAGGAACTGGCAACCAGGTGTTCCCCATGTTTCATGAGGCATTTGAAGATGTCGTTGTGGTTATGATTGGTAATTTAAAAGGCACGGAAATTTTCCATTTAATTAAGAAGGGAGTTCTCATTACAGCCATGGTTGAGGTGGGGAGAAAGCACATCATCTGGATGAATCACTATTTGGTCTCTTTTGTGATTGTCACAACTGCTACCTTAGCATATTTCATCTTTTATCACATTCATAGACTTTGTTTAGCGAGGATTCAGAACCGGAGATGGCAGCGATTAACAACAGATCTTCAGAATGCATTTGGACAACTCCAACTTCGAGTGGTAAAAGAGGGGGATGAGGAAATAAATCCAAATGGAGATAGCTGCGTAATTTGCTTTGAACACTATAAGCCTAATGACATAGTTCGTATTCTGACTTGTAAACATTTTTTCCACAAGAATTGCATTGACCCCTGGATTTTATCCCATGGGACATGCCCCATTTGCAAATGTGATATTCTTAAAGTTTTGGGGATTCCAGTGGATGTTGAAAATGGAACAGAACCTTTGCAAGTTCTAATGTCAAGTGAACTGCGTGAAACCTTATCACCTAGTGAAGAGGAGACAAATAACGAAGTTTCTCCTGCAGGAACCTCAGATAAAGTAATCCATGTGGAGGAGAACCCTACTTCTCAGAATAATGACAGCCAGCCTCATTCAGTAGTGGAAGATGTTCATCCTTCACCTTGATGGCCTGACTTTTGAGGAAGTGTATTAAACCTGTATGTGAAATCAGATCCCGATACTGACAAGCAGTTTGTCTGTTTGAAGTGTGGTTTTCTGTGTCATTTTTTGTTACTTCAGTAATTTTCTACATTCTTTGTTAAACCTCAAAGACAGAAAAAAAGTCCTAGCAGGATTTTTTTGTTTAATTTTGGACCTTTGCTAAGTGTAATTTTTTGTCAGTGTATGTTACTCCTGTGAGTGTACATATGTATATTTGTATGTACACATCCATGTTAAAGCTAAGGACAAACTTGTTTTCTTAAATATTTTCTGTACATATATTGGGCTCTATTTTGGTAAAAATATTACTGATATATTTGTATGTTTGTTCTAATACAGAAACTATCAATTAAGTTTGAAAACAAATTATCTTTTATGTGCTAGGAAGAGTAAAAATTATCTTTTGATAACATATTTATAGTATGTCTTAGTTGTGAGGTCATTGTGCTGGTTTTTTTTTTTTTTGCATTCTTGGCATGAACATTTTACAAAATTTTATAACTCTTATTCTTGATAAATAGTTCTGTTCAAGCAATTAGTACTTTTTTGTGATATACATCTGTGTAGTGAAATTTTAAAATACTAGCACTCTTTAAGTGAACAGCAAATATTTTAGTGTCCAGTGTTACTTATAGTAATCGTTACATGGTCATAAAACAGAACGACTTTGATACTTAGTCATGGCATATTTACTTCCCATGTGTTTCTCCCCACTCCCCAGTTTGGTTTCTTAAATAAAATGTTTAACCTATGCCAGACTATTCTTGAGAGAAGTGATACAGTATAGAAATTGTTATTATGATGTGATCATGTTTCTTTTGTTCACTATATTCTCAGGGTCCAGCAGAGTGCCTGGCACTCAAGTATTTTTGAAGGAATGAGTGAATAAGTGAATAAATAATGATAAATATCTTCGCTGTAATGCAACTATTATGTGTTAATTTGAAAAACTTAACTGTTTTTCTCAATTATACAAAATAACAGAAAATTCTGAAATTTTTCACTCTAAATTACTTTGAAAAAATATTAAATTATAATTTTAGTCCAGAATTCATGATTATAGTTCAGCATGCATAATTTTAATGAGCAGCTTTGAACTCTGTAAGGCTAACACTGGGATTTGAATTATTGGGCAACCTTGGAGGGTGACCTAGTGAAGAGGAATGTTAGGAGTTGCTCAGTGTTAACAATACTGGAATTTAGACACAGGTAGAAGGGTAGTAGTTGGCTATAACTGCCACCCCATGGAAGACTAAAGGAGGAGAGGCACTAATCTAAGACCAGGAAGAATCGGGGCAAAAACTGGGCAAATGACCAGTTGTGAGCCATGCCTTGCTTGGTACACAAAGGCTTTTTTACATGCAACTTTAGAGACTTTTGTGTTAATCACAAGAGCTGTTCCTTGAAAGAACTGCATAGCACCAAGGCTACTGGAGGATTTAGCAGGAACACTAAGTGTTATTTCAAGCTTACCCTGGAAGAGTAAAGTCATTTCCTGAGGGATGAGGGACCACACAGAAGAGAGAGGACACTGAGGACCCCATGACAGCTGCCCCTGAAAGGATCAGCTCCTAATCAGGATAAATTGTCATTCTTTGGCCACTGTTAGTGTTTCTGTCACTACGGGATAGCAGCGGATGGGGGTGGAGTGGCTAAAGTGATTTATACCATTTGTCCAAGAAAATCACTAGAGCTATGACAACGAATGCATCTGTAGTGTTGGCAGTCCCTGAACCTAGAGTTGCAGGGTCACTGCAGCTCTGTGTACTCTTGTGTGGGGTACTTGTTCCATGACATCTGGCAGTTCAAGAATTTGTTTGCTATTCACACTGACAGTGCCATTGTGTTCTTCATTCTCCCTCCACATCGTTGTTGGTTTTTCCTTTTCTTTTTTCTCCTCCTTTTCCTTTGTTCATCATTGTCAATCTAAGACCTGAGTTACTCCCATGTATAAGAAAATGCACACTCCTATGTGCATACTTCTATAATATAACCTTTGTTAATGTGGACATTTAACATTTAACACAGTGTGCTTGTTTGAGAATTTTCTATGGATGTTCTTTAAAGGGTGGTTGGAATCTATATTTGGAGTGGGAGGGAAAGGGTCAAGTCAGTGAAAATGGAAACTGTCTGCTGAGTGGCTACCATGTGCCAGGTAGAGGACTAAGTGCTTTACATAGCTGTTTCTTTTATGTCAGAACAAAATAGTTTTAATCTTAGTGTTTAGAATGTTGTAAACAGATCAATAAACCACTTTCACTCTGGGTTTACTAAATAGAACTTGGAAATAGCACTGCTATATCAAATGTTATTCATTATAATAGATTTTCACTTATTCTGTGGGCTATATACCATTTTCTCTTGTACCTAGTGATGCAAACATCTCTTGTCATAATGACATGGGATTAATAATATGAACTCCAGAAGGGAGTTTATGTTCCTTGTAAGAATCAAGCTTGCTTTTTTATTCACTCCTTAGATAAATTACGTTTAGTATTCTACTACAGTGAAAAATATCCACTTCAACTGTTATCAGATGGTGCTATAGGTGAAATGACTTACTCCATCTATACAGTATCTCTTGTTATAGGACACACTACATTGATAATATCCCTATCTCTTACTATAGAATTATTATAATGCAATTGTCCTGCAGAGAATGTTAGTCAGCTATTTATTTGCACTAGCGTGAGCCTTTCAAAGGATTTAGTGAGCCAGGGATCTGGCTTTTCTGATGGGATTTACACTCCTTTACCACATTTAATGGGTTTTGAAGCAGCACACAGGTGTCAACTGGGGGAAAGATCAGCATTTGGGAAGGCACTGAAGCAAGCAGAGAAATCTTCACATGCTGCTACTGTGAAGGAGTCCTTCTCATGCCAGCTCTATCCTCCCACTCCATCATTTACTATAAGCACCTGTTTTTGTATTTTAAAAACACATTTGATTTTTTGGCTTTGTGCTTAACTCTATTTTTAAATATTTAGTTCTTAATGCTGAAAAATAAAGGTTATAAATTAATATATTTACCAGCACAGAAATATCTTTAAATACATACTTCGTTTTATAAGTGGGGGGAAGGGAGTGTACTTTAGAAAAAGCGATGATCTCTTTCCTACCAGTAAGTGTTATTCTATCACAATTTGTCACCTCCCCTTTTCATAGCCACATCATAGCTTCTAACCGCTTTCTTCACAATTATGGCAGCATCTTTATCAGATCTCCAAGTTACTGTGTCCTTTGATGATTTTTAGGTGCTGCCATGCATACTTTTCATCACTGTTGATGAACAGAGTGACTCTGATCTCAAAAATCCTCTACACATGTCCAGTTTAGCAACACACTGTTGTTGCCACACATCATGTTCTCTCATCTTTGAATACTTAACAACTTACAGCATCTTTTTCAGAATTCCCTCTGCATTTGCTTGACTGCTCATCTCCACTACTTCTTCAGGCTTGTTCTTGGTTCTCATTCCAAGCAGTTTCCCTTAACTGTTGTCCCTCTCTTCCCAGTCCATCTCTTCCAACTTCAGCCTAGAACCAATTGTAAGTCATTTTAGTTTTACCAAGTGCCACCAAATTCCTTGCCTCCTACACTTTCCTACAATATCATTTGCCTTCCCTGAATCATTCCTACATCTGCTTTTAATACTTCTAAACAGCCAACTGTTGCTCAAGTTGTAATATTTATTATTATCTGATGTCAACCAGATCTTTGCTTCTGTTTAAAAATCCTTTAGTAATCTCTTAACTCTTTTATTTTTTTGAGACAGTACTCTCACTCTGTCACCCAGGCTGGAGTGCAGTGGCGCGATCTTGGCTCACTGCAAACTCGACCTCCTAAGTTCAAGTAATCTTCTCCTTCCTCAGCCTCCTAAGTACCGATTACAGGTACACACCACCACTCCCAGCTAATTTTTTTTTTTTTTTGTATTTTTAATAGAGTTGGGGTTTTGCCATTGTTGCCCAGGCTTGTCTTGAACTCCTGAGCTCAGGCAGTCTGCCCACCTCAGCCTCCCAAAGTGCTAGGATTACAGGCATGAGCCACTGCGCCCAGCCTCTTACTCCCTTTTACAGTCCCCATAGAGTAGTACTTCAAAGCCTTGGCTGCACATCAGAATCACCTGGAGAGCTTTTCAAAGTCTCAATGTTCAGGATGCATTCATGACATCTGGGCTGGGACCCAGGCATTGGTAGTTTTTGAAGTTGCCCAGGGGATTCCAACGTGCACACAAGACTGAGAACCACTGCCAGAGGACTGTTCCAAAGAGCCTTTAATCAGGTCCCAAATTTTACCCTCTGTTAAGTTTGACTTTTTTTCACTTTACTGAAAGTGTCTTGGTAGAAATCAAAATATCAAGGTAGAAAGTGTTAAATGTCTATTCTTCATGGAGAGGAATTGATAAAGGCCTGTGGTGATATGAAGGGAAGAATTTCAACTGGAATAATAATTAGGGAACACTTAAAGAAGGAAATGATATTTGAAATGGAAATCTACTTGGTGGAAAGAAGGACATTCTAGTGGAGAGAACAGTGTTAACAGTTTTTTATAAAGGAGCTTTGAGTGTCACTTGGAATTTTGGTTAAGAAACTTGAAGACACAGTGTAAGGAACATGGCTGTGCTTTGGTCAAGGATAGGCTGAGGTAAACATCCAGAGTGACTCAGCAAGTTTAGAGTGCAGGCGTTTAACTCCACCTGTTATCACAGCCATGTGGCCATAACATGGGAAGATTTATCATTTGGCTCTAAGCTACTGTTGTCTGTAAAAGGTGTAATTGCCCTGATGACACTGTATAGGCACACTTCTGCCCAGAGAAAGAGTTAGGCTGCTGACCCTGAAGGCAGTGGAGAGCTGGCCATGCAGCTGTGCATGGGAGCAGCCAGCACAAGCAGCTGAGACAGAGACAACAGTGAGAGCTGTTGATAGGAAAGCTGCTGAATAAAACTATATTTCTTCACCTGCTTATGGCCCCGAGTGTTCTTTCAGCTATATTCCAATCCACCCACTCCCCTCGGACCTCAGCAGGGGCTGGACCCTGGCCATGACATTTGGTGTACTCATGAACCTGACAAGTGGCATAGTTGGCCGGATGAGGTGAGTGGATCTTCAGTTCTGAGGGTTCTCGGGTTGGCTATGTGGCCGCATCATGGGCTGTGGTACCCAGTGGCAGCGGTGCTGCCTGAATGGGCCCCAGTGTAAACATGGGAGGCTGTAGACGGGTCTCCCACGAGTGTGGAGAAGGTACTGAAGCACCTGGAAGTGCACAACACTGAGGAAAAGCATTCCTTTGCTGACAGAGTCACATGGGCATTTGTAACTGTGCTGTAGGAATTGCATGCCCAGTCCCTGTGGGATGCAGCACAGGGAGAAAGAACCTCTGTTGCAGGTTCGCCCAGTGATCCACCAGAAAATATAGCATGAGCAGCTGTTGGGCCCCAAGGGTGAACCTAGGGACCCTCCCCCCACCACCATGGTGGAACACATTTCATATGGTGCCTGCAACCCCGCTATGTTGCTGGAGTCAAGCAAGTAATGTCGGCAGTCATGTACAGACTTAGTGCAAGTTATTCAGGAGAAGGAGGTTGCTGTGCAACCTGGTCCTGCCCGAGTGTTCCAGTTCACAGATTGCCTGCTGCGGTCAGGTGGAAGTGCTGAGCCTTTTCTGTTTGATAAGAGACTGGCCGAGACGCCTGGCTTGGGTGGCACCATACAACCAGCCATATGCAGACTTGGCAATCCACTAGTCCCTGAACCCAGATAAGTTTCCGGCAGAGCTGCATTTATCAATGGTTGTGAAGACCAGTCAGTGAAAGTGGAACTTGTGTCTGCACCTTGGCATTGGCCACTTGACGCTCTGCTTATGCACTGTGTACATCTCTCCCATGCCTGGGGACATTCTGGGGGTGGATGTTTTGCACAGCTTGGCAGCTGTGCCGTCTGTCACAGACTTGCTGGACTGCTTGACAATAGAATTGGGATGGTGCCACTGTGTGGTGGACCTGACCAATGCATTCCTCTTAATCAGCATTGCTCCAGAGAGCCAGGAATAGTCTGCCGTCATGGGAGGGTGACAGTGGACTTTCACAGTGTCGCTGCAGGACGATATGCATAGCCCCATCATATGTCATGATCTTGTTGATGATGTTACCTGAACCTCTGATTCTCTTGCAGATTTAGAAGTGGCAACGCCCACCTTGTCTGGGGCTGAATGGTGAGGCTTACACAGTCAAGCAGGCTCTTCAGTAGGCACAAGCCTTATGGGTAGTTGTCTAGGGGTGCCCATTTAAACTGAATGTGCATGTGACCACAAATATTGTTGGTTAGGGCCTATAGCAGTGCATGGAGACCTTGGAAGTGCCAACAGGCTTTTAGTCCTACCTGTGGAAAGGAGCTAAGCTCCAGTGTTCATTCATACAGAAGCAATTAGTAATAGCGGATGGGTATGTTCATGGGTAATGATCCCCTGGACTGGAAAATCAGTCAGTAACTACATATGCTGCCCCTTAGGCTCATAAGAGTGTGGTAGAACGGGTTACAGTCATCATGCGGACGACTTACAGGATAGCGGGATGGATGCATTCATGGGTAATGACTCCTCAGAGAGGGATGGTGCAGACATCCACTTTAGTGAAGTGAAGTGCCTGCTTAGAGCAGCGGAGTATGCTAAGTACAAGTCCCTTAGCAGCAGAGTTACAAGAAGTCTTGGGACCTGTAGTCCTAATGCAAGATAAGGCCATGGGGCCTGAAGCACACCTAGACTCTGAACCTTCACTGTAAGGAAGGGTATCCCCCCGTTCCTAATGGGGCATGGTACACAAATAGGTCTAGTTGAGGTGCTACTGCTGCCTGGACTGTTGTCACAGTCCAGCCATTCTACTGACACTATATGGTTTGATACCAAGTGTGGGCAAAGTAGCTAATGAGCTAAACTCAGAGCAATGTGGATGGTGATCACCAAGAAGGTGACACCTACAGTAATCAGCTGTAGCTGGGTAGTTTATCGAGGCTTAACCTTTTGGTTAATTATGTGAAAGTTACAGAATTAGCTAGTCACCAACCCATGTAAGACCAGGCCACGTGGCTGGATCTATGAGAGGAAGGATGACCTTCTCCAATCAGTTACGGGGATGAAAGATAATCTGTTATTACCTGCCTCAATACCCCCAAAAGTAGGGAGACAAAACCTGGTGTCAGCCATGAACCTTTCAAGCCTGCCATTGCAGATGGTTGGTGATTGTGGCCCCTTATGGGGAAGGGTCTGCAGTATAACTTACATGTTACTCCTTGGGTATTTACTGTGTGACCTCCACAATTAGCCATTTGTAGGGGAGGGAAACGGCCAGGGAGGGAACCCTCCAGGGAACATATGTACTGTGTATGTGGCCTATCATAAACTTCCCTGTAACTTTGGCATGGGTTCAGGACCCAAGGGAACCACAGAAAGCTGATGAGGTGTAACATCATCACCCAGGGCAGAAGCCCTTGGCAGCTGCATTGTTATCCAGAGATGAAAAGTTGACTTGTATTTTGCCTGAGGGACGTGATTTACCCTGGTTAGTATCTGTGCTTGCTTTGTCGTTTCAGCTGTAAGCTGGCATGCTCCAATAGCATTGTGGACTGGGCCCACACCTTCCTTAGGTGACCAATGTCTCAACTGTTGGATCTGCACTGCCCTTCCGGCAGCAGCTGCGGATGGCTTGCCCTGGCACGTGCATGCAGCTTCTGTGCAGAACTGCACATGGCTAGAAACTTGGGGCCTCATGGACAGTGGGTGGGACGCAACACATCAAGCTTTGAATAGGAGGCATCGCAAAACCCATGGCAAGCCTGCCCCCTGGCTGACTCTAGCATCTATGATGGATGGAGCGGGCTAATGGGAGAACATGTGGTGTCCGCATTGCGGATACCACGATGTATAGAGCAGCACTGGGGTAAAGTCACCGTGGGATGGTTGCCTGCTGAGGTTTGTGCAAACATAACATGGTCACTACACCAAGGGTTTGGTGGAATAAGCGGCCTTACCAAGGCTGGGCCCCAATGGACTTTGTGCCCCCTGGGAGTTAATGGATCTGTGAGGGCACAGGATGGCCATATCTGCCAGCCAATTGGACTGTACCTGAGGGTGGCCTTATGTGCCTGCCACTGTGCTTCCCATATTGCCTGGTCACCTACATGACTAGAGGGCGCTGTGTTTCCAGTTTTTGTGAGTGCAGTGGGCCCCCTGGTGGTTCTATCCCTCAGCAATAACTATTCCTGGAGCAGGTGTCATTACTGTAGAAATGCAAGTTACAGCCCTTGCAGAGCACACAGCTCGGGCCCTGAATTACATCTGAATTGCCCTCCTTTTGTTAACTGATAAGGTTAATCAGATCAGGAAGGTGGTGCTACAAAACCAGATGGCCTTAGACATAGCTACAGCTGCTCAAGGTGGCACTTGTGCCCTTGTAGGGACACAATGTTGAAAATTCGTCCCTGACAACCACCAGAACATAGTGACAGCTTTATAAGGGGTGTCCCAGGAGGTTGAGGTGATTGAGCGCCTTGCTGATGACCCCTGGCAGAGATGGTGGGCATCTCTGGGCTCTGGCCTACATTGGGCTCTAATAATCCTGGGTAGCGTAGCAGGAATATTAGTAGTAAGTTGTTGCTGCTTATATTGTTGCTGTGGCTTCTGGGTCCAAGGTGCGGCCCTGTGTGCACCGGTGCTCACCAAAAGGACTCCCTCAGCCTAGGGGGTGGAATGTAAGCCTTAGTGTGCCAAGCTGCCAAGCCTGCATATCAAACCTATGTACCCAAAACTTATGTATAAAGCCTCTGTGTATATATCAAGCCTAGGTACCAAAGCTTATGTATATAACCTGTGTATCCAAGGCCTATGTCTCCCTCGGCCTAGGGGGTGGAGTGTAAGGAACATGACTGTGCTTTTGTCAAGGATAGGCTGAGTGACTCAGCGAGTTTAGAGCACAGGTGTATAATTCCACCTGTTATCACAACCATGTAGCCGTAAAATGGGAAGGCTCATCATTTGGCTCTAAACCACTATTGTTTATAAAAGGTATCATTGCCCTGCTGACACTATATTGGCAGTCTCGTGCCCAGAGAGAGAAAGTTAAGCCGCTGACCCTGAAGGCAAGGGAGAACCAGCAGCACAGCTGTGTGTGGGAGCTGCTAGCTCAAACAGCTGAGACAGAGCGGACACTCTAAGAGAGCTGCTGCTGAGAGAGCTTCTGAATAAAGCCATATTTCACCTACCTATGTCTCCCTGAGTTTTCTTTCAGCTATTTGCCACTCATCCACCCACTCCCTCCAGACCTCGGCATGGGTTAGAACCTGACCTTGAACCTAACATACGGAACTTAGAAGGCTGTTGCAATGATCCAGGAGTGATAAGGTGAAAATATGAATGAAGGCAGTGGCAAGTGAATCGGGTGGGTCGCCTACAAGATAATATATTCTTTGATTTCACTTGCTGGTGTGAATTTTCTACTTCATTGTTCCATGACCAGGGTAACACTGATTTTAAAACCTCTCTGCATCCATAACCTTTATCTTCAGTTTATCTCCAATTTACCAACACACCACGGATACAGAAGAGGTGGGTATGGGTCGGGGAATTAGAGGAAGAGTGAAGAGTTAAGGATGACTCCCTGCTTTCTGGCTTGGACCACTATGTTATAATAATGCCATTCAGTGAGACGGAAAATAACAATGAGGTGAAGCAAGTTTGGAGTAGAAGAGTACAGATTTCGAATATGTCATAGAAGTTCTGGGTGATGTTCATGGCATAGCTGGAAATATAGGTCTATACTTAGACTAATTAAATGAGATAAATGTAAAAACAAAAGGCTTGATACATGTAAGTACTAACTTGTGATTTATTAACAAACTAATTTAACCACCAATGACATTTATATTAGTGGTGATTTTACTATTATGTAAATTTCAGTGTTACTATTTTGGGCCCCCTGAATTTGTAGTATCCCTATGTACTATAAGACACTTTTGTCTCCCAAGAATGCTTAGCAGGCTGAGTAAAGCTGGCAAGTGTGATAGGAATCGAGGGAGGGATGGTAATAATCACCGCTATAATACACAGGTGTTGCTACATTCCCTTAAAGGGTAGAATCTCATTTAATCCTTAACAGTAATGCAATGAGATAGGCATTATTGGTATCCTCATTCTTGAGATAAAGAAATGGAGACCCAGAGAGGCTAAGTAACTTGCCCAAAGTTAAATAGCTGGTATGTGACACAGAATCTGTGTTTGAACTTGTTCTGGTTCCACAGCTCATGGTCTTAACCACTACCCTGCAGTTAGCTTGAAACACTAATTTTTAAGTAAAGGACAAAGCATTAGGTTGAGTCCAGCTATAAGGGCTTAGAGAAATGAACAGTGAAAGAAAAAACCCAGCTAAAGGCATTGAGAGTGCTAACTGGAGGGTGGTTGAATGATACCTTATGTGATCTCAACATAATTAGGAAAGAAAAAGGAGTTATGTGAGGGTGAAGGTGTGGCCAGGGTATATCTGACTTGAGTAAAAAGAAATATTGAGCTATAGGAATGGATCCTTCCATTTAGGAAGTATTGATACTGGAGCTGGTAGCTCTCTTGTGTAAAAAGTATTTATTTTGAAGGGTTTTGATGTAGGCTGCCTTTCTGATGAAGTTCAAAAGGGGTAAAAAAATTGTGTAATTATCCTAATAATTGATATCAATCCTTTTTAAAAGTTTAAGCTTAAAAAGCATAGTTAGGCCAGGTGTGGTGGCTCACCCCTGTAATCCCAGCACTTTGGGAAGCTGAGGCGGGCAGATGACCCGAGGCCAGGAGTTTGAGATCAGCC
Organism: Theropithecus gelada; assembly: GCF_003255815.1. Classification (NCBI taxonomy): domain Eukaryota; kingdom Metazoa; phylum Chordata; class Mammalia; order Primates; family Cercopithecidae; genus Theropithecus; species Theropithecus gelada. The sequence continues at coordinate 147,172,354 of NC_037670.1, read as the reverse complement.
TGGCCAACATGGTAAAACCCCGTCCCTACTAAAAATACAAAAGTTAGCTGGGTGTGGTGACACATTCCTGTAATCCCAGGTACTCGGGAAGCTGAGGCATGAGAATTGCTTGAACCTGGGAGCCGGAGGTTGCCGTGAGCCGAGATTGTGCCACTGCACTCCAGCCTGGCAGAACGAGACTCTGTCAGGGTGGGGAGCAGCGCAGAGCACAGTTACTTTTCACAAAGAACATGTGCCTTTTACATCAGACCACCTGCATTCATTTTCTGTCCCCAGGGAAAAGCATCTTAGCGCAGCATCAGCATCACCTGGGAACTTGTTAGAAATGCAAATTCTTAGGCTAACTGCAGAGTTTACAGAGTCAGAAACTTGAGGAGGGGGCAGCAATCTGGTTCACCAAGTCCTCCAGCTGATTCTAATGTATACTCAAGTTTAAGAACCTCATTTAGATCAGATAGTTCATTTTCAGCAATGATGCATCACACTTGTAATAAAAATAGTATAATTAAAAGTCTCAGTAGTTGCTATTATTACATTAATACAAGATACATTTAGGCATATTTCACATGTACAATAGGTTTCTGACTTCTGCATGACTGTGCATAGAAATCCTTTCCTCTCCCACTACTGGTTTCTCTATGCGCTAACACTATCACAACTGTCAAGGGAGTTGTGAGAAAACTAATAGATTTTAGATCATTTGCAATTTATAAATGGATAGAAAAAACTGAAAAGTATGAACAATGTTGGACAGTCCACACTGGAAGAGAATAGTTAATTCTATTCACTAAAGGTCTGATATCAATATACTAAAAAAGTGGACCACAGGTGAAATTCAGAAGGGAGTCATGTAAATTTCTAGGTTCGGGTCCATAAAACCAGCTTCACAAATACTGGTGGGAACTTAGTTTAGCTTCCATAATAATGTAGATGAAAATAAGTTCAATGTAAGGCATTGGGAGTGTATGTAGGCCCTCCAAAGGTTTGTGGCATCTTCTTCTGCTTTAATAGCATTGCTTCTCTAACTACAATGAATTACTGTCTTCCTCCTGGATTGTGAGCTATTACCCATATGGCAGGTTTGTTGATTCATTCAACAAATATTGATTGCCCTGGAGATACAGTGGTGAACCATACAAAATGCCTGCCATCATGGAGCTTACTTGTTAGTGGGAAGAAAATACAATAAATGTCATGTGCCTACATAGTTATAAGTGCTGTGGAGAAAAATAGAAAACAGAATAGGGAGCTACAAAAGGCAGAGATGCAGCTTTAAGTAGAAACGTCACCAAGAAGATAAAGAGCTGAACAAAGACCTGAAAATAATGAATAAAGGCCTTAATCTATAACCTGTGCAGAAAAAGTGAAACTAGTGTTCAGGAGAGCCAGTAGGATAGTAAGTGGGTCTTGTCATCTGAGAAATGTCAGGAACATTTAACCTGCAAGACAGAAGACAGTGTTAGCTGCCATCAAACACTTGAAGAATGGGCTTGCAAATAATTTAGATTTTCTTTGTTTTTGCAGGGATTAGCATGCAATAAGAGAAATGACAGCTACAGGGAGAGCATTGCCACCTGGAAACAACTTTCCAGATGGTGGTCCTGCCTGTAGACAGGTTATTGCCTTCAGAGAGCCTAGTTTCTCTTCCTTAAAGGAGTTTGATATTGTTTGGATGTCATTTTAGTGGTGGTGATGGTGAGGGAATTCAAGCTTTAGAAGAGTGATCGGATTTATACCTTTGGGTCACTCACAATCCCAAGAATCAGATTCTGGGATTAAAAAGCAATAACATTGCTATTCCACATGTAGTTGCCATCTGTTAAAAAATAAACAACTGCAAAGTATAAACGATAAAATCCATTCAACAAATATTTATTGAGAGCCACTGTATGCCAGGGAAATTTAGTTAACAAGTTTTGAGTTCATTTTGCTTTAACTTAATAGAATATTTGCTTTTAAAATTGATTTACTTTCCAGACATCTTTTTTTTTTCATTTTTACTTTGGAACTTCATTTCTCTGCAGCAGGCCCTTGGATTATCAAGAGTAAATAACTTGCTATCCTTAAGATTTATGTTTTATAAACCTAGAGTTTGAGAGGGTAGCAACTCATTCTCTGGTGTCTTGGTAGTATTGTGGAACATGTAATGGTTTGGCTTTTAGAAATCTCTTTCCTCCCAACTTCCCTGTTAACATTCGCATATCACCCATCTTCTCAAAGAAAAGTTTTTTTGAGATATTTTATCAGCAGCAAAGGACTGGTATTTATTGATTTCTCATCAATTATGGAATATTTTATAAAATATGAAATCGTGTTTGACTTATTCTAAAATGCATAACAAAATAATTTGAATTGATGAAGGATTGGGTCGATATGTGAAAGAACGAATGGAATAAAATGTTAACTGTAGAATCTAGGTAGTAGGTGTGTATATATATATGCTTCAAACTTTTTTCAACTTTTCTATATGTTTAAACATTTTTATAGTAAAATATTGGGGGAAAATCGTGCTTTTGGATACTATGGCAATGCCATATCAATTCAGAAGTTTCTAAAAAACTATGCTCCCTGTACAGTAAGTTCTCACAGTCCTCACTTAACATAGTTGATAGATTCTCAGAAACTGTGATTTTTAAGTGAAATGACTTGTAATGAAATTGATTTAACCATAGGCTGATTGATATAAATAAGAGTCAAGTTCCTACAGCCTATTTCTAGTCACAAAAATGTCACCAAACTTCTAAACAAAAACCAAAACACTTCTAATAATAAGCATGGAAATAAATGTGAGCTATATACACATTTAATAAAGATAAATAAAAACAAGACAATTATTTATCCACTTATTTTAGTTCAGGGTCACAGGTGGTCAGAACCCAGCAACTCAGAGTACAAGGCAAGCACCAACCTGGACAGGATGCCTTCCCATCGCAAGGCACACTCACACACACCCCCACACTAACTCACACCGGGACAATGTAGACACAGTGAACCTCACATACATGTCTTTGGGATGTGGGAGGAAACTGAAGTACCTGGAGGAAACCCATGCATACTTGGGGAGAACATGCCAACTCCACACAGACCGTAGCCCCAACTAGGAATCTGTTTTTTTTCTTCATTAACATTATATCAAAGCAACCTTATTAGAGGACTGCCGTCTGTACTTGCTGAGGGACAGGTAACAGTCTGGGTACTGTCATTGGTCCACGGATAACATTTCAACTAACAGTGATTTTAAAATTTATTTCACTATATTATCTCAGGTAGTACTAAAAAAATGTGTTGTATCATTCCACATTGTAAGCACATATCAAAACATCACGTTGCGCCCCATAATATATAAAATTGTTACTAAATAAAAAGTCTTTTCAAAAGTGATATTAATACAGAACCACTGGGCTGCCAGCTAAACCTCCATCCTTAAGCCTGGAATGGTGGCTGTAAGAGAAAACAACTGACCCCGTTTTTCTTGGTTTTCCCACCCAAATGTTGCCATTTTGGCCTGCCACACCTCTATCCTGTGCCCTTAAAAAGACTTCAACTGGCAGAGCAACACACAAGCTACTGAGCATCAAGGATACAAGTGGCTGAGCAGTAAGCTGAGAAGCAGCAACTGAGCATCAGAGACTACAGATGGATGTGGCTAACTGCAGACGGTGTGGCTTCAGGGAAAGATCACCTTCTTCCTATACTATCCCCTTTCCAACTCTCATCCTGCCAAGAGCCACTTCCATGACCAAATAAAATCATCCACATACACTACCCTTCAGTCTGTTCATGTGACCTGATTCTTCCTGGACGCCAGACAAGAACCAAGAGGGCAGGAGCTGGGAGATGCTCCAGAGCCCACACAGAGCCCGCTTCCTCAAGAGAGGAGCGACTGGCCGTTCCAGCGATCGTTTGTTCCAGTCCCTACACTTGGTTGCTTGCATGTTCTGTCTCGTGAGGAGTGGCCAGTAACAGACTGAGTGAAAAAGGCCACTGAGGTCCTACCCAAGAAGGGGATCAAGGTCAAAGGAATTATCCCATCTCAAGATTACCTGTATTCCACTGCTGAGGAAACTGACCCAAAATGGTTCAGAGTCTCTTAGCTTGTGTCACACCTTGAACTCTCAGGTCTCCTGATGCCCTCTAAGGTTTGTTACATTATTTCCCAACTGATGAGTGGAGAGTAGCACAGAAGTAAGGATGAGGTGAATTGAATTCTATAATTGAAGTTGGAATACTGTAAAGCTATAAAACAGCAGGGGAACACATTTTTTCTTTCCAGATGGTAAACATACATTAAGGATTTATTCAACATTAGATATATTATGAGGCTTCAAAAGCAATACACTAAATTTTTAAGATTTATTTTCTGTATTATTACAGTGAGGGCAAAATAAGAAAAGCATTTTCTTTGTAGAATAGATGTAAGAAGATAGCCCAACCTAGTAACATTCAGACTTTTCTATCACACCATGAAACATACTGAATGAAGGCAAAAGAGATGGCTTAGGCTGAAGTTATGGCATGGAAAGCTGGTATCTTCTTTGACTTTGTGGCTACGTATAGAAGCTTTTCTCTAGAAATTCATATTTGCCATTCCATTGCTCCCTTTTCCATGATGAATAACATGATTTTTCTTCCACCTTAGGGTCTCAGTCTTTGTTGCACAGTGTCAGACAGATTGGAAGCCCAGGTAGGGTGCAGTGATCTTTGTGTTTGTACAAGTGGCTTGGTAAATCTTCACTTTCAGTCTCATAAGTACAAGGTTAAGGAGTATTTGCTATAGGCTTAGGGAAATTTAAACTAAGCATTTAGAAGAAAGACTCAAAGATCTGCTATTAGCTGATATTAGAAGAAAAAAGCTTTAGAACAACTTCGTAATATTGATAAGATCATGGTAATATCATGTGTATATATTTTTTTCCAATAAAAGCTTTATACTTTTCAAATCCCATTTGTGTTCATTTGGGTATAGACTCATCTCAGTTCTTACAACAGGATGTAAGAAGGCATGGACAGTTCAGGGCTTTATATTTGGTCTAAGGGCTTTATTTTTATTTTTATTTTTTAGATGTATTTATTTATTTATTTTGAGACAGAGTCTTACTCTGTTGCCCAGGCTGGAGCACAGTGGCATGATCTCAGCTCACTGCAAACTCTGCCTCCCGAGTTCACGCCATTCTCCTGCCTCAGCCTCCCAAGTAGCTGGGACTACAGGCGCCCGCCGCCACGCCCAGCTAATTTTTTGTATTTTTAGTAGAGACGGGGTTTCACCGTGGTCTTGATCTCCTGACCTCGTGATCTGCGCCCCCCCGAGCCAGCCTCCCAAAGTGCTGGGATTACAAGCGCGAGCAACTGCGCCCGGCCTTTTCTTTCTCTTTTTCTTTTTGAAACAGTTTCACTCTGTCGCCCAGGCTGGAGTGCAGTGGCATGATCCCAGCCCACTGTAACCTCCACCTCTCGGGTTCAAGTGATTCTCATTCTGAGCTTCCTGAGTAGCTGGGGTTACAGGCGTGCACCACCACACCTGGCTAATTTTTGTATTTCTAATAGAGACAAGCTTTTGCCATGTTGTCCAGGCTGGTCTCGAACTCCTGACCTCAGGTGATCCACCCACCTTGGCTTCCCAAAGTGCTGGGATTACAGTAATGAGCCACCATGCCTGGCCTGGTCTAAGGGCTTTAGATTTGATATTAGGGCTTTAGATTAGTTATAAGGGATTTAGAATAGTTGGAAGTATCTTTTGAAAGCAACTGTCTCCTAGTTTATAGATAAGGGTCTAGAGATACTTCTTACCAAAATTAATTTTTTTAGATAAAATAGATTATTTGCTATCAGTTTTAAGTTGTGATTCTTGACATTTGATAGGTAAAGGAATGGGATTGGTTAAACCAGTGTTTTTCAAATCTTTGGAATTCATGGATCAGTAAATAAAAATAGAGGTCAGATATTGCACTTTTTTTGTGTGCCAAGAAAGGTAATTAACCATTACAACAACAATGAAACTGCCTTTGCAAAGGTTATGACAGAGAAATCTAGCATAGCTGATTCCATCTTGCTTCGAGCCTCATAGGCTGGCTGGCTTTGTTCATTCCTATGCATAGACCAAAGTAACCATGGGAAGGATTTAGTTTATAGTTTAACCTGGAAGCAAAGATGATAATAGTCCCTCTCTAAAACTAAACCCCTTCTTGCTCAGGGACTAAAAACCATCTTTGTAAAACTAATGAAAGGCCATAAGATTAGGATTGTGGGAGGGGCCTGAGTTCTGCTAAAATGTAGGCCTAGTTTCTGTAATCCCTTACTGCTCAGTAGTCCTATGGCCAGAGGTCACAAGATTTGTGACTTTCCCAATTGCTCCCTCCTATAGATAACATCACTCTGTAGAACCTAAGATTGACCTTTTGAGGTATCTTTCACATTTTCCTTTTTTGACCACCAACTAAATCCACTCAGACCCACAGTAGTGGTGCAACCCATCCTGCGGCCCCTACGCAGAGGCTAAGTGCAGGAGGACCGTTTCCCACACCCCTGTGATTTCGCCTCTAAGCAGTCAACATTTCCCATTCCCTAAACCCTTGCCCACCAAATTATCCTTACAAAAAACCTAAACTCCAAGCCTTTGAGAGATTGAGTAATAACTCCATCTTCTGTGTGGCCAACCTTGCATTAATAAAATTCCTTCTCTATTGCTATAGCACAGTTTCAGTGAATTGGTTTTGTCTCTGTAGCTGTATGGGAAGAATCCATTGGACGAATAAAACAACAAAACCACACGTTTACTATTAATAACATTGTATTACAAAAAGTGACTTCTTGCACCTACAGTTTCAACTATTAGAATATTAAATAAAGTTAGCTTTATTAAAATGCACTTTGAAGTCCTTGTATTTGCTTTTTTTACTTTGAATTCATGAAAACTTTATCCCACACTGGTCAACACACCAGCCTTTGGATTCAATAACTTTCTAAAGTCCGTTACTACAAGGACCTAATGATTTCCTTTAAAATTTGAGTATCTAATATCTAATGATACTAGACACTACAGAGATTTCAAAGGTGCAGTTTGCAGTCTAAACAAGAGAGAGATACAACGATGTGGTATAAGACAGGACAGCAGTGTTTTTTATACCTACACAGAGCATGGGGAAGTGTTAACATGGCTTAGAATAGAGAAATACCATCAAACTGTGGAATGCTTGACAAAGAGGTGAACAGGAGCATTCTCCTGCCTAATCCTTACCAGTTCATTTACCCGTTGGCCCTGCCAGCTCGGTTGAGTGAGCCACAAATTGATAAATTGCTGAACTTGATTGCATGATGGTGAAGAGGGGAGCTCTAGAGTGAGATTGGGCTTAAATCTTGACTCTTCCACACTCTGACTGTGTGATCTTGGCCATGTCTGTGTACTTCTGTATGCTTTTGGGGTTTTTGTTGTCGTTTTTTACCTTTAAGGTAAATACTAGCACCTTCTTTATGCAATTGTGAGGGTTAATATACATTAAGTCCCTGAAATAAATTTTAGCTATTTTCAAAATACAGTTTTTATCATGTGACTCTCTGCCTTAAATATTGATGGCATTCCATGCTCCTGGGATAAAGACCAGAGCATTTTCCAGGCCTGACAAAGGCACTTCAGGTCCTCTTCAGGCACCTCCCATTCCACTGTACTCTTGGGCCCTTCACTGCAGCCCAGGGAGTTGCCTTAAGGCCCCCTTAGATAGGCTGTGTTCCCTCCACCCACTGCCCCCTGGCCCCATGGTTCCTTTTTATTTGCAAATTCTTTGTCTTCAGATCTCTACTCTCCTCCTCAGGGAAGCCACTGTGACCACCTTAGCCAGATTCAAACTTTGTTACAAACTTATGGCACTAGAAATTCTCACTAGTATTTATCAAGCCACAGGCATATCGGTTTGTATAACCATTTGTTTGCCCCACTGTAAGCTCTAGGAAGGAAGCAAACCTTTGTCATTTTGCTTATGACACCTGATCACATTGCCTGGCAGTTTGGTTTGTCTTGGTAAACATTTGTTGAACAAATGGATAAGCTATGGGGGTGTGAATGTACGCAGAGTGTGGGGGGCTACACAAGTGTGCCCTTTTACTGGAACAGAAAATATGTTCTTGAGAGCAATGCAAGAGAAGCCTGGAAAGGTAGGTTGAGGGAGACTTGGATGGATATAGAGCCTGGCACAAAACAGTGCCAACAGTGCCAACAAATTGACTGGCTTTGGGTATACAAAGTGACATGGAAAAAAAAAAATACTGTCACCAAGCACTTACAATCAGTTCCCAGGGAAATGATGGTTTGATTCACAGTCTGGAGAAGTTTCTCCATGATAATCTGGATGTGCCTCTGAGTTGGCCCCATGTCCTTCCTGTACAGCACCTCCAGGATGTGGCTGAGCAGCTGACAGCAGGCCTCCATGTCCTCCTGTCTCTCCAGATGGTACTTGAGCTGATCAGTCATCATGGGAAGCAGGATCTCTCTCTAGTCATGCTGTGTGAAGTGGATATTTAACTGGGGCCAACAGCATCCTTCTCCAACTGTTGCTTGAACATAAGCTTATTGTATTGCAATGTAGTGAGCAGTCGAGATACAGCCTAGTATATAAAATGTCCTCATTTTTCAAATGAATGTCAAAGTTGAAAGGTAAGCAAACCAACTTTAAAGGTAAACATTTGGCTCTTGTTTTCTCATTATTGTAGCAAAAGACATGTATTTTCTGCTAAGTCTTCATTCTTCTGGCAGTTTCTCTGTAGTGTTTACATTTAAGGTGCCATTAATAAAATTTTATGAAGAACCCTAAAAAGTAATTGAGATACTCCCCCTTAGTTATTTTATTGTCTACTCTAATGTATAATTGAGGTACTCCCCCTTAGTTATTTTATTGTCTACTCTAATGTATTGTAGGTGTTTCTCATAAACAGAGTAATTAGGCAGGAATCTACCCATTTTTTTTAAAGAATATTTTAATAATTTAGACAGTCCATCAAGTTTCGGATTATTGTGGCTTTTCCCACAGTTTATTGCTCTCCTCCCCACCCCCTTACCTTAAGTTTGTTTCCTTTGCCAAAGATGCATGAATAGGTCTTTAATTTTGTTTTTGAGGTTCAAGAGGTTATAATTTCTTTTCTTCTTTTCTGTTTTTTTACTTTGGGTTCTGGGATGCATGTACAGAACATGCAGGTTTGTTGCATGGATGTGCCTGTGCCGTGGTGGTTTGCTGCACCTATCAACCCATCTTCTAAATTTTAAGCCCTGCGTGCATTAGGTGTTTGTCCTAGCGCTCTCCCTCCCTTTACCCCGCCACCCCTCAACAGGCTCTGGTGTATGTTGTTCCCCTCCCTGTGTACATGTGTTCTTGTTGTTTAGCTACCACTTATGAGTGAGAACGTGTGGTGTTTGGTTTTCTGGTCCTGTGTTGGTTTGCTGGGAATGATGGCTTCCAGCTTCATCCATGTCCCTGCAGAGGACATGAACTCATTCTTTTTTTTTGTGGCTGTGTGGTATTCCATGGTGTATGTGTGCCACATTTTCTTTATTCAGACACATGCACACATATGTTTATTGCAGCACTATTTATAATAGCAAAGACTTGGAACCTACCTGAATGCCTATCAATGATAGACTGGATAATTATTTTAAAAAATTAGTACACATTATCATTTAACTCACCTTGGTGGATGCCTTTCCAAAAAATAACTTGAAATGAAAGGAGAGAACATCGCTTTAGAGTTTTCACTTGAAATCAGAGGAGGCACACTCGTCTTTTCCGGTATGTGACCCTTGTTCTTTCTACACATCTAGGGCATTAACAGGTCTTCTTGGACCGCATGGTCAGAATGGAGCACTGGGCTCCTTTGAGTTTCTGTGTCTGGTGTCAACACAGAGGACTCTGTTTTGTGTGAGTCACAGCCAGGTCCCACAGATGGACAAATGCTGCCTTAGTGTGTTTCCATCCAGTAAAACAGTTCGTGTCTTAGAGCTTCAGCACATGTAAGGTTCAGATTTTCCTTTTTAAAGTGCATCTCTTTTAAGTTTGGATTACAACATGTATGAATCAGGAAGTAAAATGTTTCCATATAAAAAAAAATACTGGTATTTACATACTGGAAAACCATAAATTATTTGATTTCTAGTGGGACTAAACTTCACTACAGTTGAAAAGCTTCATGAATTGATAACACCTGAAAAATAGTTTTAAAAACCATATCGCTGTTTCTCCAAGGACAGCATAGGTTACGGAAATTATGAGACAATATTTTATTTGGTATTATTAAGGAGAAAAAGGCATGTCTTATAAGTGGGCCTCTTGTACTTTTCTCAACGTTTTGTTGAACACATGCTGGCAGCCTTCCCGGAACCATCTCATCGCCACAATGATTTGGCAAGCAGATAATGTTTTTCTCATCATTATAAAATTCTTTTAAATCAAAGAAGTAATGCATGGTTCAAATCAACAGCAATGTGTGAACAATAAGGGCTTCTGTGGAAAAGTATGTTTGAAGCCCTATTTGGACAGCTGAGCAGACTTACTTTTGGCAGATACAGTTTCTTGTTATAGTAATCACATTTCACTTTTGTTATTAGTTCACCATGACTTTGTTAAGATATTCAGTGACTTATTTGGTATATAAGCTGAGTAGATTAATGGGAAGAGTGGCAGTTGGTGGTGCTCAGATTGAAGGCCATATGTAAGTTAAAATTTACTGAAATGTGGACAAATGTGACATATGTAGTATGTCATAGTTTTCCGACGTGAGGTTCCTAACCGCCACACTGAATAAGATGTGTGCCCAGTGGCATTTTCACAAGAAAGTCACTGGTGGATAATTCCACAGGTGTTGGCCAGCAACCAGCAGGACATCTGGCTTCCAAAGGTGCACCCAGGCTGGGGTGGAGGAATGGGAGAGAAAGGGAGTAAAGGAGTAGTGATTTTAGAGTCCAAAGGTCCAGTATTCGGGTCTCTATTCTCCCAGTAGCTGTATGGCCTTGAGCCAGTTACTTATCTCCTCAGCTTAAAACACTTAACCTTTAAAAGAGAATGATATTGGAGAGGGTACTGGGTGATTGTGAGGATTAAAGAAGATAATACAGGAAGAGCTCTAGGGAGACAGGATACCTGCTCCTTGGTGAGTTTGTCAGTGTAAGGAATTCCCATGACAGCTTCGACACCAGCATGGTGCCCTGCTGGTACTCCAGGCAGAATTTCACTGAGGATCCTGGGTCCCACAGCAGAAAGTTGGAGGGTGACCACCGATCCCAGTTTCCACATGTAGCCACACTTTACCTGCCTTTAACTTGGTAACTGTTGTTATGAAAGGATGCAGGATTCAGGTATTTTATATTTAGTGAGACTAAACCCATCATTGTTAGTTTCATAACTGATAAGCCTGAAAGATTGTCTGAAACTCTATTATTATTTCTGTAAGAACAGAGATTATAGGAAGTGTTAGATAATATTATATTTATTAGACAGTATAATTTATTTTACTCACAAAACTAATCTCTCTCCTTTGGGACATTACTTATTATGCTTCCCTCCCTCTGATATCCTTTCCTCCTCTTTTCATATGTACAAGGTCCATGTTTTATACTCCTTTCCTATATGAGCATATAATAGGAATCAGTAAACCTTACTGGTTCATTAATTATTTAAGTTATGCAAGTGTATGGATGGGTTTCACAGCTTTAAAGTCTGCCCTAGTTTTGCTCACACCTCTGCCTTCCTACTTACTACTCCTCTGCTAAATACTCTCCAAAATAATCTTTCAACATGTCACTTCCTTACTTATTTAGTGTTTTCCATTGCCTCCTGTATCAAATTACATCTCTGTACCTATCCTTCTTTGCTTATCCAGGGGTTCTTTCTCACTGTACTGAGAGCCCTGCTCTCCAGGCAGTTGATCAGCTGCTTCTCACAAGACTAGGCTGACTCTTTCCCTCTTTCCTCTGCAACATTATTATTATTAGTAGTAGTAGTATTTTTTTAAGTGATAATCTTACTCTGTCACCCAGGCTGGAGTGCATGGTTCACTGCAGCCTCAAACTCCTAGGCTCAAGCTATCCTTCCACCTCAGCTTTCCGAGTAGCTGGGAGTACAGGCATGCACCACTGTATATGGTTATTTGTACATTTTTTTGTAGAGATGAGGTCTTGCTATGTTGCCCAGGCTGGTCTCGAACTCTTATGCTCAAGTTATTCTCCCACCTTTGCCTCCCAAAGTTCTGGGATTTCAGGCATGAGCCACCACAGTCCAGCCCTTCCTCTGTGATGTTATTCATTGTGATTTCTTCCTCTGCAGTATTGTTCCCTCATCCTGATTCATTAATTATTTAAATTATACAAGTGCATGGATGGGGGAATTAAATCATTGGTTTAACCATTCAAACCACTCATTCACTCATCCAGTGGGTATTTTCTGGGTGCCTGCTATCCATGTACCTGGCCTAGTGCTAGGTGCTACAGATAGAATGGTGAATGAAACAGTCTTTGACTTCATGGAACTTACTGTTCAGTGAGGAAAAGAGATGGGAATTAAATTTTTTACTTAAATATTACAGTAACAGTGTGATCAATATCTTAAAGAAAAAAGAAAAGGTCCTGTAACAGCATACGATACAGGATCTGACCAAGCCTGGCTGACTGGGGAAGAAATTCCTGAGGAAGGATCAACTGGGTGGAGATCTGAATGACGACTAAGATAATTAGTGGACGGTGAGGTAGACAATGGGAGGTTTTTAAAAGGCCTGTGGGATTGGAGCACAGAGATCCAGCAAGGAAGAATAACTTATGATGAAACCAGAGAGGAAGTCTGGGACTTTAAAAAAAAAAAAAAAAGGTTTCACTGCCAGAGTGCAGCAGCGAGATCATAGATCTCTGCAGCTTAGAACTCCTGGGCTCATGGCTGGGCACCATGGCTCATGCCTGTAATCCCAGCACTTTGGGAGGCTGAGGCAGGTGGATCACTTCAGGTCAGGAGTTCGAGACCAACCTCATTAACATGGTGAAACCTCGTCTCTACTAAAAATACACAAAAATTAGCCAGGCGTAGTGGCATGTGCCTGTAGTCCCAGCTACTCAGAGGCTGAGGCGAGAGAATCGCTTCAGCCCGTGAGGCAGAGGTTGCAGTGAGCTGAGATGGCGCCACTGGACTCCAGCCTGGATGACAGAGTGAGACTCCATCTCAAAACAAAACAAAACAAAACAAAAACCTCCTGGGCTCAAGTGATCCACCTGCCTCAACCTCCTGAGTGGCTGGGACTACAGGCATGTGCCACCACGCCTGGCTAATTTTTAAATTTTATTGTAGAGACAGGGTTTTGCCCAGGCTGATCTCCAACTCCTGAGCTCAAGTGATCCTCTCACTTTGGCCTCCCAAAGTGCTAGGATATAGGCATGAGCCACTGTGCCCAGCCTCGTTTGAGACATTTTTGAAGTGGGACCTCAGAGGCCATGGTGACGATTTCAGTGGAAGACCAATGAAACCAATGAAATAGTTTTAAGCCGTAGAAGGATTTAAATGATCAGTGTTTAAAAAAAATGTATATATATGCCAATTGACAATAAGTTTGCAAAAAATGGTAGTAGGAATAGGGTGACTGCCAGAAAAACCCCTGAGGCAGAGACCAGTTGCAAGCCTGTTTGCTCTTATCCCTTGAGCCCCAGGGAAAGGGAGGGAGAACCGTTGTGGGAGATGGAGAGGTGAAGAAGGGCTTGAGAGGAATTGAGGGGATAGAATCAGCAGGGTTCAGGGACAAGTTGTATGTTGGGGAATATAGCATGGAGGATGTGAGGAGTCAGGAATGATTTCCAGGCCCTCGAGGATGGAAACTGGGATCTGTTACTCACTGAGATAGGCAAGCAGGAAGCAGAACAAATATTGGAAAAGTCATGAACTCTGAGACTTATTTAGAGTGCCAATGGGACACCTAAGGAGAGATGGGAGTAATATTAGAGATCTAAATGCGGAGCTTAAGTAAAATTAAAGGTTGGTGGATCAGGCTTCGTGATGGCCTTCAGAGTATGTGTGATGTGGAAGGCCCCACACCTAATCAGCAGACTGAGGACAGAGGGGAAATGTAGCCTTCTTATGATTGTGGGCCTTTCATTGTCCTCTCCACATAGGGCCAAGAGAACGGGTCTTCATTCCTGCTTTCAGATTGTTACTCTTCCTCCCCCATGTGAAAGCCCATTTCCTTCTGGAGCTTGTGCCTTTCAATACATCACTTCTAGACTTCCAGTTACTGGATATTTATCCATCCCCTGGTTCTTTTCCCACAGTCATCAGTATTGTAGGACACCTGTGAGTTAGATGCGTGTATAATCCTCCTGTTTATCTCTGGAGATTTCAGTGTGTGGGGGTAGTAATTACTTTTTCTCAACAAATATATATATATAATTGTTTTTCTTTAGACAGGGTCTCACTCTGTCACCTAGTTTGGAGTGCAGTGGTGTGATCATGGCTCACTACAACCTCCAGCTTTTGGAATTGAGCAGTCTTCCCACCTCAGTCTACTGTGTAGCTAGGACCACAGGCATGTGCCACTACACTCGGCTAATTTTTCATATTTTTGGTAGAGCAAGGTTTCACCGTTTTGCCCAGCCTGGTCTTAAACTTGTGAGCTCAAGCCATCTGCTCACCTTGGCCTCCCAAAGTGCTGGGATTACAGGTGTGAGCTATTGCGCTGGCCAACAAATTTTTATTAAGCTCTCACTAAGGGACAGGCTCTGTGTTAGGTACTGGATTTTGAGCAAACAAAACAAAGTTGCTGCTGAGGTGCTTACCTTCTATTTTGGTGGGGGGATGGGCAATAAATGCATGTCAGATGATGTTATATGCAGAAACAAAAAACAGAGCAAGATGAAAGAGTGAGGTAGATGAATAAGGTGGCAGGAAGATAGGACTTCCTCTCCGGAGACAAGAGCTTCTCCTCTTCACTACTCCAGTAAATCTTGTCTGTCAAAAATGACCTGGCAATGATAAAAAACCAGCAAATCTCTCTTCATTTGACCTGATTTCTCTTATGGCACTTGGTAATTCTCTGTCTCTCTCTCATGATGAGATGGACAAATGGACAAAGGGAGATTTTTAAAAGGCCTGTGGGACTGTCTCTATCTCTCTTACCTTGACTGAGACTGTCTCTGTGTCTCTTATCCTGAAACCATCTCCTTTCTTGACTGCTAGTAAATCCATATTTTTTCTTCTACTCTGACACCACCAACCTGCCATGGATCCAGTTCTTTTGCCAAATTTTAAAATGTAGGCATTTCAGAATATTTTGTCTTGATTCTTTCTGTTTTGTTTTGTTTTTTTACCATACTTTGTCTCCAAAGCTGACCTGTACCAAAACTAAACTGATTTTCCATGACTCTCCCAACATTCACCACCATATACAAATGCACACACATGGGCTTCCACCTGTATTCTTTATTTTTGGTTACTGGAATCTGGACACCCAAGTAAAAAACATGCAATTTTCCAATTTTCCCTGTCTTATGTTCCACATTTTGTAAATTACCAAGACACATTCATTCTATTTCCCACATCCTCATTAACTCTACCTTTCTCTTTAGCCTAGTCTTAGCCCTTATTGTTTTCCACCAGGTCTGTTGTGTTCATGTGATAACTGATGTCCCAGTGTCTGCTCTGGTCACTTGTTGTCTACCCTTGGTGCTGCCACCAGTTACCTAATGCATGCTTCTCATCATTTTAGCACCTTGGCTACCCAGCTACCCTTGACTTCTGCGTCATCAGATAGAGCCCAGAGTCCTCCCTCCCCCACTTGGCCCCCACTCTTATAGTGAATGTCCCTGCTAGTATGTAAGTCCTTGTATTTCCCTCAAAAGGCCTTGCAGTGTTATTCTTTTGTGCTTTATTGCCATTGTTCTTTTATTTTCTTTTTCTCGAAGTATCCTTTTTTTCTCTCTTTCTCTGTCACACAATTCATGGGTTGTTCAAAACATGAGGCCCTTGTCTCTGCCCTGTGCTCCTCTCCTCTCATACTCTGGCCCCCAAACAGAGTTAATAACTTCTTTTCTTTTGCCTTTTCTCCCTCTGTGGGTTTCCATTGCTGCCGTTACCCTATTATATTTTCATGTGTATCCTGTCTCTCTTAGGTGCTGTGACTGTTTGAAGGCAAGGCCTTTGGCTCATTTCTCCTTGTGCCCCCAACACTTAGCAGAATCCCTGAAATGTTGTTAACACTTACTAAATGTTGATTATATTACATCTAATTGGATTGAGTATGGTTTCAGGTATGGTTTTGTAGGGGAAATGAATTCAAAAATGTAAGTTTCTTGGTGTCCTTGTTTCAAAAATGTGGTTTGGTTACTTGGTGGAATCTAGCTTTGACTCTGTTAGGCAAAAGAAGTGGGAAAATATAAAATGCCTGCCAATTTAGCGTATTAGAAATTAAGCAATTAAAGGGTTTTCTGATGCCCCTCCTTAGGTATTCATACTTCACTTTATATCTTGCTGGTCAAACGATACACACATTATTAAATTTCTCAAAGTTGGTTGTTTTGACTTAGAATATTTTCCTATAGGAACAATATTGCAGTTCTTCAGTGTTTTTGTATCAGTTAGAGTGCACTATGAAGACAGAGAACACACAATAATTGAACAGGGAACAGTTAATATAAACAATAATAAATTGGTTACTGTGGGTAAAGAAAACTGTAAAGAATATAGGAGTAGCAGAAATAGGGAACAGAGTACCCAAAGAGGCACCCCCTACACCAGGGCTGGAATCCAGACCTCACTGGAGAAGGTGTGTCTCACTGCATGGCAGAGTAGTTCACCGAAGTGTTGTAGGGAGACTTGCAGGGGATTGGCCTTCTGGGGTTCTAGGGGGAAGCTGTCCACAGAGGGGTGCCACACTGCAGAACTCACTGGGAATCTGCCAGTGGGGATAGTACATTGGGAGACCATTCTTAGGGATCTGGAGAAAAGCTGCCCAAGGGTTGCTGCCACATGCCTTCAGGTAAGAAGAGAACCAGGAAGAACAGCCCTTTTTCTTCCAGTGTAAGTCCTCTGGCAGCCTCTACTGATGTTGCTTAAAATTGTGTTAGCTGGCTGGGCGCCGTGGCTCACACCTATAATCTCAGCACTTTGGGAGGCTGAGGCAGGCGGATCATGAGGTCAGGAGTTCGAGACCAGCCTGACCAACATGGTGAAACCCTGTCTCTACTAAAAATACAAAAATTAACTGGCCATGGTGGCACATGCCCGTAGTCCCAGCTACTTAGGAGGCTGAGGCAGGAGAATCACCTGAACCTGGGAGGTGGAGTTTGCAGTGAACCGACATGATGCCATTGCATTCCAGCCTGGGTGACAGACCAGGAAAAAAAAAAGAAAAAATTGTGTTAGCTGACACAGGCAGGGCAATGGAAACGTGGAAGAATGGAGCTGAGAAGCAACAGATTAATAGCTGGCAGAGTCCATCCCTTTAACTACTGAGCTTCCCTGAGTTCCACCTTGAGATACAAATATTGCAGAAATTAGGGTACAAATAGACCAAAATCATGTGTATATAAGGTAATATATAAGATCATATGTATAAATACTTTTAATATTTGTGAATATAGTTTTAAATTGCATATGAATACTTCTTATGCAGGTTATAAATATACAGTTTATTTATGTTAAATGTCACTGCTCAATGAGAGTGATTAGATGAGGTTGAGAAGGGAGGTGGAGACACATCTGAGTTCTGAAGTAGTTCTTGTCATTCTTAGACAAAACATATTGTTAAACATCTCAATTTCATTGTCTTTGATATAGAAATATTTAAAACACTATTCGTATACCTGTCACTTAAGAATTAATTTGTGTTGCCTTAAAAACACAAAAAAAAAGACAGGGAGACTTTCCAATAGTAAGTAATAGAGCCAGAGTTGGTAAAGACAGAGGAAGAATTTTGGGAATGTGTTACACACACAGAGGATCCCTGACTCGTGACAGTTCTGCTTATGATTTTTCGACTTTACAATGGTACAAAAGTGATACAACTCAGTGGAAACCATATTTTGACTGCCTATACAGCCGTTCTGCTTTTCATACTCAGTATAATATTTGACAAATTACATGAGATGTTCAATACTTTATCATAAAGTAAGCTTCGCATTAGGTGATTTTTTCCCAACTGTAGGCTAATGTAAGTGTTTTGAGCATGTTTCAGGTAAGTTAGGTGTATTAAATGCTTTTTTAATATGATATTTTTAACTTATGACAGACTCACTAGGACGTAACCTCATTGTAGTTTGAGGAGCATCTTATTTGCCAATGCAGAATTTACTATCAGTGGTTCAGTATGTAAGTCTGTCAACCAAAATATTTGAGTTCCAGGAATCTTCTTGCCATTGAGCAAAGATAGGAAACAAGAAAAACAGTTAGTGTGAGTGACCTTAAGAGCGAGAACTAAAGTGGAGGGAAAAGGCTTGGGGTCAGGTGGTTGAGCATGCCAGCCAGTGGTTCAAGTGAGTCCTCTTTGACTGTATCAAGCAGGTGTGCTGCTTGCCCACATGCAGACAGGCATGGAAGTGTGGTGCAAGTAGTATGATCATAACTTGGGAGTACATCACTATAATAAGTCAGTTCTTAGGGTAAAAGTTGAGGCCAGGCATAGTGGCTCATGCCTGTAATCCTAGCACTTTGGGAGGTCAAGGCAGGAGGGTTACTTGAGCCCAGGAGTTTGAGACCAGCCTGAGCCACATAAGTGAGACCCCATATCTACAAAAAAATTACAAAAACTAGCCCAGGCATGATGGTGTGTGTTTGCAGGTCCCAGCTACTTGGGAAGCTGAGGTGGGAGGATTGCTTGAGCCTGGGATGTCAAGACTGCAGTGAGCTGTGATTGTGTCACTGGGCTCCAGCCTGGGCGACAGAGTGAGACCCTGTTTCAAAAAAAAAAAAAAAAAAGTTGACATGAATTTTTGTTCTGTAAGCTCAATAACAGCAAAAAATTTGTGGAGGTTCTATTAAATTGTCCTGCAGGCTTTTTTGGGAGAGTATTTTGACATTATGGAAAGAATAAAGCAATAATAAAAGCAGTCTTACATGGCTTATAGAGGATTCTTAGGAATATTGACAGCATAATAGATGTTTAATGAATCTTAACTGATACTTAGATACATAACTTAGCAGAATAGAGAGATTTAAGGCCAAATCTGGTGTCTCTTCCCAAATATGACCTTATTACTGTACTTATTTTTACCCAACCCTTGCTACCTGTCTCATGAACATCTTACCCTATGGTTGTCATTGTTTTTATTTTATTTTCTTTTCAGTAGTAATGGACAATTAGAAGTCCCTTAGAGGTATTGCTTTTTCAAGCCTCCATTCTTCCTAGTTATGATAAGTGTGTAAGAAGTTGCAGAGGTGGTAAAATCAGGGATGGGGACAGGTATATTCTAGCCTCTCAGCTGTTGGGCAATTTTGAGTAAAAATTACATATGATGAATATAGACTTGGATACTAGACTTACCCTACTATTGGTCTTCAAGTCTATACTCAAATGATAGAGGATTCTCTCCTTGCTGAAAAACCAACTAGAACTCTCAGACACAGGTATGGATGTTGGGTTCATATCTCCAGTTTTCCTAATCTTTTTTTTTTTTTTTCTTATAAACAATGGTCATTTATTTCTCACAGTTCTGGAGATTTGGGAAGTCCAAAATCAGGGTGTTAGCCCATTTGGTGTCTGTGAAGACCTGCTTCCTGATTCACAGACAGCTGTCCTTTCACTCTGAACACATGTGGTGGAAGGCTTGAGAGAGTTCTGGAGTCTGTGTATAAGAGCACAAATCACATTCATAAGGACGTCACTCTAAAGGATTTAGTTTTAGAGGTGGGAGACATACAGGTCAAAGTAAACTATCTTACAGGTTTTTTTGTTTGTTTGTTTGTTTGTTTTTTTTTTGTTGTTGTTGTTTTTTACTGTATACTGTGTCTCCTAAACATTTTAACACTTTAGAGAGATTTGGGGCCACCATTATGACATTGGTTACCATGTATTATAAAACATTTTGAATCATTGTGGACTATTTGGCTGAAATATTTGTAGAAACTCTGGCTGGACTGCTGAAAGCAAGTGGTGTTAGCACCCACACCTAATTATAATTGGGTTTTTTTGTTTGTTTGTTTTTCAGGTTTTTCTAAAGAGTGACCGAGTGGCCAGAATGGTTCAGAGTGGAGGGTGTTCTGCTAATGACTTCAGAGAAGTATTTAAGAAAAACATAGAAAAACGTGTGCGGAGTTTGCCAGAAATAGATGGCTTGAGCAAAGAGACAGTGTTGAGCTCATGGATAGCTAAATATGATGCCATTTACAGGGGTGAAGAGGACTTGTGCAAACAGCCAAATAGAATGACCTTAAGTGCAGTGTCTGAACTTATTCTGAGCAAGGAACAACTCTATGAAATGTTTCAGCAGATTCTGGGTATTAAAAAACTAGAACACCAGCTCCTTTATAATGCATGTCAGGTAAGTGGTCTATGATATTTTTCATTCCCCTGTCTGACTCGTGGAATAAACATGAAGTATTTACAAGCCTATGAAGATGTACTTTACTTGCTATAATCACTTTACTTGGAAAGTTGAGCAAAATTGAATTTTAATAAATCACATAGTGATGAGAGAAGTTTTGAAAGACGTATTTGGTAGAAGGGGAAGAATATCAGTACTTCTTATCTAGTAAATAATTGCCCCTATGTGCCCTATTTTAGGACATCAATTTGTGTCTATTAGGTATAAATGGGTCATGCCCTGTAGAGTGAAATGAAAATCATCTCCTATCTGAAGAAGCTTGGCAAATTATAATAAATAGATATTTCTCACTGCAAAATAGTATTTTATAAAGATAGGATGCTGATCTTCTGAGTTGTATGGAAGTAATGAAATTTTAAATTTTTTAATTTAACTCACCTAGATAGAAATAAATTGAGGATGATTGTTGAAATATGTAATTTAAAGAGAAGACAGAGTCTATATTATATTTTCTTTTCAGTTGTTATTCTAGCTATACATACAAAAATGGGATAAAGGCCAGGCATAGTGGCTCACGCCTGTAACAGCGCTTTGGAAGGCTGAGGCAGGCGGATCTTGAGGTCAGGAGATAGAGACCATCCTGGGCAGCATAGTGAAACCTGATTTTTACTAAAAATAGAAAAATTAGCTGGGTATGGTGGTGTGCACCTGTAGTCCCAGCTACTCAGGAGGCAGAGGCAGGATAATTGCTTGAACCTGGGAAGCGGAGGGTGTAGTGAGCTGAGATCATGCCACTGTGCTCCAGCCTGGCAACAAAGCAAGACTCGTCTTAAAAAAAAAAAAAAAAAAAAAGTTGGTTGGGGGGATAAAATCATGTTTCACATTTTTCATTTTTTAGACCCAGTGATTTGTCTAATAATGTAGTCCTTCTGTATTTGCATTTTGTTTGTTTATGTTGGGGGTATAAATTATTTATGCCCTAATATACAACTTAAATTGATAAAATTCTGATACTTAAAAATTTACGTGTTCCTTAAGAGTTACACTTCTATAATGTACATTTTTATTTTTAATCTTTTTGCAAATCATCTCTTAATTTCAGAGTTATATCCATACTGGTTACTTTGCATTGGTAATTTGTGGATCATTTCAAATCAACAAATTAATAGAGTTAATAGTAAATCACTGTGGAGCTTTAACTCTGTGAACAATTTGTGTACTCACCGTAATTGATTTCATTGTTTTATTAAACCAGGTAGTTATTTGATAATAGTAGAAGATGACTATAAAACCAAAATCTTCTATTTAAAAGATAACTTCAGCTGGAACTTTGTATTTTTAGTGAAACAGTAGCTCACCTGTACAAATAAATGTTGATGAACATAATTTAGTGGGAAAATTCAGATTCAGATATTCAGTAGATATTTGTTGAGCTTTATTCAAGTCCAAAACCTCTGTAGGTATGAGGGAATCCAAGTTGAGTGAAAAAAACATATTTTTTCCTCTATAGTGGCTAGAGTCTCTATAAGAAAAGACTTCATAAGTCCAAGAAATGTCATTTATTTGCAGCTTGCCCAGCTTTTTATTATGAGGATGGGAGTGATGACTTCCAAGCTCTTTATATGTCTCAGTTAGAGGTATAATTCCTTTCAGTTCTGAGATTTGAAAGAAAAGCTTATGGATTATTTTTTATTGATTTTAAAACAAAGAAATTATAAGACCTCTAAATGAGTTACTACATATGGATTAGAATATACTAGATGTTACAAGGTTATAAAATATATTTCCACGTTCCTATGAGTTTATGTTATTAGCTTAAAATATGTTTAAGTTGTCTGCCTACTAAAGAATCAGCTGGACTATGGGCACCCTGGTTTTAGTCTTCCGTGATTTGAAACCTACTTGCAATTCAGATCTCTGACTATAACAGTGGGTTTGTCCTTGCTCAGCATTGACCTGAACAACAACAAAAATAAAAAATAGCAGATTTGTTTATTTGTCCTTTCAGTTCTATCAGTATTTGTCTCATATATTTTGATACTCTATTAGGTACATATATTTGTATTAGGATTATTATGTCTTTTTGTAGAATTGACTCCTTTATCGTGATACAGTATTCCTTTTTATCCTTGATTATTTTCCTTTTTCTGAAGTCTACATTGTCTTAAGCTAATATAGCCACTCCAGCTTTCTTTTTATTAAGGTTAACATGGTATCTCTTTCTCCATCTGTTTACTTTTAACCTAAGTCTTTATTTTTAAAGTGGATGTTTTGTAGACAGTGTGCAATTGGGTCTTGAAGTTTTTCTTTTTTTCTGAGACGGAGTCTTGCTCTGTTGCCCAGGCTGGAGTGCAGCCGTGTGATCTCAGCTCACTGCAACCTCTACCTCCTGGGTTCAACTGATTCTCCTGCCTCAGCCTCCTGAGTAGCTGGGATTACAGGCACACACCACCATGCCTGGCTAATTTTTGTATTTTTAGTGGAGACGGGGTTTCACCATGTTGGCCAGGATGGTCTCGATCTCCTGACCTCATGATCTGCCCGCCTCAGCCTCCCAAAGTGATGGGATTACAGGAGTAAGTCACCGCGCCTGGCTAAAGTTTCCTTTTTTTAAAATCCAGACGGATCATCTTGTTCTTTTAATGGGTATGTTTAGGCCACTCATATTTAAGGTGATTACTAATATACTTGGATTAAATTTTATAATCTTTGTAGCTTTTACCACTTCCATGCATTTGTTCTTTGCCCTCCCCTACTTTTTATGCCTTCTCTAATTTTGAGAGAACACTTTATATGAATTCCATTTTTTTATATTTTGTTGTACTGTTTATACATTTTTTTAAGAAACAAAATTTTGGTGATTATCCTAGAGTTTAAAATACACATTTTTAAATAATCTAAGCCTACCCTCAGATAACACTATACTATAAGGCTTCATGTGTACTGCAGCTACTCCATAATAGACTATACCCAATTCCTTCCTCTCATCCCTTGTAACATTGCTGTCATTCACTTCACTTACAATATACTATAATCTCCCAATATATTCTTTCTATTATTGCTTTGAACAGTTATAGGAAAAATAAAATATTATATATATTTTACCTTCATTTATTCTTCCTCTGATGCTCTTTCATTTCTTTATGTAAATTCAGGTTTCTTACTGATACTATTTTCCTTATCTCTGAAGAACTTCTTTTAATATGTCTTGCAGGCCAAGACTAGTGGTGATGCAGTCTCTCAGGTTTTGTCTGAGAAAGTTGTTGTTTCTTCTTCACATTTAAAATATGATTTCACTGGATATAGAATTATCTGTTAGTTTTTTTTTTCTTTCAACACTCTGAAAATGTCACCATACTGTCTTTTTGTTTGCATGATTTCTGATGAGAAGTCTAATGTAGTTCTTATCCTTTACCCTTTAGAGGTAAGGTGTTATTTTCCCCCTTATGGCTTCCTTCAAGAGTTTTTCCTTCTTTCATTTTTTTCTGCAATTCGAATATACTATGTCTAGGGGTGTGTGTGTGTGTGTGTGTGTGTGTGTGTGTGTGTGTGTGTGTGTATTTCTTTTGCTTGGTGTTTTTCTGAGCTTCCTGTATCTGGGGGTCAGTGTCTATCTTTAATTTTGGAAAGTTCGCAGCTGTTATTACTTCAAAAATTCCTTCTGTCCTATCCCCTCTTTATTCTTTTTCTGGTATTCCAGATATGTTTATGTCACCCATACTTGTATCACCTGTGTTATCCCATAGTCCTGGGATGTTCCGTTGTTTGATCAACTCTTTTTCTCTTTGTATTTCAGGTTGGGAAGATTTTATTGACATGTCTTTAAGCTCACTGATTATTTCCTCAGCAATGTCAAGTATTAGGATTGCTAATACGATAGGCTAATGAGCCTATCAAAGGCATATTTCATTTCTTTCACGATGTTTTTTTTTTTATTTCTAGCATTTCCTTTTGATTTTTGGTAGTTTCCATCTGCTGCTTGTATTATGCATTGTTCTTGCATGTTTTCAACTTTTTACATTAGGGCCCTTAGCCTATTAATAATAGTAATTTAAATTCCTTGTGTGATAATTCTAACATCTGTCTCATATCTGAATCTAGTTCAGATGCTTGCTCTATCTCTCCAGACTGTTTCTTTTGTTTTTTTGCTTTTGATGTGCCTCATAAATTTTTTTGTTGTAAGCCGGATATATCAGGTAACGAGAACTGAGAACTGAGGTAACTAAGGCTTTCATATGAATATTTTCATTAATCTGAGTAGGAGTTGAGCTGCGTTTAATGTTTAATGTTTCTTATAGCCATAAGTACAAGAAACTTCAAATTCCTCCAGTATCCTTATTTTTGTCTCCCCTTTTGACTGGGCTTCCCTAAGTACTCCACCCCAGAGAAAGTCTACATCCTACAGCTCTTTTAGCTGTCACCAATCCACTCTTGTCATCCTGGAACTGTGTTGGTGTTGTGGTAAGGTGTTGAAGAGATGGAGTGTCCTTTAATCTAATTAAATCTCAATCTTTTAGTGGACCTATAACCTTCGTAAGTGTTTTTGTTTCTGGTCTAGAAGGATTGTTCCCTCCTACTACCATGTTCTTCATTCTGTTCCCTGACTGCAGTTTTCTAGTCTCTTTTTTTGAAGTACTGTCTCCTGTTCACTCTGTTTTTTGTTTTTGCTTTTCAGTACGTGAGTCAAGAGGGCTGGAGTGGGGTGGTATTTTCTTCCTCCACCTGGGATAAGTTTTCAGTGTTTCCCTCAGGCAAAACCTTCCTGCTTTTGTTGAAGAGAAGGATCTGGGAGATTGAACAATGACTTTCTCCCCCTTTTTTCTGCCATGGCCATATGGGGATCTTTTTTGGATCCTCACTGTGAGAACTTGTTGGGGTAACTAAAAGGAAAGTCTAGCACAGTTTGGGGGCATCTTTATGATTGGCTCCAGGAGCTTGTTACTATCTGCACCCAGCTCCTAGTAATTTTTCAAAATTACTAGACAAGTAAATGTTCCTACCACTCATGGCATACAGCAACTTCTGCTCCAAGTACTGTGTCTTTCTGGATTTGCCCATCTTTCTAGATTTTGGTTAGTGGTTTCCCCTGCACCCTCAGTTCTCTTGAGAAGTTCAAGAAAAGTCAATGATTTGCAGCTTGCCCAACTTTTTATTCTAAGGGTGGGAGTGATGACTTCCAAGCTCTTTATATGTCTGAGCTAAAACTATAATTTCTTTCAGTTTTGAGATTTGAAAGAAAAGCTTGAGGATTATTTCTGATTGATTTTAAAACAAAAAGAAAGAGTACCCCTGTAAATAAGGACAAATAATAATCATTTTACAGAAATTATGAAAATAAATTGTTTAGAAAGCAGCCAAGACACTTTTTTTTTTTTTTCTGAATGCCATGCAAGCATACCTTGGAGATATTGTGGGTCCAGTTCCAGACCACTGCCACAAAGTGAATATTGCAATAAAGCAGGTCACACAATTTTTTAAAATTTCACACTGCATATAAAATTTATGTTTGTACTGTACTGTAGTCTATTAGGTGTATAATAACATTGTGTTTAAAAAATAATCTATGTACCTTAATTTAAAAATACTGTATGTTTTAAAAAATGCTACCAATCATTTGAGCCCTCAACAAGTCATAATCTTTTTGCTGGTAGATGGTCTCACCTTGATGTGGATGGCTGCTTACTCACTAGGTTGACTGTAGCAGTTTCTTTAAATAAGACAACAATGAAGTTTGCCACGGCAATTCACTCTTCACAGAAGATTTCCGAATAATATCTGACACTGTTTGATAGTATTTTATCCACAGAAGAACATCTTTTAAAATTGGAATTAGTCCTCTCATACCCTGCTACTGCTTTATCAGCTACATTTGTATAAATATTCTAAATCCTTTGTCATTTCAACAGTGTTCACAGCATCTTCACTAGGATTAGATTTCACCTCAAGAAACAACTTTCTTTGTTCATCCATAAGAAGCAATACCTCACGCATTCAAGTTTTATCACGAGATTTTAGCAATTCAGTCACATCTTTAGGCTCTACTTCTATTTCGAATTCTCTTGCTATTTCTAGAACATCTCCAGTTACTTCCTTCACGGAAGTCTTGAATCCCTCAAAGGCATTTATGAGGATCAGAATCAACTTCTTCCAAATGCCTGTTCATGTTGACATTTTGACCTCCTCCCTTGAATCACAAGTGTGTTAATGGCACCTAGAATGGTGAATCCTTTCCAGAAGGTTTTCCATTTACTTTGCTCCAATCCATCGTGCAATCACTATCTGTGGCAACTATAGCTTTACGAAATGTATTTCTTAAATAATAAGACTTGAAAGTCAAAATTCCTTCTTGATTCATGGGCTGCAGAGTGGATGTTATGTTAGCAGGCATGAAATCAATGTGAATCTTCTTGTACATCTCCATCAGAACCCTTGGGTTACTAAGTGCATTGTCAGTGAGCAATACTATTTTGAAAGGAATCTTTATTTTCTTAGAAGTCTCAATATTCAGAAAACCATGCTGGAAACATATGTGCTGTCATCCAGGCTCTGTTGTCCCATTTATGGAGTACTAGCAAAGTAGATTTAGCATGATTCTTGAAATCCCTAATGTTTTCAGAATAGTAATCGCTTACTATTCTGAAGCATTAGCTTCAACCTAAACTCACCAGCTTCATTAGCGACTAACAAGAGAATCAGCCCATCCTTTGCAGCTTTGAAACCAGGCATGGACTTCTCGGTAGCTATGAAATCCCTAGATGGCATCTTCCGATAGAAAGCTGTTTCATCTACATTAAAATATGTTGTTTAGTTTAGTCACTTTCTTCAATGATCTTAGCTAGATCTTCTGGATAACTTGCTGCAGCTTCTACATCAGCACTTGCTGCTTCACCTTGCACCTTTGTTATGGAGATGGCTTATTGCCTTTAACCTCATGAACCAACTTCTCCTAGCTTCAAACTTTTCTTCTGCAGCTTCCTTACCTTTCTCATATCCTTCAATTTGGCTGTTTGGGGCAAGAGGCCTAGCATTTGACCTGCCTCTCCTTATGACATGCCTTTCTAAGCTTAATCCCTTCTAGCTTTTGACTTAAAGTGAGAGATATGTGACTCTTCATTTCATTAGAACACTTAAAGGCCATTATCAGGTTATTAATTGGCCTAATTTCAATGTTGGCGTGTTTTAGGGAATAGACAGGGCTGAGTGGAGGGAAAGAAATGAGGAAATGGCTGGACAGTCAGAACACACATAACATTTATTGAATGAGTTTGTTGTCTTATATGGGAGCAGTTCATGGTGCCTTAAAACAGTTGCAATAGTGACACCACAGATCACTGATCACAGATCACCGTAACAGATATAATAACAATGAAAGAGTTTGAAATATTGTGAGAATTATCAAAATGAGACACAGAAGTGAGCACATGCTGTTGGAAAAATAGCACTTATAGACTTGCTTGACTCAGGATTGCCACAAACCTTCAATGTGTAAAAAACATAGTATCTGCAAAGTGCGATAAAGAGGAGTTCAATAAAATGATGTATGCCTGTACATTTTTTCTTTTGTTATATTCCAACAAAGGTTAAAAAGAAAAGATAAGGCAAAGCAATATAAATCACAGAAACTAGTCTGTTCTTTATAGAAAGGAATAGCCTGAGAAGAGAAATAGAAGAGCAGGCCTTGGGGAGGCAGGAAGGATCTAAAGCCAGTGGAGCTGCTGGAACCTGGCTCAGGTGTATGTCAATGAGATTTACCCCACCTTCTCCATGTTTCAGGAAAAGGTTTGAGACTCCTCCTAACTGTAACAGTCTCACTTCTGTATGTGTTTACCCTTATGTGGTCCCTTGTTTTTGGCAGCACAAATCTCCTAGAAAATCTCAAAGATGTTGCTTGCTTAAGAGTCAGAAGCTCAAGATCAAGGGCTGTTCTGGTGAAATGTGCAGGATGGCAGCAGCCAGGCAATGTCTGGAGACTCAAGAAGGAAAGGACAAGAATGAGAAGGGAGTCTTGCCAGGGCTGCCACATGACATCGATGACTATCATTTGGTCATATCCTTTGTCCCAGAGCTTCAGGATTAGCATCAGGAGTGGAAAAACAGGAAACTCTCTTCTGAAAAAGGATATTTACATTACTTTGAATCAGAGCCAGTAACGTATTAATTGTTAACATTAGGGCGTGAAGGAAACTTTTAAAACACTAAGATAGAAGATAGCACATACCACAGTTAAGATATGAAATCAGGGATAACTGAAAGACAAATTGTTATTGTTATCAAGAAAACATAAAAAAGAATAAAAACAATGTAAGTAGCTTCTAGATTAGCTATTGTGCTATTAAAATTTCATACTTTGAATTCTTTGATTTGAGAATAATGTATCTGCAGTGGTGCACATTCATAGAATGAAATATTAAGAAAGTAAAGAAGGTCAACATGTATAGTCCAAAATGAGTGGCATAACTACAAGAATCTGAAATTGTTAGCTGTGATATAGTTGAATCGGGATGTTATAAAAAAAGAACTGGAGTGAAGGGAGAATAATCCGTCAGTGGAAAGTTTAATTTCAGAATATTTTAAGGAAATGCAGTTAATTTCAAATATATATTATTTTAGAGAAACAATGTTACATAATATTAAAACTATATGTTTTATAGTCTTAATAAGAATAATTTTATTTCACTTTTTTAAATGAAAATGCTGTTACTTAAGTGGTACCAGTTAATCAGCTGCCTTTCCTAAAACAAATGTGTTTATTAAAGGTTATTTTTAAATATAACATAAGGTAATGCAGTATGTTCAAATTAATTAGTTAACCCATTATCTATAATCATGCAGGGTGCATATATATATACACATATATATATGTATATATAGTTTCCACTATGCATTGTGTTAAATAATAGGAACCTAGAGACAGATAAAACCTAGATTTTTGCAAGGTTTATAGAAAAAAAAATGCTATTGTAAATGCTACAGTGGTATTGTTAATTTCTGCTTCTGGATACATCATGAAGAGGTTCTCCAAAATGAGTAGATGCTAAGGTGTTCTGGGCAGAGGGACAGGCACATGTAAAGTATGGAGGTGTGAAATACATGGCGTTTTGGGGATCTGCACATCATTGACTACTGTAGTATGAGAGGAGATGGGGTTGTGTTTGAGATATTAACAGAGGTAGGTAAGCATCTTATGGACTATAGAGAGACAGGCAATCCTAAATGAACAGAATCTGAAGAGTGGGATACATAGTACCTTATCTACTCCTATAATTCTCCTTTAACTTCTATATTTGTCTCTTAAAATGATTAAGTAACTAAATTTTATAGCTATCTAGATCCTGCTCTTTTCTGCCAAAAGCAGCTTTCATTAATCTTTTATGATCTCATTCCATTAACTGAAGAAAGTGACTCACCCAGATTTATCTGAGTGTCAAAGCAAAGTTAATTGAGACCTTGTTCACTTATCCCTCCTCCGACTCAAATTCTTCATGTCTTACACCACCCATGTTAAGTAACATCACAGAACTGTTTGGGTATTTGTAAGGGATAAGCAGAAATATTTGTGAATGGTTAAAAAGTATACTTCAGGTTTATGATTTCCTTTCCCTAGAAGCTTTTGCTTTGGAGATTAAGTGCTTTGAGTCTAAGAGTTTAAAGAAATCAATGAATAGGCAGTTGGTGTGGTCACCATGGGTGTCTTCCCCTAGAAGTCCAGGAACCATGAGGCATTAACCATTTTGAACCTCTTCATTGAAGGTGTGCAGAAGGAAAACAGGGAGAGAAATGTGAATCCCCAAAGGAAACTGGGAACTGACTTCTACCACTGTCTCTTTTTTTCCTAACTAGTAGCCTGTGATTGATAATAGGTTTCATTTAACATACAGTAATTTGTCTACTTAAGCAAAAATAATAGCACATTCTACTGACAGTTGCATTGGACACCTTTCAAAATGACTTTCAAAAATGACTTCTGAAATAGAAAAATAAATACCATGGTAGCGAGTATATTTTGGAGGAGTATATTTTTCTCATATATATGAGCATATTTTTCTCATATATATATATAATTATATATATATTTTAAAATCTCAAAACATTTGAGGAGAGTAAGTAAATGTATTAAATGGCAGGTTTTGTGTTTGGGGATATAGCAAGGGAAAAACTTAAGATCTTAAGAATAGTTATATTGTTATATAATTTTTGAAATTCTGAAATTAATCATTGGAGTGGCCATAATATTTATATATGTGTTCACTTTTTTGGTAAATAAATGTATCATAATGTAAATCAGATGAATTTAATTTTACTAAAATGAATTTGAGTCTCTGGTAGTATTGCTTCTGCTCTCACAAATTTTTAAATTGTCAGTGTAATTTTAACATATTCCTAACAAATTATAGGCTTTATTAGTGTTGCTCCATTTGACTGTGCATTATTTTGTTTCTTACCTTTGGCTTACATGTGGCAGAGTTACATAAGAATATTCTAAAATGAGGTCTCTTCTAAAATGTTTTGTTGAATTTGTCTTTTCTTTCTCCAGAATCTCCCTAGATAATGAATATAGGTTACCTTTAGACATTCCTGCATTTATTTTTAGATTTTTCTTCTTTATCTAGTTCTACTCTATGGAAATTAGAAAGTTATCCCAACTTTTCCACTTTTTAAAAATAAGAGAACACAGCTTTACAAAGAGATCGCATCTTTGTGGTAGTAATACTAAAAAGAAAGTATTTTTGCTAAAGTACTTCAAAGTCTATTCTCAACTACTAATAAATAAGAAAGGATTATATGGGTGTACTGTTTCAAGCATAATAAGCAACTGTATCTTTATTTTTCATGGTCGTTTAATGAAAATAGTCTAACAAATTTAAAATTATATATTTGATATATATTTTTTCTTTTATTTATTCAAAAATGTTCATTGGCCAGGCATGGTGGCTCACACCTGTAATCTCAGCACTTTGGGAGGCTGAGGCGGGTGGGTCACTTGAGGTTGGGCGTTCCAGACCAGCCTGGCCAACATGGTGAAACCCGTCTCTACTAAAAATACAAAAAAATTGTCTGGGCATGATGGCACGCACATGTAATCCCAGCTACTTGGGAGGCTGAGGCAATTCGCTGAACCCAGGAGGCAGAGGTTGCAGTGAGCCACAATCACACCACTGCAGCCTGAACTGGACTGCAGTGAGACTGCAGTGGGCTGGACAAAGCGAGACTCTCTCAAAAAAAAAAAGTCATTGAATACCTAAGAAAAATGTCAGTTACTAGGTTAAGCAGTGAAAATACATAAATGACAAAGTTTGATTCCTTCCCTCAAGGCATTTATATGTGGTCAGTAGACAGATGTATAAAATGGTATAGTTGTATAAATGGTATAGATGTATAAATCATATAGATGTATGAAATGTAATGGTATAGTTGATCAGTACATTACTGGGGGTATGTATACTGTACAGCAGGAGCACATGGGTGGCAGTATCTTCATTTTTATTGGATAATTGGCATGGATTTCTTTAGTGCTCTCCAACTTTATATGCACATTAGAACGAACAGAAGAGCTTTAATACTTGGGCCTCACCGCAGACTAAGTGAAATGGTCTGTGGAGGTCAGGCCTAATACCTCTTTTTAATAATTTTCCCATGTAATGCTGATGCACAGTGAGAATTGAGGAGCCCTGGCCTGACATCCCATCTGAGGACTTTGTCCTGTGGTCACATCTAATGTAGGCGAAGCTGGGAACAGTCTAGCTGGGTGCCAGGAAATAGAGTTGGTTTGGGAGTGTGGAAACCCAATTCTTTCTTGGACATTTAATTGAAGTTTAACAAAGGTTTTAAGAAAACAGTAATTCTGAGTTTTGGATGATGAACACAAAATTAACCATCAGGGAGAAAACAGCTTTAACAACGGCATGAGGAGCATGAAAGGGAGGTATGGTGTGTGTTGCTGGAGTACTAGAAGAGGCTAAAGAGTTAAGAAAGGATTTGAATACTTATGACCTTATACACTAGATCAAAGAGCTTGGAATTTACTTTATGGTAGAGAACAGTGTTGGGATATAAGCAAAGGAATGACTGGAACAAATTGAGGGTCTGGAAAGCCACTTCTCTGTGATGTGAAGAATGAATTGCAGGTGGCCTCACCCTACTGTGGGCATGGGCCAGTGTTGTTTAAAATGAACAGGAACTACATATTAATCCTTCAAGTAATCTCTCCAGGCACCACTCATTGTCCTGCTGTAGATCTTTTGCTTGTGGGCCTGGTTTTACCTCTGTGTTGCCTATGAAGTTCTTAGGCTTCTGGACTTCATCTAGGAGACTGTTTTTGCATCCTCTTGGGTTGGCACTCTGTATTGTCCTTAGGAATTCCACTCTGCTCCCACACTTGAGAACTGTAGCCTGGGTCAAAACACTGAACCACCTGCTCTCCTCTAAAGGGACAAGATAAAAGTATAGGAATTTCTGGCAGCATCTAGGGATCGTCAATGTTTACCTAATGGAGCTTTTATATTAAGCATAGTATGATGTGGCTTCTCTGATTAGGGTATTTTTGTTTTAACACAGTGCCCGTTCTAGTCAGGCACTTTTCTAGGCTCTTGGTATACGATAATCCCTCTTCTTGTGAAGTAACATTGTTTTGGTGGGTTGGGGAGAGGGGATCAAGAGTTCTGTTTTGTGTATGCTGAAGTCAAATATTGATTGTCCATGTCGAGACTGCAGGTGATGGCTGGTTATAGAAGTCTGGAATTTTAATATGCTTAAATTTTAATTTTAACAGATTTGGGAATCATTTAGATAACATTGGTATTTTAAACCATGGGACATCTTCAGAACTCTTTGGGAGAGTCTAGAGCTCAAGGAGAAAAGGAGCCCAGGACAGAGTTCTGTGGACACAAGAATTTAGAGGTTGTACAAAAGGGAAAGAAACGGGGGTGAGAAAAGAACTAGAGAGTTGGGCATCAGGGAATCCAAGATAAGCCATTTCAAGGAGGAGAAAGCTAATGTCTGTGCCACCTGCTGCCAAGTCTGGTAAGATGACAAAGTAACCTTTGGATTTGTCAAGTTGGAAAACACTCTTGACTTTGATAAGGGCAGATTCCTTGGACGGTTGAGAGCAAACCTGATTGGAGTGGGTTTAGAGAAGAACCAAGGAGATAAGGAAATAGTTAACAGGAAAAGCTTCAGGAAATCCACCAGTAACAAAGAATATTGTATATCCAGTAAATTCCTTCTATACAGTATATTGAATCATTTATTTTAAAAAAATTTATTTGACACTATATGCCAGGCTCACAGCGTTAGATTTTGTTTTTAATTGTTTATTTGTTCTGATCAGCACAGCTTCTCATTTTTCATATAAAGCTTTTTTTTTTTAAAGCATTTTGAAAAGGCTGTGGCAAAAGTGGTTATGTATACTCACAAAAGAGTATCAGTGATATTTAATGCTTTTTGTCGATTAATATCTTCTTGGTTCAAAATATCTTAAATTATCTTTGCTTTAGACTAGAAAGAAAGTTAAATGCTTCCATTTTCCCTAATCACCTTAGATAGAGCAGGGCCAAGTGATGTTATCTTAGCAGAATATTACTTATGTAATAGATGACAATGATTACTTCTAGCTTTTTGTTACAAACTGGCAGAAAGACTTCTATTATTACTAGTAAATGTCTAAAATGATTTCATTGCCTATGTGCAAAGTATTTTCATGATTCTGATATATAATGAACAAGGCTCAAATATCAGTCTGTGAACCATGGTCAAAAGTTTGTGTACTCTCTGTATACATGGTCAGATACAAAGCAATAGGATTTGAAAAAGATAGATAGGGTCACTACCTTGTAGAGTTTGAGAATTTAGAAGATATTGGGATTTTGCACTTAGTTAGATCCACTGAAAAAACCTACAGTAATAAAGAACAAGTTCACTGTGCTTACTGTGAATATCACTGCTGCTTGCTACTCACACTTTTTTAGGTAGATCAACTCCTTGTTTCACACTGTGTCACTTAAACCCATGGTAAACTGATGGATATGAAACTTCTGAAATTCAGTAGATTTAAATGTCACTTTCTTTTTCATCCAATACCTAGTTCTTCCATTAATGTCATATTCACCCTTCTGACTCATAATCTCAAGCCCTTCCTTTTTTATTGCCTTTCCAACTGAATTACTCCATACTGCTGGTTCTTCTGTAATACTGCATTATCTGCTACTCTTGTCTTATTTCATAGCCATTGCCATAGCTGGAGACTTCATTGTTTCACATATGGAGCATGACAGTAATCTCTTACCTACTTCCTCTTTCCAATCCTACATATTTTTCTTTTTAGATAAACATCATTGAAACACCTTCCTGATCTCATCATGACCGAACTTTGAATATAGGAAAAAAAAAAAATGAAATTCAGACTCCTTTGTTAAGCTTTCAGCAGTTGTGGTGTTCAGTGTGGCCCCATCTGCATTTCAGCTGTTCCTTCCCATGTAACAGTTATGGCCTGTGTTCTAGATAAAGTGAATTACTGCCTGTTCCTAGTTCACACCGTGTATTTTCTTGGATTTTAATTTTACCTCATGTTATTCTCTTCATTTGGAATTCCTACTTCTCCATTCCACGACCCATGAGAAATTCTGCCTCCTTCAGAAAGTCTTCCTGCCCCTGTGTCTGTTCACTTTTATTATACTGGGTGAGAGAAAAAATGCATGAAGAGCTTACAGTTCCCCCATTATAACCCAAAAGGCCGTCGTATTGTACTTTGCATCGTAGATGTTTGCATATACCTCTTTTTCTGCATTTTAACAACTTAAACATCAAATAAATATTAATCCTTGTACTGTTGTAATGTTATTTGTGTTTCCTATTGTTGAACACTTGCATATAGTAAATGAAAGAATGAAAGATGAGGATGAAACATGGCTCTGAGGTTCAAATGAGATAATGTTTACAAAAAATTTAGGACAGTTTCTGGTATGCAAGTGCTGTATAAATTGAACTCTTATTAGTTATGTTGAAACTCGAGTTCAGATCTGCTCTGGGAAAGGTCTAGAAAAGTGAGTGTCTTTGTTACTTTACTTAATGGTAAGCTCCTTTTATCCCAGCATTATTTTACTATTAACGTGAATACAGATTCAACTATTTTATTGAGATAAGTATAGTTAGTAAATAATTATTTTAAAATAATAGCTCATTCCTTTTTTCCAGAAGATGAAATGTTAATACCAAATGAAATACTAAAGATATTTCATGATACGCAAAAATTTGCCACATTATTGCTGTTGTTTTATATACATACATATATGTATATATATGTATCTTCATATATATATAAATATATGGAATTTACCTTGTGGTAGAGTATATGTGTGTGTGTATTATATATACATATATATACACACACTTAGAGAATATATATGCATATTTCCTAGGCTATAGAAGTCCCATGGTTTTTATGTCTGAGGTTAAACTTCTTATGTTCTTGCCTTTGAACATTTTGATCCATTATTTAATATAGTTTAGTTCAGTTCACATACGATAATTTTATATCGAATTAACTCATTCATCTTTTCCCTGTTTTAAGTTTTCAAAGGGAAATGTGGTTTGGGAAATGCATTTTTAAGACTCTTAGAACTGTTCTACAAGAATCCATGGTAAACTGCTATTTCTGAGTCAGATTTTTTAATGCATAATTTAGAAGGTAGCTATAAGAGAGTTCTTTAAAGGCTTTGTATCTAGCAAACAGAATGCCACCTGATTATTTCATACATAACTTCACACAGGGAATGTGTTGCTTTTGAGAGTTTGGGAATGACTTCATTTCCTTATGTTCTTTTTGTTGTATGAAATTACAAAAAGAACATTAGTTACCTTGTAGTCGTTAGCTAATTCTCAATGATTAAGGAAAAAGACTGGTTTTTATTTTTGTTTTTGAGGGGGTTGCTTCTTGGAAAATGGGTCAACACAGAGGGGATATCAGAGTTCAAGAACCTTTCAAATACAGGTGAAATTATTCTGTTTTGGAATAAAATTAAGACAAGTTGTTCACCATTAGAGGTGAATTTGTGTTATTTCTATCATTAGGGTAAGGTGAAATACATAAAGGTCATAAATACCTGAAAAGTTCCACAGTAAGACAACTATGAAGGCTGTGTCATCATCAGCTATTACCTGCTTTGTTGTTAAGTAATTGGTTTATCATCTTCCAAGAAGATTTGGAGATAGACCTGGGCAATGAAGGGAGTGAAAAAAGGGATCCCAGTCAAGAGAAATACATGATTCAGAAAATGTAACATGTTTGGTCAATAATTAATAAATCTGTATGTGTAGATAATGCAATTATACAAGAGGCTAGAAAGTAGATTGTTATAAAATGTGGGAAGTCCCGAATGTTAGGCTAAAGTGTATGGTGGTGTTTGGTCGTCATTCTCTCTTATTCGTAGTCTTATATTTCTTTCTTTGTTTCTTTTTTTTTTTTTTTTTTTTTTTTTTTTTGAGACGGAGTCTACCTCTGTTGCCCAGGCTGGAGTGGTGGCGCCATCTTGGCTCACTGCAACCTCCGCCACATGCCTTAGCCCCTGGAGTAGATGGGATTACAGTCGTGAGCTACCACACCTGGTTAATTTTTCATTTTTAATAGAGAGGGGTTTTGCCATGTTGCCCAAGCTGGTCTCCAACTCCTGTCCTCAAGCGATCTACCCACCTCGGCCTCCTAAAGTGCTGGAATTATAGGCGTAAGCTACCGTACCAAGCCCGTGGTTGTATATTCTTATTCATTTGCTTCCTCCCTCACTGTTTTCATCCTCCCTTTCCCTCCTTCCTCCTCCCTCTCCCTCCTCCTCTCCTTTTTCTCCCTCTCCTTCCTCCCTCTGTTCTCTTCCCTGTACCCCCTTGGAAATTTTCACCTAATCAAGGGTAATGAGAATCATATGCAGAAATAGGGGAACCATATTGAAGAATGGGTGATAAAATCAGTTCAGTTTTAGTTTGAGGTCGTTGTGAGATGCCTGAAAGCAAAGGCCTGACCTTCAGTTGGAAGTGCAAAGCCGGAACTCAAGGAGAGAGGCCCAACTGTGTGCTGACGTATAACATTGCATTGAGAAATTACTGCAGACACTGAGGCCTAGAACAGCTGAGGACAGAGCTCATGTGTTTGTGGGCTGAGAGTGTAGGGAGCCAGCAAGGAAAACAGCAGAAATGATCACAGTCAGTTGCGTAGAGTTATGCTCTATCTTTTTTGTAAATAATTTTTTATTCAAGTGATGGTGGAGGATTGACACTTATTGATAAGGTAAATTAATTTGCTAATACTTAATAAAGCTTTTGACCAGTGTTTTGAGGCCAAGATGCAAAATATATGCATATTTGGCATTTCCAAATGAAATACTGGGCTGCTAGATGTGGTAAGCAAGAAAGTGTTAGGAAGAGTGTTCTTTTGGAATCAGCATTAGATTTGTACTGATTATTTATTGTAATGTATTGTCTGTAAATCACTAGATTTACAGATGATATAAATACAATGGACCAGCTAGGAATTAATCTCAGGGAGGACACCAAATTTACATAACATCATAAACCCTAGTCTACTTATATTTTCACAATAAAGGATAAAGATAAATATTATAAGAAAATAACAATGCAATTCACTCGAAAAGAGTATGACATAATTGGTGTGGGGACTAAGAGAAAAAACTAATTGATTTTTTTTCAGTAGGAGAAGGAAGAATGCAATTAACTAGGATTAACATATACAAAGACATCATTATGGAAAAACACAGTTATTAATCCCCCTTTTCAGTGATTGACAATATTAATATTAGGACATTTATCTTGGTTCTAGAAAACAGATTTATTAGAGAGGGCAATGATGCTAAACAGTGCTGTGAAAAACATTTTTAAAAGATATTTTTTCTTTAAGATATAAGTAAATTTAATGAATTCAAGTTTTTTATGTTCATAGTTTTTAAAGCACTAGAAGAGCAATATAATAAGTTGTAAAACAAAAAAAAAAAGCTGTTGGGTGAAACTTAGTGAAGTTATTTTATGCTATATTTAACATTTTCTTAATTGTAGGATAGTTGGCTTCCAGCACAGGCTTCCGGTTCTCCCTAGGACTTCTGCAAAGGGAGATTTGCTGATCTCGAAGACCTTCCTATTTCCCAGAGCCGCTCCCATGCAACAGGAGAGTAACTGGGCAAGGAGAGCCTAGGGTTTGATATTTGTAAGGCAAGATTAATAGACTATTACAATAGGTCATTAATTTCTTTCTCTCTTTTTTTTTTTTTTTTTTTTTTTTTTGAGGTGGAGTCTCACTGTGCCTCCCAGGCTGGAGTGCAGTAATGCGACGTAGACTCACTGCAACCTCTGCCTCCTGGGTTCAAGCAATTCTCCTGCCTCAGCCTCTGGAGTAGCTGGTTACAGGCACCTTCCACCATGCCTGGCTAGTTTTTGTATTTTTAGTAGAGATGGGGTTTCACCATGTTGGCCAGGCTGGTCTCGAACTCCTGACCTCAAGTGATCCACCTGCCTCAGCTTCCCAAAGTGCTGGGATTACACGTGAGCCACCATGGCTGGCCTCAATTTCTCCATTTTTAATATTTCTATCTTTGCAAATCCATCCTGATGCTGTCAGTCCAGAAAAACATTTTTCTCATGATTGAATACTCATAATGATAATCTGTTTTACTTACTATTTTTACTTTTTTTAATATAAAATATGAACTCCTGGAGAGCCACAACTTTAGTAGTTACTGAAAATCCTGCAACAGGATATGCTGTACTGTTGGCATAGAAAACATGTATGTAGAATTAATAAAATCATGCCATTCAGGTTAACATTATTAAGACCCTATATTTTAGTGTTCCTTTACAAAGAATTCAGAAAATCTGTAAGTGTAAGTCTGAAGATGTGTGGGACTGAGGTGACTGTTTTCCCTGGTTTATGTATCAAAAGTCATATGGCCTCTCCTAGAATGAAATAATAGAGGCTTTCATACAGAAGATTCATGGTTCTTTATCTCTTTTCAATTAATCACCCTTTTGAGAACCTGAAATAAGCTATGAAATTCAAATAATTCCCCAAGGGAAAAAATATGCATCTCTACAAAATTTTGCTCACAATTTCAATAGTTTTACAGAATTCCAAAGGTCCAATTCAAGAATTCCCTAACCTAGAGAATTCTGAATGTGGAAACAGTAATCCCTGTGTAATGAACAGGAGGAAAATAAAAGCATATTTTCTGTACTAAATATTTGTCAAATATTTTGATAATTGAAGTGACAAAATTATCTGTATAATAGAAACTAGAAGCATTGCAGATAATGAAGATACATTAGGGATCTGTTATGATCAAGGATGAATGATCCTTTTAAAAAGACCTGTAAAATATTATCTGCCAGGAAAGGACATCTGTGAGGAAAGTCATCTATTGTTAAATAAAATGTTGAAATCAGAAGTTAAAAGAAAATGACATTGAAAGGTGAAATTGCTGTGGTAGAGTGAAGCCTTACCTCTGACCTCTATTACAAACCCCAGAGTTCACATATTCTTACTTTATTTATCTCACAGCCTAAATCCAGCACTAGGATTTAGTGGGTCAACAATATATTTTTTAATTTTTTAATTTTTTTTTTATTTTTTAGGGAACAGCATGGAAACATTTTAAATTATAGTGCCCTAGATCTAAATTTTGTCCATTCAGGCTTTTATTTAATTTTTCTCCCCTTCCCTTCTCTCTCTCTCTCTCTCTCTCTCTCTCTCCCTGTCTCTCTATG
Source organism: Theropithecus gelada (assembly GCF_003255815.1). Lineage (NCBI taxonomy): Eukaryota > Metazoa > Chordata > Mammalia > Primates > Cercopithecidae > Theropithecus > Theropithecus gelada. The sequence goes on along the minus strand of NC_037670.1, from coordinate 147,132,117 downwards.
TGTGTGGGTGTGTGTGTGGGTGTGCATGCACAACCACTTATTTAAATTCTACTGATGGTTCAGTAAAGAAAGATAATTATTTTCACTGTGACAGAGTTTGCAGCCATACTGGCAAGTTGAAATAGTGCTTGAAGTGGCTAGAGAAACACTGTAATGTACACGCACACCCAAAGAAAGAGAGGGGGTGCAGAAGAGGGAAAGGGAGAGAAAGACCTGGTCAGGGACTCATAATACCTGAAAATCCCTGCATACTGGTCTGCCTAGGTCTCAACTATGTGGTTGTAGGTTTCGCTCTACATGACTCTAGGTGGATTGGATGTGGACTGTGAGGGAGAGAGATGTCAAAGATGACATGTAGGTTTTGGGCCTGAGCAACTGGTAGAGAGGCATGCCATTTATCACATGGCATTACTCAGGAATGATTGGGGTAGGAAGCTGAAAATCAAGATTCTATTCTGCGCTTGTTAATTTCAGTCTGCCTTGTCTTCACATAAGCTGAAACTCAAGTGGGCAATGGGAAATGTAAGTCTGGAACTCCTGCAAGAGGTTCGTGCTACAGATAAACACTTGGAAGGTCAGAGACTAGATGCTGCTTATGATCATAGGCTTTGAGGAGAGCATCCAGGCAGTGAATATTTAGACTGAGAAAAAGTCAGAGTTCCTAGACCTGAAGTCTCCAATGTTTATGAGTGCTCAAGAGACCACATCTCCAGTTTCCTAATGACAATTAAAAGAAAATCGTATTTGGCTTAGTATAATTTATTTTGAAGTATTTTGTAAAATGGAGTACATCATTATTAAAGCTAACCAACTGGGGACTGACTGGAGGGAGGTAGGTGTGGGTATGAAAGGGCATCATGAGGATTCATTGTGGTGTTAGAACTGTGGAGTGTCTTGATGGTGGTTATTCGTGGACCTATGTAAGTAATAAATTGTGGACAGCTGAATGCACACACAAAGGAGCACAAAACTGAGGAAATGTGAATTAGATGGGTGATTACATCGCCAAAGTTGGGATCCTGGTTATGATAGAATACTGTAGTTTTATAAGGTGCCTTCATTAGGGAAAACTGGGAAAAGCGTATAATGGATATTTTTCTACTTTTTACAATTATATGTAAATCAAAATTGCCTCCATTGAAGAAGTCTGCCTTTAGGAAAATGCTCATAACAATTATATAAAGTTTCAGTTAAATAAATTATGTTGAAAATAAGTTAAAAAAACTCAAAACTCAAAAGAAAACATGCAACATTAAACTAAGATTCTCACATGTAAAAAAGAAAGTTAACCAACTAATTTACCCCCTTCAATTCTAACATTACATAAAATGAGGATAACTGATTAAATTTTTATCCATTGCCTTCATTAGCTTTTTCCTTTTTTGGTAAACATGTTGCTTGGAAGTATGCTTTTCCAATTTCACAAAATGACACCAGCATTCACTGAAGTTAGTACCCTTTGGCCTCTGAAAATTTAGGTTTATGAAGAGAAGGCTACTAAAAGACTAGGACTTAGGGTTCAAAGTGGCAGACTAGAGGATCTAGTGTGCACTGCTCTCATGGAGAGGAAACAGTGATGAGTAAACATGGACTCTCTAAGTGGATCATCTAAGAAACCACGTCAGGATACATCAAGGGAGCAATGGGACATGGAGAACAGAGAAGATCGAAGCTGGGCAGCCACCTGTCTGGGGCCAGCATGGAGCCAGGAGAAGCTCCTCAACACAGGGAAAGAATTAGTGAGTGAGAGTCCTCGGGGGATCCACACTTCCCATAGTGACCTGTGCAATCCTGGGAATGTGAAAACCGCATGATTCCCTTGGGCCTCTAGACTGATACAGAGAGCTACCCAGAGTTTTTGCAGAGGCAACACTCAAGTCCATGGGGACCCCCCACAGGCCTTGGACTCTGGAGCAGCCTGATTGGTACCAGGTGCCATGGCCCTGATGGAGGCTTCAGTCATGGTGCTGGAGATGGTCAGATTGCTCTCCTCCTTCTTGACAGAAAACCTGCTAAACCCCTGTGGTTTAGCAGAGCTTTGTGTTCCCCCAGGGAGCACTTGGATGGTGGATTGGGTGACTCCACTCATCCTGCTCGTAACTGGATAGGATTCAACTTCACCCTGCTCCTAACTTGGGCAGAGCCACAAGCAGGGGGTGGGGAGGACGCCCTCCCTCTCAGGATACTGAAAAGGGTGAGATCCCTGGGCTCTCAGGACGTCGTGGGAGCAGGGCATGCCTCCCTCTGAAGGGCTTTCCGGGAAGGGTATAGCCTGTCTGCCAGCCACAGTCTCTGCCTTAGGGAGCTCTGTAGACCAGAACACCTAAGAAAGAAAATGTGAACGTGGTGCCAGTGATCAAAAGGGGCTCCTCCAAGGCCTACAAGCAGACCTGGTGAGGTTGTCAGCTCTCTCTCCCCTGACCACAGAGTACTACTGTGTGTATGCCAAAATACAAAAGAGCTACATGGCTGAGTAAGAGGCTATCTGCTGGCCACCACTCTTAAGGAGCACCTACTGGATTACGGCCCAAATGAAACACCAAAAATATTATGCCAGCATACAGCACCTGTGAAACCTAAGGCAAAAATCTAGACATAAATAAAGATTATGTACAGAGCCTTGGCTCTCTGCATGCACCCAGAAATGGAGCCAACTGACTATACTCAACTTATGTCACAGTTAAAGTAACATCAGCCCTCACACATGAAAAAGAATCAGTGCAAGAAACGCTGGCAATTCAAAAAGGCAGAGTGTCTCTTTATGCTGAAACAAACACATTAACCCATCAGCAATAGTTCTTAACCAGATTGTAATGACTCTAGTGGACAGACAGAAAATTCAGAATCTGGGTGGCAGCAAAGCTTACCAAGATCCAGGAAAAAGTTGAAACCCAATTTCGTAAAACAGCCCAAGAACTAAAAGACAAAATAGCCGTTTTAAAGAAGGAATCAACTGAACTTTTTCAATTGAAGGATTTGCTTCCAGAATTTCATAATAGGCCAGGCACAGTGGCTCATGCTTGTAATCCCAGCACTTAGGGAGACCAAGGCAAGAGTTCGAGGTCCATGAGTTTGACATCAAGGACCTCAAGGCCCATGAGTTTGAGGTCAGCCTCCCATTCTCTACAAATATTGTTTACGTGTGGTGGTGCGCAGTTATAGTCCCAACTACTTGGGAGGCTGAGGTAAGAGGATCACTTGAATCAGGGAGGTGTAGGCTGCAGTGAGCTGTGATCATGCCACCGCTCTCTAACCTTGGCCACAGAGTGAGATCCTGTCTCAGGAAAAAAAAAAAAAAAAAACAAACAAAATTTTGTAATGCAGTCAGAAGCGTTACAACAGAATAGTGCAAACTGAGGAAGGAATCTTAGAGCTTAACGACCAGTTCTTCAAGTCAACTTTGTCAGACAAAAAAAAAAAAATAAACAATTAAAAAAAAAAAAACCGTTGAGAAACATGAGTTTATATGAAGACACCAAATCTACAATTCATTGGCATTCCTGACAGAGGAAAGAGAGTAAGCAACTTGGAAAACATTTGAGGATATAGTCCATGGAAAATTCCCCCATCTCACTAGAGAGTTGGACATACTAATTTAAGAAATACAGAAAATTCTGACAAGATAGTATACAAGATGACCAACCCCAAGGCACATAGCCGTCAGATTCACCAAGTTCAACAACAAAAACAAATCTTAAAGACAGGCCAAGTGTGGTGTCTTACACCTGTAATCCCAGCACTTTGGGATGCCCAGGAAGGCAGATCACATCAGGTCAGGAGTTCAAGACCAGCCTGGTCAACATGGTGAAACCTTGTCTTTACTAAAAATACAAAAATTAGCTTGGCATGGTGATGTGTACCTGTAATCCCAGCTACTTAGGAAGCTGAGGCAGGAGAATTGCTTGAACCTGGGAGGTGGAGGTTGCAGTGAGCTGACATTGCACCACTGCACTCCAGCCTGGGCAACAGAGTGAGACTCCATCTCAGAAAAAAAAAGACACCTCTGGTGGAAACCTTACGAGCCAGAAGAGGATAGGGGCCTGTTTTCAGCTTTCTTAAAGAAAAGAAATTCAAACCAATAAATTCATATCCTGCCAAACTAAGCTTCCTAAGTGAAGGAGAAATAAAATACTTCTCAGATAAGCAAGGACTAAAGGAATTCGTTAACACTAGACTACCCTCACAAGAGGTCCTTAAGGGAGTGCTAAACATGGAAATGAAACACCAAAACCTGCTACCACAAAAACATACTTAAGCACACAGCCCACAGACAACATAAGGCATTTACACAGTAAAGTCTACAAAACAACCAGCTAACAAAATAACAGGATCAAAATCTCACATATCAATACTATCCCTGAATGTAAATGGTCTCAAAACCCCAGATAAATGGCATAGAGCAGCAAGCTAGATAAAAAAGACAAGAACCAACTGTCTGTTGTCTTCAAGAGAGTCACCTCATGTGTAATAATACCACAGGCTCAAAGTAAAGAGGCAGAGAAAGATCTATCATGCAAATGGAAAACAAACAAAAAAAAATGTAAAAGCTGCTATTCTCATATCAGATAGAATAGATTTTAAACCAATAACAATCAGGAAGGACAAAGAAGGGCGTTACAAAATGAAAAAGGGTTCAATTCAACAGGAAGACTTAACTATCCTAAATATATACACACCCAACACTGGAGCACAAAGACTCATAAAACAGGTTCTTTTTGACCTGTGAAAAAATTTGGTTACATATTAATAGTCAGAGACTTCAACACCCCACTGACAGCATTAGATCATTCAGGCAGAAAACTATCAAATTCCAGAATTAAACTCAACACTTGACCAATTGGACCTAATAGACATCTACAGAATACTCTACCTAACAATCACAGAATATACATTCTTCTCGTCTGCACACAGAACATATTCTAAGATTGACACATGCTTGGTGATAACACAAGTCTCAATTCAAAAAATTGAAATACTACCAAGTACTCTTTTGGACCACAAGGCAATAAAAGTGGAAATCAATACCAAGAAGATCTCTCAGACCTACATAAAACATGGAAATTAAACAACTTTCTCCTCAATAAATCCTGGGTGAACAATGAAATTAAGACAGAAATCAAAAACTTGCTTAAAAGTAAGGAAAGTAGAGACAGAACTAACGAAAATGTTTGGGATGCAGCTAAAGCAGTGTTAAAAGGAAAGTTTACAGTGCTAAGCACCTTCATCAAGGAGTTAGAAATATTTCAAATTAACGACCTAACATTACACATGGAGGAACTACGAAAACATCCAACCCCAAAGCTAGCAGAAGAAATAACTAAAATCAGCAAAGAACTGAATGAAATTGAGATGCAAAAGTTCATGCAAAAAATTAATGAAACTAAGAGTTGGTTTTTTGAAATCATAAACAGGATTGATAGACTGCTAGCTAGATTAACAAAAGAAAAAGGATCCAAACAAGTGTAACCGGAAATGACAAAGATGGCATTACAGAAGATCTCAAAGAAATATTTAAAAAAAAGATCCTCAGAGACAATTTTGAAAACCTTTGTATATGCAGAATAGAAAATCTGGAGGAAATGCATAAATTACTGGAAACACACAACCTCCCGAGATTGAACCAGGCAGGAAGTGAAAACCTGAACAGACCAATAACAAATGCTGAAATTGAATCAGTAATTTAAAAATTGCAAACCAAAAAGAGCCCTGGAACGGTAGCTTCGTAGCTCAGCATTCATAGCTGAATTCTACCAGATGTACAAAGAAGAACTGATACCAATCCTCCTGAAGCTGTTTTTTAAAAATCTTCCTTAACTTATTCTACAAAGCCAGCATCATCCTGATACTAAAATCTGGAAGAGACACAATGAAATAAGAAATCTGTAGACCAATGTCCCTAATGAATACAGTCACAAAACTCCTCAGTACAATACTAGCAAACAGAACCCAGCTGCATAGCAAAAAGTTAATTCACCACAATCAAGCAGTATTCCTGGGATGCAAGGTTGGCTCAACATAAGCAAATCAATAAATATGATTCACCTCATAAACAGAACCAAAATTAAAAACCACATAATGTCAATAGATGCAGAAAAAGCCTTCAATGAAGTCCAATTTTCCTTTATGATAAAAACCCTTAACAGGCTAGGCATTGAAGAAACGTATCATAAAAATAAGAGCCATCTATGGCAAACACACAGCCAGTATCATACTGGATGCAGAAAAGCTGGAATTATTCCCCTTGAGAACTGGAACATGACAAGAATGCCCACTCACATCACTCCTGTTCAACATAGTACTAGAAGCCTAGCCAGAGAAATCAGGCAATAGAAAGAAATAAAAGGCGTCCATATAGGAAAAGAGGATGTAAAATTATCTTTCTTTTTAAATGATATTCTATATATAGAAAACCCTAAAGACTGCCAAAAGGCTTCTTGAACTGATAAATGACCTCAGTAAAGTTTCAAAGTACAAAATCAACATGCAAAAATCAATGGCATTTCTATACACCAGTAAAATTCTAGCTGAGAGCCAAATCAAGAACACAATCCCATTTACAATAGACAAACACACCAAACAAAAAACCCTAGGAATACACCTAACCAAGGAGGTGAAAGATCTCTATAGGCAGAGCTACACAATACTGCTTAGAAAATGACAAATACAACAAATAAGTGGGAAAATATTCCATATTCATGGAATGGAAAAATCAGTATCATTAAAATGATCATACTGCCCAAAGCAATTTATAGAATCAGTGCTCTCCCTATCAAAATAGCAACACGATTTTTCACAGAGTTAGAAAAATCTATTCTAAAATTCACATGGAACCTAAAAGCCCAAATAGGCAAAACAATCCTAAGCAAAAAGAGAAAAGCCAGAGACATCACACTACCGAACTTCAAAGTATACTATAAAGCTAAAGTAACCAAAACAGCATCATACTAGTACAAACACAGACACATAGACAAATGGAACAGCATAGAGAACTCAGAAATGCACACCTACAACTATCTGATCTTTGATAAAATCAACAAAAATAAGCAATGGGGAAAGGACTCCCTCTTCAATAAATGGTGCTGGAATAACTGGCTAGCCATATGTAGAAGACTGAAATTAGACCCCTACCTTTCATCATATACAAAAATTAACTCAGGGTGGATTAAAGACTTAAATGTAAGACTTCAACGTATAAAAATTCTAAAAGAAATACTACAAAATACCCTTCTTGACATCAGCTTTGGCAAATAACTTATGGCTAAGTCGACAAAAGCAATTGCAATGAAAACAAAAATTGACAAGTGGGACCTAATTAATCTAAAGAGATTGTGCACAGCAAAAGAAATAACCAACAGTCAACCCACAGCCTACAGAATGGGAGAGAATATTTGCAAACTATGCATCTGACAAAGATCTAATATACAGATATTTACAAGGAACTTAAGCAAAATCAATCCAATTAAAAAATGGGCAAAGGACATGATCAGACACTTCTCAAAAGATGTACAATGGCCAAAAAACATGAGCAAATGCTCAACATCACTAATCATCAGAGAAATGCAAATGAAAGCCACAATGAGATAGATACCATCTCACAGCAATCAGAATGGCTATTATCAAAAAATCAAAAAAAAAAAAAAAAAAAAACCAACAGATGCTGGTGAGGCTGCAGAGAAAAGCAATGTTTATATTCTGTGGGTGGTAATCCAAATTACTTTAGCCACTGTGGAAAGTAGTTTAAAGATTTCTCAAAGAAGTTAAAACACAACTACTGTTACACCTAGAAATCCTACTACTGGGTATGTACCCAAAGAAAAATAACTCGTTCTATCAAAAGGACACTTGCACCCATATGGTCATTGACACACTAATGACAATAGCAAAGACCTGGTATTAATATAGGTGTCCATTAATAGTGGGTTGGATAAAGAAAATATTATATAGATACATAAAATATTTTATAATATAAATATCTATATATACACATACACATATATACCATGGATTATTATACAACCCTAAAAAGAATGAAATAATATTCTTTGTAGCAATGTGGATGCAGCTGGAAGCCATTATCCTAAGCAAATTAACACCTGAACATAAAACCAAACACCACACATTCTCACATGTAAATAAAAGCTAAACATTGAATGCACGTAGATACAAAGATGAGATTAGTACACTGGGGAATGATTGACCAAGGGAAATGTGAGCTGAAAAACTACCTATGGGATACTATGCTCACCACCTGGGTAATGGGACCATCTGTATCACCAACCTCAACAACAACATGTAGTATACCCATGCAACAACCCTGCATGTGTACCCCCTTGAATCTGAAATTAAAAAAAAAAAAAAGACAATGTAGTGCCCCAATGCTCTACATTGTGTTTTGTTTGTTTGTTTGTTTTTTGCTTCCTTTTTTTTCAGACAAATGTGATCAAGCCACTAATATTTTTTTAAAGACAGACCAGGTGCGGTGGCCCATGCCTGTAATTCCAGCACTTAGGAAGGCAGAGGCAGGAGGGTCACTTGAGCCCAGGAGTTCAAGACAAGCCTGGGCAACATAGCGAGAACTCCATCTCCACAAAAAGAAAAAAAAATATGTAGTTGTAAATTGTCTTTTATAAACAAAACTACCAAAATTTAGAAATAACTCAAACAATTTCACTTACAATTAAGTAAGTGCTGTTAATCTATAGATATAAATACAAAAAGGGATGATAGCGTTTCTAGTGAAGTTTGAAAAACTATGGCCTTTTGATTTAAGATATTAAATGCTATTTTTGTTGGAGCTGTGAGAAAAAATATAATTCCTTTATATGCAAGTAACTTTTTTATTTCTTTTGAAGAAATATGTATCAGCATTTAAGTAAAGACTATAATATATTTCATATTACATTTAGTGCATTTGAGGTATTGTTATAGTTCCAGTGTTCTTATGGTTTAATTTTTAGGAGCTTGGAATGAGAGATTTCAGTTAACCTGGAACATGTACTTATTACATATTACTTTTCTTCATAATTACATTAGTTTTTTTTTTTTTTTTTTTTTGAGACGGAGTTTGGTTCTTGTTGCCCAGGCTGGAGTACAATGGTGTGGTCTCCGCTCACTGCAACCTGAATGTCCAGGGTTCAAGTGATTCTCCTGCCTCAGCCTCCCAAGTAGCTAGGATTACAGATGTGTGCCACCACACCAGGCTAATTTTTTAATATTTTTATTAGAGACAGGGTTTCACCGTGTTGGCCAGGCTGGTCTTGAACTCCTGACTTCAAGTAATCCACCCGCCTTGGCCTCCCAAAGTGCTGGGATTACAGGCATGAGCTACCGTACCTGGCCAATTACATTAGTTTTTAATTTGAATCATTTTGGTTTTAGACACAGTGAAGAGAAACTTGTTTCTGTTCGATTTTGAATCATATTCATCAACTAAAATTAAGTTTATTAGTTCTATGAGATGACATAGAAAGAAACTCCTTTATAACAACGACTTATTTTAAGAAAATCTTGCCTGTTTTTTTAACTTATTTTAAAATGAAATTGGTTTTTTAAAAATCAACTTGGAAACATATTTTAGACAGATAATCTCAGGCCTTTTGTGTATTTTTTCCCAAGAGAAAATTAACATGCATATCCTCAATTTAACATTTTGTGTATATCTATAAAGAAAGTAAGACTTCCTTCTGTCTCTCTGACCTATTGTTTGTGCTGGAGACAGAGTGATCTTTCCTTTCCAAAGCTTATGTCTGATCATATCACTCCTCCACTTTAAACCTCTCAAGGAAGTCTCCTTGTTGTAGGAACTAACTCCAGATTCCCTAATGTGGCTTGTGAAGAGTAACTTATGAAGTTACCCTGCTTCTCTCTTCAGTCCTGTCCCTCACCCTTCCTCTTCTGGTATCTCATTCCAAAAGAACCACTGTGTATGTCCAGTTTTACCTCCTCACCTCCAGACTTTTGGTTTTCTCTTGTAGAAACATCTTCCTCTTTTTTTTTTTTTTTTTTTTTTGACTCTTCATATAAATTGCCTTATCACCATTGTGTTAATCTGGTTTGTTTCTACTCATGTTTTTGAGGACTTTCTTATTTGAGGATGTTTTTAAAAATGTAACCTGGTCAATTTGTTGTTCTTCAGGAAAGGGACAAGTAAACCGTATTCTCCTTGGTGTTTAATGTTATTCTCAATCTTAATCGAATCTTTAGATGGTCCTTTACTAAAGTGTATTGTGCGGTTCAGGCTTCTTCGTGATGAGAGTGCAAAAGGAGAAAAAACTAAAGTCAAGAGAAAATTAACACTTAACCTCCTCACTTTAACATTTTTATAAAGGAACTAATAAATATTGAGTGAATGGGTGAAAAGGTATGAGCAACGTTAAAATAAGTTATAGAAAAAGTTAAGGATTAGTTCATAAAGTGAAAATAATTTTCCATGTAAATGGGAGATTTCTTAAAAAAAAAAAAAAAGATGAGAGCACACTTTTCTTGTTTTCAGTCAAATTTAGAACAGGAGAATGGATTTCTAATATGGTGCCAATCCTTAAAAGAATGGAAGGGTTTCTTGGCAGTATTAGTCTATTGGTATTAGAATGAGGAGTATATGAAGACTTAAGTGGTAGAAAGTTAGTCAATCAAAGAGTACTTTTATAGTTTAGTACTAATACAAACGTATTATTAAAACAAAGGGAATGTTTTAAAGTACAAAGAAAGAAGTGAAACATTACTCAGCATCTCGTCCTCCAGAAATACATGGTGAGAACTTGAAAGAACAAAACAAGAGGTTCATATATCTGGAACTATTTAGGACTGACCTAATGATCAAGAAATCCAATTTCCTGATTTTGTGGTTTTGTGAATAAAACCACAATGAGAAACTACCCAATAAATTTATCTAGTCTGCCAATCTAATTAAACAGCCTCCTGTATTCTCTTTGTAATAGACATCTGATACAGTCTATTAAACATTTTTGAGTCATTTAATCTTTGCCTTGGTCTGTGGGTCACTGCTATTAAGTAATCACAATATGTGTAACTTCTGTTTTGTTTTTAAGCTGGATAATGCAGACGAACAAGCGGCCCAGATCAGAAGGGAACTTGATGGCCGGCTGCAATTGGCAGATAAAATGGCAAAGGTAAATTATTAACTTGGACATACTGTACCCCGTTCCTTTCTTTACGTAGATTTCTGTGAGCTGAAAAAGTGTTTTGTATAGGTTAAAAAAAGCCAGCATAATTTTAACATTTTCTTCTCTACACATAGACCTCTTAATCCCAAATATCTGAATGCATGTTATCTAGATGGAACATATTATTCACTTTACATATTCATCCTTAATATGTGAACTGTTTAATTTTAATGATAACTTTTATAGACTTTTCTTGAAGCAATGCATGAGTTTCTCAAACTGCCAGATCTAGAAGAGTTTTAATGTTGTACTAAGCAAAATATATCCAGGGAGAAAAAACTCCTCCCCACAAAATCATATAATACATTCCTAAGTATACAGCAGAGTTATTGGCACATAGTGGTTCCAACTGATATTTAATTGAATGACTAAATGCATGAAAAAATATAATTTTAAGTATCTAGTATACAATCTGGCAGATAAAGTGTATTTGATACAAGAAATTCATCATCTTGTACTTATTTGTATGATCACTGTGTATCATGAATAGAAATAGATTTCAGACAAAAGCCACGAGTTTTTTCTGGTACTTAAGGTTTTTAGAGAGACTGGAACTTAATTGTCTAAATCATTCTTTAGTGAATTTATTGATTAACTTACTTCAGTAGTATGAAAATTTTAGTTCTTTTCAATGGACTTGCAGTTATAGTGCTGTTGACTGCTTTGAGCATAAGATTCTTTCCCTTTCCTTTCTGTTTAGCAAAAACTTCCAATATTTGATGGATAGTCTCTCTAAATCTCTCTCATAACATGTATACAATAAACTGCACACATCTTCATTTTACAGTTTAATGAATGTTTATGCATACACCTTGTGTAGTCACCTCCCAAATCAAGATAGTAAACTCTTCCAGCATTCAAGAAGTTATATCCCATACTAATTTTAACAATTATTTTTGTAATTCTGCAAAGAAAATTTGTATATGTAAATATTAATATATATGTTTTTAAAATGCTAGTACTGTTTAAACGTATATTAAAAAGTAAAGGAAAGGTTGAGAAATTAGAGAGAAACAATAAAATGAGAAAAATTGAGAGAAATTGTGTAACAAGAATGACAGTAAGTTGTAAGAACCAAGGTGGAATTAGATCATGAGGAACAATCTCTAAATGAATGAAGATACAGTGTGCTATAAATTAGGGGCCAAAGAGTTACATTTGCACAGAGGGCAATGGTTGAAAGAATAACATGCCTTATTTTTGTCCTCTGGGTTTCTAGGAAGGTTGTATACTTGTATATAGATTTTACCTGAGACTGGACACATTGTCATATGCAATGCTTTAGAATAAAGTTTAAGTGATTTTCTGGAGAGTTATGGGACTGGAAGAAAAGCCTCAGACATATTCTCAAGTTCATACTGAGAAGAAGGCACGTTCATAAACGCCTGGGCTGAGTCAGAAGAAAGGGTTAGTGATGAACACACAAAGGCTTCTTCTTGAGAAAACCCTGATGGTTTCATCAGAGATGTTGATAGAGTGGAAAAAGCATGGAGAAAGAAGTAAAGCCGATGGGTTTGGAAGGCAAAATATACCTCTAAAAATAGGATACCTTTTGATGAAAATATTGACATAGCAGATTGAGTGGGTTTAATTGCTTTCCACTTCAAGTTCACCAAAGTGAAGCTATCTTATGAAATATTTTTAAGGCTAATAACAATTGGCTGACCTTGTTGAATTATATTCTGACAATAATCCTACAAACCTTGTAAGGGCAGATGATATCATGAAGTTAATTTCATAGAAGAGGAAATTGAGGCTTAGACAAGATTATTTATTTCACCATGATTACATAACAAATAAGTGGCTGAGGCAGACCTCAAATCCTGGCCTTGCCTCCAGAGCCTCAGCTCGCTCTCTTACATCCTGCTGCCTCTGCAATCTGATAATTCCAGAAGTGTGGTTGATAAATAGCTATTAGTTGGCATTCAGGAACACCCCCTTCTGTATTTCACAGAACAACACAATATAATAACAATAAAACTACAGGGCAAAATATCTGTTTCAAGAGGGATGTTGACTTTAATACTTTAGCCAAGAGGTGATTAGGAAGTAGTGAACAAAATGTGTACAGGGCCAGAAAGACCTGTGACCAAATTCATGATTGCTGTTTTCTAAACATAATAGTAAGCACGATACTTAACACTTTCGAGCCTCATTTTTTCTATCCACAAATTAATTGAACAAATATTTATTGAACACCAACTATACAGCCAGGTGCTATCTTAGTTACTTGGGATACATTGGTATAAAATGAGACAAAAATATTTCTGCCAGGCCCTGGTGGAACTTACATTTTATTTGCGATAGCCCCACAATAAGCAGTAAACATGCCATGTAACTGAATTATGGAAGGTGATCATTGTTACTTAGAAAATAGATCAGAAAAAGTGAGATGGGGAATGTAAGAGGGAGATGTGGGTGGTTACAGTTTTCAGTCAAGTGGTCAGGGCAGGCCAATTCTTGATAGTGCAGTCCTTCCAGATACTCAGGCCAAAAAACTTGGAATCATCTTTGACCCCTTTTTCTCATACCTCATGCAACTTATCAGGAAATGCTTTTATCTCTACCTTCACAGTATTTCCAGAATGTGACAGTTGCTGCCATCCTCCCCCTTCTAGTGTGGTCCAGTCATCTTTGTCTCTTGTCTCGATCATTGTTCTGTCCTTTTAGTCAGTCTCCTGGATTCTACCCCTGTCCCCATTAACACAACAGCCAGCAATGTTCTGCACTAAATCTGTGATGATTCCCTATGTTGCTGAGAAAAAAAGAAAAGTTCTTAAAATGGCCTGCAAAGTCCTGTGTGATCTGTTCTTTGTTACCCCTCTGACTTTATCCTCCACTAAACTCTTGCCCTTGCTCAATCCACTTTGGCTACGGTGGCCTCCTTGCCTTTCCTTGCCACAGGGCCTTGGCCCTGACTCTTCAGCTGCAGCGAACATCCACTGACATTTACATGGCTTGCTCCCTGCTGTAGTCAGGTTCTCCAGAGAGACAGAACCAATGGGAGATTATATCTGTATTTTCATATATCTAGACAAATATCTAGGTACATATAATAAATATGTATATAATATTTAAAGTAGATGTTATGCATACATACATGTTATATGTGTGTGTGTGTGTGTGTGTATATATATAGATACACACATGTGTGGGGGGGGAGGGCAGGGAGAGAGAGAGAGATTGATGGTGTTCAAGGAATTGGCTTCCACAGCTGTGGGCACTGGCAAGTCCAGAATCCATAGGACAAGTAGGCAGGCTGGAAATTCAGGTGAGGGTTGATGTTACAGTCTTAAGTCTGAAATCTGTAGGGCGGACTGGCAGGCGAGAAACTGTGTTTTAGTCTTGAGGCAAAATTGCTGCTTCTTTAGGAAACCTTCACCTTTGGTCATAAGTCCGTCAACTGAGTGAATGAGACCTACCTATAGATGTAGGAGGGTGATCTGATTTACTGAATCTACTGATTGTAAATGTTATTAACATCTAAAGAATATCTTGATAGCAACACTTAAATTCGTATGTGACCCAACAACTGGGCACCATAGCCTAGCCAGATTGACAAACAAAATTAATCATCATACTTCCTCATCCACTTTTAGCTCAAAGGGCATCATCTCCTCATTGAGACCTTCCCCGACCACCCTGTTTAAAACTGCAACCCTTCTCACCACTCACTCTGTGTTCCTTCTAGACTTTTTCTCCATGTCACTTACCACTTTCTACCATAAGAAATTATTTCCTTGTTTACTAAGTGTATTGCCTCACAGTAAAATATAGGTTTCATGGCAGCAGAGGACTTTGTCCACTATCTTCATGGTTCTCTCCAGGAGCCTGGAGTAGAACACATAGCAGACCCTCAGGGAATGTTTATCGAATGACTGAGTCTTACGTGCTGGCATATTTGTGAGAAAGCTGGGGCTGTGAAGAATTCTTGAATTATTTGTACACTCCCTCCCTTTTCTCCCACTCATTTGAATTGAAAGGAAGAGAGAATACCAATATGGTAAGGATAACTGAATCTGCTCTAATTTGTAGCAAAAACATTTAAACACTTCAACGATTTAGTTAGGTTTGAAACCAGCTTCAAAACCAGTAGTTCACTTGATGCCATGGTGCTGAGATTACAACCTAAAATTAATATGGGGCATGGGAAGCAGCAGAGATCAGCTTAGAGAAACTATCCTAGGGTATGAAATCCAGATGTCATCTAGTGGAAGGTTAACAGCACTTAAGAAAAAGTGATTATACTTGAATAATGAGAAAACCTTTTAAATAAACAAATATTGTTTTTGGGTATACCATGTATTAAGACCACTAGTGACCTATGCTGTACAGAGGACCTAATCAGAACACATAGCTTATAAGAGTGACTCACAGTTAGACAACTAGGAAATAACCCTATTTCTGATTCAATTTTAGTTTAACAGAACGAATTTTAAATGTATATTTGTCTGATATGCAATTAGTTTTGTTGTTTGCCAGTGAGGGACAACACAAGCAGGCTAAATAGAGTTGATGAAATATTATCAATAAACCTCAAAGTTTTAAAACAGAATTTTGAGCTTTCTCAGAGAAAAAAATTCAAGTATAGTCTAGTCCCTGAAAAATTTGGAAATACGGATAAAAGAGCCAATTTTGGAGATGCCTGCTTTTCTCCTGTTGGACAGATGATAGTTAATGAAATGTTTATAGTTAAAGCTAAATACAAATAGATTTTTTTTCTTGTGCTAATGCTAGTTTTTCCATAACATGTTGAAAATTTGAAAGCAAAGCATTAGTATATCAGCAATTTCAGATATGTGACATACTCACCTTTTTATTTGTTAAACTATACTTTTTGAGGGTAAAATTATGACTTTCATACAAATATAAAATGGACACACAATAGAGATTTTATTCAATGCATAATTAATAAGCAAACAAGTTAGATATTAAAACCAGACCAAAGAGCATGTGAGAAACTAGGTGTTTGGGGGCATTACTAAGATAAGATTAATGGGCTTAATTAAAAATTGGTTAATTTGTAATACAGATTTAAACTGAACCTTTGGGTTATATTATTCACCAAACATTATTTGCACCTCTTTCAGACACAGTTTTACAAGGTAACGTGTAACTTTATTGTCTGGAACCTTTAATCAATAATAAATAATAAGGTGAACTAAGATCTTTCCCCAAATGATCATTGGATGGCCTTAACCTCCATATGACATTGAAAGGATCTGCCCGCTCATTGCTTTGCCTTATTTCTCAGTTTTGGATGCTTTTTCTGACAGCCTTAAAGTTAGGCCAAAAACATAAAATATGTTTTTTATGGATCGTTTTGCTTTTTTCCCCTCTCTTTGCTTATCTGAAAAATTATTCTAAAGACAATTCCTTCCCTCCCCCACCCCACTAAAGGAAACCCAGGTATTCTATAGCTGGGTAGTTGCCTGTTTTTTTAAGGATATAAATTTGCTATTTTGGAATGTTGCTTCAAACTGTAGAGAAGTTTTTAAAGGATACTTAAGAACCTTCTTTGAGAAAGTTAATTTTTAATGTAGATATTTAATCTGTCTGTGACATTATGCAATTTTAATTTTGATTATATGTAAATTATTTTAAAAAGAAATATGTGAAAGTTATATTGGGGGAAAAGAAAAACAGGTGGCCTGCGACTCTGGGACTGATCTGTGAAGTGGTGCCAGATGTTCCTTCCCATCCCATGAACGAACTGGTGCAAGTGAGTCAGAGACCAGATGCGGGTTGACAAGAGCACGCTGGATGCTTTCCAGTTGTACTAGTAATGCAGATTTCTTAGGTTAGATTTTGAATGATGTCAAGGGAGAAAACGTAAAGGCCGTGCTGCAGCATTCAGCAGTCATTTGAAAGATGGCCGCTTTAGGCTTTCATCCTCCAGCCAGTTCTATGCAGTGGTGGTCATTTTACACTAGGCTTAATGTTGTAAAACTATATACCCTCTGTCTTTAAGAGAGAAAACCTAAGTGCCAGGTTGGCAAACAGTAAAGAAAGAGCCAAGAATGTGAGGGAACAAAGTGCTCTCATTTGCTGTTCTGGGGAATGTAAATTTATTATAATCTTCTCTAAGAATGATTTGGCACTACCAAAGAATGATTTGGTGAATATCAATATTTGGAATGTCCTTTTAATTGAGCAGAAGAAACAAATCTGATTGCAGAGTTAAAATTATTGAATGACAATGCTGATATAATTTAGCAGGAAAATAGAATCTTCCAAATTGATATTGTTACTTTTTCCCTTGATAATTTTTATCATAAATTTCCTTTTGCTTTAAACATTTTCTAAGCCTTTAGTAAAAAACTGAATTTATAGCCACAAGAGATCTTGGCACATTACTATGAAAATTTACTAATTTTAGAAATATGTCCGTATCACTCTTCAAGAGTGTGAGTTTTTAATGCCTATTTATGAAAAAGCATACCCTTCCAACAATGCATATCTGTGGTAAGAAATAGGGCTATTGTTAAAATATTTGTTTCCTAACTGGCAAAGCTGTGTGTCCTGAATTTTTTTTATAGACTAGTTATCTCAAGCATTGCAAAGCTACTAGTGGCTAAGGTTCATCTATACACTAAAATATCTTCCATGCATGTTTTCAGAGTTTGTTTTTCCTTAAGCAGATCTTATCACAAATAAAGTTAATGTGAAAATATATGTGATTTTTTCATTTTGTACTGCAATGATCCTCAATAAGATATCTGAAGTACCTTAGATATAATCAAAAATGCCAAAGCCTGAGGATTTTAAAGCCTAGTGACTGAAGTAGGGTAGATATGTTGAGAGTGTTGTAATTTCTAAGACAGCAAAGTATATACATCATACAATTTTTTAATGATGAAATTGAAATATGACTTATGTAACACTATTATTTTAAAAATTATTTTCAAGGAAAGAAAATTCCCCAAATTTATAGCAAAAGATATGGAGAATATGTATATAGAAGAGTTGCGGTCTTCGGTGAATTTGCTAATGGCCAATTTGGAAAGTCTTCCAGTTTCGAAAGGTGGTCCAGAATTTAAATTACAAAAATTAAAACGTTCACAGAACTCTGCATTTTTGGACATAGGAGATGAGAATGAGATTCAGCTGTCAAAGTCCGACGTGGTGCTGTCATTCACCTTAGAGGTAAGTAACTTTATCTCATGCTCACCTCTGGCAGCATAAATGAGGCTGCAAAATAATTTCTGTTGACCTTTGCAGTAACTTTTAGAATTTAAAACAGTGTAATATATGTTGGAGATGTTAAATTATTCTTCATTTGTTGGACACTCAGCTTGTATATGCAAATGAATGCAAATTTCCCTTTAAACATAACAACAGTATTATGATTAAATAATAAAATAATAAAAGTTTTAAGGCAAATCTTCTTTATGCCATCGAGGCTAGTGTAAGTTTACTGATAAAATAGGGCGAGCATTGTGGCTCACACCTGTAATCCCAGCACTTTGCGAGGCCTAGGCAAGAAGATCACTTAAGCCAAGAAGTTTAAGACCAGCCTAGGCAACACAGCAAGACCCTGTTTCCTTAAAAAAAAAAAAAAAGAATTATCTGGTCATGATGGTGCCTGTAGTCCCAGCTACTTGGGAGGCTGAGACGGGAGAATTGCTTGAGCCCAGGAGGTTGAGGTTACATTGAACAGTGATCATGACACTGCATTCCAGCCTGACTGACGGAGTGAGACCCTGTTTCAAAAATACAACAATAACAAAAATTCATTGATAAAATAAGCATCAAAATGCACATGGGTAGAAATAGCAATTCAATATATAATTGAATTCTTTGTAATTTGGGAACTCCTTTCAGATTTTTGGTTAACCTTTCTTTTTAAATCTACTTTACCCATAGGATCATTTTACTAGGATCATATCAAATAAGCCAGTTATAATGCACATTATTAGGTATCATGAATGATGAGAAATAGAGATTTCTTCTTTTTCAGTACTTCAAGTTTTATTACAGGCACAGTACATATTAGAGCAAGAACAAAAGTCATACATTTAAAATTGTATTCTCCAAAACTTCAGAATTTCATATTTTATGCAAATCACTGGAAACCGAAGACTAATACTCTTTGTACAACTTTCTATTGATGCTTTACATATCTCTTCATTGATCATCTATGTATATGGGCTTATCTAGTTATATGTCTGTGGGTTTGTACACCACAACACACACACACACACACACACACACACACACACACACACACACACACCCCNACCGCACCACACACACACACACACACACACACACACACACACACACACACACACCCCTGACATCTTTAGTTCCCAGGAGAAAGAATGTATGTGAGGCATTAAGATAAAAGATTATAACATAATAATTAGGAGAGTCAAGTCACCATTTGGCTGAAACTCAAGCTTCCCCTCCCCATAATTTTTATTCCATTAGTAAATAGTAACAATGTGATACTTTAATTCATAGCTCTTTCAAAAATTATATTGAGGCTTATAGCTCCTTCCTTTTATCCTCTCTACTGGTTCCCAGTGCTGCCATTTGCATTTGCTGATTGACAAATAAAAGTAAATACAGTCTTACGAAGAACAGTTTTCAATTTCTTTATTGAAACTTCATTTCCTTAGTTTATGGCAGAAGAAGAAAACTTCTATTTTTATTCTTTTTTCTCCATATATTTAACTCTGAGATACATTCAAACTTGAGGACATCTGCCTCTCACTTTCTTGACTTCAGGATTAATGATTTAGTTGTAGGTTAATAGATTAAACTTAGTGTCATATTAGAACTATGAGGCTTTCTTCTGACTCAAGATTCGATTCTGGGCTTACCTAATGACTTGACCAAATGGTTTCACTACTGGGTTTCTTCTCAGCCTTTTCAATCCTATAACATAAGGATGTCTAATTTGAAACTACATAGCATGTTACCTGTAGAATTTCCTCATCATTCCTGTCTCATATCTCCTGCTGAGTGAAATACAAAACGTCAACTCTTTTCTATTTTTTAAGACTTTATACAAAACAAAATTCGTCCCTTAATTATAGTATAACTTTTTCCAACAAGAGTTTATCTTATTTATTTATTTATTTATTTATTTATTTATTTATTTATTTGGAGACTGAGTCTCTCTCTGTTTCCCATACTGGAGTGCAGTGGCGTTATCTCTGCTCACGACAACCTCCACCTCCTAGGTTCAAACGGTTCTCCTGTTTCAGCCTCCTGAGTAGCTGGGACTATAGGCATGCAACACCATGCCCGGCTAATTTTTTTTTTTTTTTTTTTTTTGGTATTTTTAGTAGAGATGGGATTTTGCCATCTTGCCCAGGCTGGTCTCGAACTCCTGAGCTCAGACAATCCACCCACCTCTGCCTCCAAAAGTGCTAGGATTACAGGCTTGAGACACTGTGCCCAGTCTATAATTTAGATTTATTGATGAAAAAAATAATTTGTAGAGCAAATAACTTTTATAATGTACAAGTCTAGCATTATCTTTATATGTAAACATTCAGAACTAAAAGTTTAGAACATTCTCTTTTCTCTATTCAAAAATCTTAAACAATTGTAATAATTAACTTATGAATTATGTTTTGCCTATTGAAAACAAAATTAGACTGCTGAGTCGATGTTTAAGTGATAACTATGAAGTGATATTCTGTCCTTTATTGCCAATATGTTTAGGAGGACTGTTCCGTTGGCAGTAGGTTGTTAGACAGAGAATATGAGCTAAAACTTCACTTTTCATGGTCTGAGAAGCTTGAATATTTATAAAATTGTTTTGATATCCTCTGTTGCTATGTCTATCTAAGGCAGATATTTTCCTACCATAGCATTATACAAATCTGTTCTTAGTGTCCGCAGTATTTTAAGCAAGAGTTATGTGTCCAGCAACAACGTAAAGTCGTGTTAAGTGACGATGGTGCAGTGCATGTTTATAGGACACCAGAGAGCATAGATACGCCTCTAGTCACAGGGCCTGTGACATCAACCAAGCTAAACTGAGTCATTATCTCTAGTTCTTTCAGCAAATCTTGCTCCTCAGACCCCATATTTCAGCCTAAGAAAACTCTGAAAGGCAAGCAGTTAATCCCATTTAAAGCTGTCACACTTCATTAGTCAGGCTTAGAAGTGGTCCAGTGGAGGAATCTTTTCTAAGAACTATACTGAGTCAAAGGAATAAAGTGCAGATTTGAAAAACTCTACTCAAATTTCACCTTCTCTTTAAAATTGCTCCCACCCTTCCCTTCTCCCACCATACCCTATTCCCTTCCCAAGATCAGTTTTTGCTATAGTACTTACCAACTAACATATAGTTCAGTTATATATTGTGTTTATTGTTAATTATCTGGCTTTCTCTACTAGAATGTAAGTTGCAGGAAGGTTCTATTTCTTTCTCTTTCTTTTTTGTTTACTGAGGTAATGAAAGTGCCTAAACAGTGCCTAGTGCACAATTGACTCAATAAATACTTATTGAATTAAGGAATTTTATGGTACCACAAAAGCAGCTGTTCAGGATTACTTTTAGGTTTCCCTGTTCATTAAGGCTTCAGAAGAAATATTAAAGCAAGAGATGATCCAATCCACAAAACACTAAGCTATTCAATAATGTTAAATGTTCAAGCAATACTAGAAAAACAAATGTTGACCTAAGAAGTGGAAAGTGGGGAATGTTATCAGTGGCATGAGTATAGTTGACTTCTTTTTTTTTTGAGACAGAGTCTCCCATTGTTGCCCAGGCTGGAGTGCAGTGGCGCGATCTCAGCTCACTGCAAGCTCCTGCGGGTTCACGCCATTCTCCTGCCTCAGCCTCCTGAGTAGCTGGGACTACAGGCGCCCACCACCACGCCTGGCTAATTTTTTGTATTTTTAGTAGAAACGGGGTTTCACCGTGTTAGCCAGAATGGTCTCGATCTCCTGACCTCGTGATCCGCCTGCCTTGGCCTCCCAAAGTGCTGAGATTACAGGTGTGAGCCACCGCGCCCAGCCTATAGTTGGTTTTTTACACTGAATTCTTTCATTGATATTAGGCTAGCAGATTCCATGAGTTTCTCTATGTTTGGTGCTATATGGTTCCCAATTTCACCATACTGCTCAGTGTCATTCTTTTATAAACTACACATGCTTAAATGTCTCCTAACTCTGTGGTCAGCGTTTCACTCGGAAGAAAGTTACCTAGTTTCACATTTTATACGTGCCTCTCTTCTTTTTACTTATAGGACAGCTTTATTTATTTTATCCTTATGACATCAGCTACAGAGAGAATGCGAAAGAGAAGATGAAAAATAGGTCGGTTTAGCTTCCATAGGTCCACTAGCAAGTTTTACTGGGAATTGAAACACTTACTTAAAATTAGATTAGCTGATGGTCCGTGGAATTCTTGGCTGTCTTTATCACTAATTATTTAGGCCAGCTATGTTTTATTTTCCTTTTTGATATCAGATCTGTACAATCATATTGTTTTATTTATATATATAGATTTTTTTTTATCACAGAAACTGTATCTTTTGAAAGTGACAATTCTGCAGGATAAAAGGTTCCCAGCATAGTTGGAAGTATTGTTTTGAAAAGCAGAGTACCATTTCATAAGTAGTATGTTTTAGGAGGTCATGTTTACAGTAGCTTATAGTAAAGGTGACAGAAATAATGTCAAGCAGATGCTGCCTTTCTTCTCTTGCATTTGGGCTATTTAAACACACTGCAGAAAGAGATGCAGTGTCAATAATATTCTGAAATATGAAGCAGTGCTCTTACGATTTCTAGACTTGTGGTACCCAATTCTGTTGTTTCATACATTTTAAATGACCATCAAACATTTTTATTATTAAGAAGTTATTAGAGTAATGGTGGTAAGTCCAAGTGTATTTGCCTTTTAATTAATATGGTTATGTATTTGATTTATCTCAGCTTCTGGTTTTATTTGTATAAGAATCTAACAAATTTCAATATTACTAGCAAAAAACCTGAGTCATTAAAAATGCATAATTTCCTTTGCTTATTTTCTTTAATCAAGATTTAGTATTTCATCCCAATTTCCCTGAGGAGTGTTAGAACAGCTGTGAAAGATACTACTTTTCTCTATCAATTCTCCATTAATTTTCTTAGTCTGTTTTCGGTTAAGTCCTGATTTTGATTCACATGTTGGTATGCATTTCCATGTGAGAAAATGACAAAAGCCCTGGTTGAGGAGGAAAACCTGTTCTGAGTTTGACCTTTTATTTTATTGATAAATAACTGAATGATCAGTTTCCTATATATTTTATGAAAACAAAATTTAACAAAAACCAAATACACATTTATATTTACAAACATGACTCTTCTCTTGTAACAGAGCTGAAAGGAAGAACACTTTTAAGATGATTTGTTTTTTGAGCCCTTTTGGATCAAAATTCTTATCATGACTCTATAAAAAATGTAATGACTGTAATAAAGTATTACATGATCAGGAACTGATACAGATTATGTTTATGGTAGATATTTTGGTAGCTATGAAACATGAATTTTATTATTATTTGTGCAGATACAACATGAGATCAATGAAGAAATCAATGTACATATATAAATGCATTTTAATCTATTTTATAAATTAAATTTTGAGAATTTGGAAGAGTTCATGATGTAACTTTTGATTGAAAACCTTATGGTAAATAATATTCATATTTGATGTATACATCCAATGAGAATGATAGGTTACAGTGTTTTAAGATTGGCAACCTCTTTGACAAACATTAAAAAGCGCACATAAAAAATATATGTTGTCCTTTCTCTCAGGAGTTACAAATACATAAGGCAATATCAGTTTTTCCAGTGTACTGAATTAAATTGGTACATATCTTCAATGGATAGAAAAATTATTTTTACTTACCAAGTTAGTATTAAGATGTTCAGTGACAAATTATAGTTTTCCATTTAATAAGATACAGTCCATAAATTAAACTCTTTTACAGACAGTAATAGTAATCTCAAGTGAATATAGAAAATTTCTGATGTCACGTGTTGATATCAATGAGTTGGTATGATGGTATAAATGTCTACCATTAATATATACTATATTAATTTATATGGAACTTGTGTGCTGCTGTTATCATCTGCACTGAATTTTCATTTGTGATTCTGCTTAACTTCATGCAGACTTGCCTTAATTTGTTAAGGATCTGAGTTTAAATTTCGTTTAATTCACTACAGCTTATATTTATGACCTTTGACCTTACTCTTATCTGTAGCTGGCAGCAAATATAGTTTCAGTTGCCAGATTTCCTAAAAATATTATTTGCTATACCTTCTATGAATAGAGGTGGATTCTAAAGAAGATAAAATACCAGTGATGTTAATAAAACAAAAATTTTTTTTTTCAGTTTTGTCAATCTTCCTTATTCAGTTCATGCTGCTATTTCTGTATATTGCTAAATGTTGTCAACTTGATGCATTATTTTAAAATCATTTTATCTTTAGATTGTCATAATGGAAGTGCAAGGCTTGAAGTCAGTTGCTCCCAATCGAATTGTTTACTGTACAATGGAAGTGGAAGGAGAAAAATTGCAGACAGACCAGGCTGAAGCCTCAAGGCCACAGTAAGCCAGTTGAAAAAAATGTATTGTTGTTATTGTTTATTTTTTTAATCCTCCCAAAGAAACATGCTCTATTTATGTGCATAAATGTGTGGTATTACACTCTAAAACTGCTATTTGGCTAGCTTTGTCTCAAATGTGTTAGAGCTAGTGTGTTCCTTTCTGGATAATGATGTTATAATTATAATTTTGGCAGAATTCCTGTGTAGTACCAACAGGAAATCCAACATGCAAATGCAAAGCTAATCATTAGGCAATAAAACATTTATAAGTCATTTCTAAGGAAAGCAAATTTTATCATCATTTGTTATTTGAAAGGTAATACATAATCCTATTTCATTTGTGAGAATTGTATTCTAATAGCCTTTTCATTTTTGTCTATTATAGTTCTTGGTGATGTAACAGTAGATACCATGATTCTGCACAATTATTTGGAATACTTAGTAAGTGGGCTAGAGAAGCAGTTAATGACTACTGCTCCATAATCAGAGTATAAAGCTGCTTTTTGCCAGCAGTTTGATGTTTCAGATTCTGGCAATGAGTTAATTAAATTAGTAAGATGTTCTCTTTAACTCATTCAAACTTGAGGACCCATCATGGTCTCTAGTAGAAACAACCAGGCTGGCCTGAGGAATTCGGATGCAATATGCTTGACCTTCATTTGTACATTACCTTTAGAAAACATTTTTTTTCTTCTATTTAATCTTTATTCTAAATATCTTATAGGATTTAGGATTTTTGCCTTATTATAATACCAATATGTGACCTGTTCATTCAAGAGACCTCTGTTGAGATCCCAAATAGGCACTAAAGATATATGAGAAATGTTCATTTTCTTTAGAGCAGGCAGGATAGGGAGATACAGTGGGTTATGTGTAATGGAAGAGAGGTGCTCAGAGTGTTAGGGGGTTGAAAAAAAATAAGTCAAAGCTTCTCATCCTAACCTACAAATTCCTACAGGCCTGCCCTTGACCAATCTCTCATGACCTCTGGGATTTCGCCTGCTCCCTCTGTTCTGCCGATCTTCTGCAATTCATCTGCCTTCGACTTCATGCAGTTCCTCAAACACTTATCCACCCATTCCCAGTGTCGCACTTGCTTTCCCCTCTGCTTGTAGTCATCTTCCCTGTTATCTTTGTATAGCTGTTTTCTTGGCATTGAGAATCTCAACTTAACCATCACTGAGAATAATCCTTCCCTTTAACCCAGTGGGAAGTGTATATTTTCTGGCTCACCACTTTTTAATTTTTGGACTGTGTTAATTATGTGTTTATTTTGCAATATATTTCCTCCTGAGAAAAGGACAAAACATCTTATCCTATTTAGTCTTATATCTGAGTACTTAGTAGGCATTCAATGGAATTTATTAATTAATTGACTAAACTTATTTTTGTGATCTAGTCACAGTATATATTTGGGGGTAATACATTAGTATATTCACAGAATTGTGTAATCATCACCACTATCCATTTTTGAATATACTCATCATCTAAAAAAAAAAAAAAAAAAAAAAAAACCACAAAACTGTACCCTTTAGCTATCAACCCCTAACCACTCCAGTCTTAGGCAACCACTAATTTGCTTTCTGTCTTTTATAGATTTACCTATTCTGGACATTTCATATAAATAGAATTATATATACAGTCATGTGTTTCTTAACAGCAGGGATATATTCTGAGAAATGTGTCATTAGGTGATTTTGTTGAACATCATAGAGTATACTCATACAAGCTGATATGGTATAAATATTTTTCCTTACATATATATATTTCATATGGAAAGCTAAATGTCCTAGCACCGTTATATTTTTCCTGCCTGATGTGCAATGCCAGTATCAAGTGCCATATATTAAGTCTGTTCAAGTCCTTTGCCCATTTTTGTTTTCTCAGGTTTTAAGAGTTCCTCTATTTTGGATATTAGGCCTTTATCATATATGTGATTTGCAAACCTTTTCTCTCATTCTGTGAATTTGTTCACTTTCTTGATTTGTATTTTGAAACACAAAATTTTGATGAAGTCCAATTTATTTTTTTCTTTGTTGTGCCTTTGTTGTCACCACTGAGAATTCATTGTCAAACCTAAAGTCACTAAGCTTTAGCTCTATGCCTTCTCCTAAGACTTTCATAATTTTAACTCTTATATTTAGGTCACTGATCAATTTTAGGTTGATTTTTGTATATGGTGTAATGTAAGGGTCCAGCTTCCTTCTTTTACCTGTGACTATTCAGTTGTCCCAACACCATTTGTTGAATTCTTTCCTTATTCAATGTTATTTGCATCCTTTTTGAAAATCAGTTGACCATAGACACATGCATTTGTTTCTGGACTCTCAATTCTGTTTTACCAATCTATATGCCTGTTCTTATGCCACTACCACATTTTCTTGATTACCATTGCTCTGCAGTAATTTTTGAAATCAGGAGTGTAAGGCTTTCACCTGTGTTGCTTTTCAAGATTGTTTTGGCTATTCTGAAATTTGATATGAATTTTAGGAACAGTTTATCAACTTTTGTAAAGATTATGCAAAGATCACCAACTGAGATTCCGGTAGGGATTATGTTGTAACTGTAGGTCGATTAGGAACATACTGCCATCTTAACAGTATTAAGTCTTCTGATCCACAGACATGGGATGTCTTTCTATGTATTTAAGACCTTCAGTTTCCCTTTCAACAATGACTTGTAGCTTTCAAAGTAAAAGTTTTATTTTTTGTTACATGTATTTCTATTATTTTATTCTTTTTTATGCTATTGTGAGTGGAATTGTTTTCGTAATTTTACTTTTAAATCATTCAAATTATTGGAAATATAATTATTTTTGTATATAGATTTTATGCGCATCAATCAAGCTTACTGAGCTTGCTTATTAACTCTAAAGTTTTTAGTGGATTTTGTAGGCTTTTCTATGTGCAAGACCATGTCATCTGCAAATACTGATAGTTTAACTTCTTCCTGTCTCATTTAGATTTCCATTATTTAATTTTTTTGACTAATTGTCTCCAGTTCAATGTTGAATAAAAGTGGTAAGAAAAGGCATGTTGGTGGTATTCCTGATCATAGGGGGAAAACATATAATCTTTTATAATTAAATCTGATTTTAGCTCTGGATTTTTAATAGAAACTCTTAGCAGTTTAAGGATGTTCCTTTCTATTCCTAGTTTGTTTACTGTTTTTATAATGAAAGGGTGTTTGATTTTGTAAAATGCTTTCCTACATCTATTGAGATGATCATGTGGATTTTATCTTTTATTCTGTTGATATGATGTAACACATTATTTGATTTTCAGGTGTTAAATGAACCTTGCATTCCTTGCACAATTCCCACTTCGTCATAATATAGGATTTTAAAAATTTGTTACTGGATTTGGTTTTCTGTGCTTTATTGAAGTTTTTGGCCTCTATATTCATAAGAGATATTGTCCTTGTAATTTTTTGTGTAATGTCTCTGATTTTGTTATCAGGGTAATAGTGGCCTTGTAGAAAAAGTTTTAAGTGGACCCTTCAATTTTTTTCAAAGGTATGAAGAATTTGTATTTTTTTGAAAGCATTTGGTAGAATTCACCAGTGGAGTCATCTGGGACTGAGCTTTTCTTTGGTAGTAATTCTGTGATTATTAATTTGATCTCATGTTATAGATCTGTTCATTGTCTTTCTTCTTGAGTCATTTTAGGTTTTTCTATTAGGTTGGTGCAAAAGTAATTGTGTTTTTTGCCATTAAAAGTTAATGCCATTAAGTTTTTGATTCATCCAAGTTCTTTAACTTATTGTTACACATTTGATCATAGTTTTTATAATTATTTTTAGTTTCTATAAGGTCAGTAATAGTATTCTGTCTTCCATTTCTGATTCTAGTAATTTGAATATCCTTTCTTTTTTCTTAGCCCGTCTAACTAGAAGTTTGTCCATTAAAAAAACTATTTTAAATAACATTTCTAGGATTATTTCTTGGACTCTCTCCTATTTTTCTATTCCCTATTTTATCTTCATTCTGCACTATTTACCTCCTCCTTTTTTTAGGTTTAGTTTGCTTTCATTTTTACCATGTGTTAGGTGAAAAGTTAGGCTTTTGATTTCAGATCTTTCTTTTTTCTTAATATAGGCGATTGCAACTGTAAATTTCCCTCTAAGCACTGCTTTAGTTGCATTTGTAAGTAATGATATAATCTCTTTTCATTTTCATTCATCAAGGTGCCTTTGATCAGCAAAATATTTTGTTTCTGTAGTAAATAGAGTCAATGGAAGAAGGTTCTTAGCTGCAGGAAATATAAACCCCAGATCCTGCCATGCCACTCCAGTGGCCGAGAGAATTGAAGTCTTGTCAGTCCTGAAACCCACTGGAAGAATACTATTGTACCACCACTTGTTGGGAAGCTCTTTCATGGTCCTTAGATTATTTTATTAGGTCTACCCTACTAATCCATGAGATATTGAGGGAGTGCAACTTCTCTAATAATCTCAATGCCATGGTTTTTTTTCTTCCCCACATAATCTTCTCTGTTTTATTTAGGTATAAAATAAAATCCATCTATTGTAGATTAGATGATTTTTAGTAAATTTATACATTTGTGCAACTATCATCAAAATTCAATTTTTAGACATATCACTTCAGAAAGTTCTGTCATGGCCATTTGCAGTCTATTCCTGCTCCCACTCTCAGTTCCAGGAAACCACTCATCTATTTTCAGGCTCTGCAATTTTACTTTTCCTGGATAGTTTATATAAATGGAATCATGCAATATGTAGTCTTTGTATCTGGATTTTTTTTTGCTTATCGTAGTTTCTACAAAATCTTATATTTAATTGATACTTAAATTTGGTTTGTGAGACCAATTAACTTTTATCTGAAGTTATGTTATTTTAACACTTTTTTTACAAACAGTAAAAGTTTCATGGGCTGTTATTTAATTTTCTGTATATTCATAATGTATTTGAAAGGGCTTCTGATATTGGGGAACAAGTGCATGAACAATATAAGTGAATTAAAATACTTAGAAACCTGAGAGGAAGTATTATAAAAAGCCCCCAGTGCTCTTTTTTTAAAATTACTCTTTCTGTAAGGAAATTTGACTAAAATAGCCTTTCTGCGTTTCCCCGTGAACACTGAGTTAACTTTTTAAATGAATTAAGAGATTTGTATTTATCATGGTATCCCAGGGCAGATTACCTTAAAAATGTATCTCATGAATGCTGACCAACTGCAGCTTTTTAGCAGTGTCATTACTTTCATCCCGAACTCATCTTGCACAACAGGAAAGAGATTTATCTCCTCCATCATCATAGTGAATTATGTCTCAGACACGTTTTCCAAATTTTAATGCTTCAACAGTTTGTGCTTTGTTGGAGATAAATTCATCCTTCTGTCTGATACTAATTAAAGTGCCTTATTTAGTCCATATTTCCAATACACTTAATCAAGATTTCCGGCCATTGCCTATTTCATTCCTGTAGTTCTGATTTCCTGCCAGCAATTAGGGGGAAACAGCGTGTGAGGTTGGTACATAACCTAGAATATAGGACCTGGGGTCTAATAAACGTGGTATTGATAGACAAGTTTGATTTACAAAGAGTGACGGGGAGACAGTGTAATTTGAGAAAGTTTCATTTTAATTTTTATTTTGTAAAATAGGGAAGGGAGTGTGGATAAACTATATATTTCTGTTATGGAGAAAATTCCTGTTATTTATGGATTTTTAAGTCATCGTTTCACAGTCTCTTAGTAAACCAGGAAGAGTTTTGTATGAATGAGATACAGAGGAATTGTTTCTATACTTTATAGCATTTTACCCTTTCCAGACATTTCATTTATTTTGGTGTTAGCCCATACCCTTAATGATACCACTGAAAAGAAAATGGAGGGATAGTAGGAGGGATGACCAGCTGTGGGGTGGTGAAGGGAGAACAAAATTTATTATGGTTATATAGTAGTCCTAAATTTCCTTATATGTACTAGTCTTTTATTCCCTCCAAGTGTTAAGTATCCTTTGAGTGCCTAAACAAACACAGGAGCTAGTAATAGCCTATGGAAGGTAAAAATAGATCTTGGTACCAGGAAAATAAGGAAATTCATTATTAAACACAAATAAGGGAGAACATTTAGCATGATATCTAACCTCTTTTTTAATTTCTTCATTTTTTTGTAGAGATGAAGTCTGTGTTACCCAGACTTGTCTCAAATTCCTGGCCTCAAGCAATCCTCCCACCTCAGCCTCCCAAAGTGCTGGGATTACAGGTGTGAGCCACCATACCCAGCCTTGAAATCTAACCTCTTAACAAATTTTTAAGTGTCCAGTGCAGTACCACAATAAAATAAAAGTGCACTGATAATCACACTAGGGAATTAAATATCGGTAACATTTGTTAGAGAAAAAAACCAAAAACACCAGGAAGCCACACTGTGTTTTTGCCACCCCTTCTGTCTCTCCTTCATCCCATAGTGCTGTTTTATTAAAAGCATTTGAAGATTAATGGGTCTCTACTGCCCACCCCCTGAAAGTAATAAAAAGACAAGAAGCAATAAGAAAAACTAATGAATTGTGTGTCATTAGAGAAATGTATTTATGGATATTATGATAGAACATCCTTTTGCCTCATAAAAATGATGGGAAATACAGTCTCCAGTACCAATTTCTGGAAACTTTAAATTCTTAACCAGAATTGTAATATCTGTCAAACTATTGAAAGAACATTGCAGCTACAAATGGAATGCTTATCACAATGGCAAGGTACTGAGACAATGTTTAAGAGAGATTAAATACAGACTGCATATAAAACAAGATAATCTAACCATGCTTTTTAAAAGCATATTAGCTTCCATTTTAATTCAGTAATGTCTGAATTATTTTTGAAGTATAATTCATTAGTCAGCTGTTCTTACAGACTAGAGATAAAATAAAATATGCTACATTTTTGTATGATCTTTGAAAAACTGTGCCTTCTTTTTTTTTTAGATGGAGTCTCGCTCTGTCACCAGGCTGGAGTGCTGGAGTGCAATGGTGCAATCACAGCTCACTGCAATCTCCACCTCCCAGGTTCAAGCAATTCTCTGCCTCAGCCTCTTGAGTAGCTGGGACTACAGGCGTGCACCACCACACCCAGCTAATTTTTGTAGTTTTAGTAGAGTTGGGGTTTCACTGTGTTGGCCAGGATGGTCTCGATCTCTTGACCTCATGATCTGCCCACCTCGCCCACCCAAAGTGCTGGGATTACAGGCGTGAGCCACCACGGTCAGCCAACTGCGCCTATTTTTAATGAACCAAAGGCAAAACACTCAAACCATACAAAAGTTTTCTCTCCTCTCATTTCCATCTTCAAAATCATGACAGATTGCTTCTTTTTATATAAATAAATTCACTAGAAGTAACATTTCTCAAGACCGATACTGTTGGTGCAGAACAAAATGAAGCCTAAAGAGATAAGCATTAGCCAAATACAGAAATTTACATTCATTGAGAATTTATTTACAATAAAGGGAGCAATCTGGGGATCCTTAAAATTAGAGGCATCTGAATTAATAAGAAGATATGATGGATTTAGATTCCAGATGTTAGCTGAAGAGCATTCATAAGCTCCAGTGAAAAACAGCATGGAGAAATAGGAACACTTTCACACAGTCGATAGGACTAAAAACTAGTTCAACTATTGTGGAAGACAGTGTGGCGATTCCTCAAGGATCTAGAACTAGAAATACCATTTGACTCAGCCATCCCATTACTGGGTATATACCCAAAGGATTATAAATCATGCTGCTATAAAGACACATGCACACGTATGTTTATTGCGGCACTATTCACAATAGCAAAGACTTGGAACCAACCCAAATGTCCATCAGTGACAGACTGGATTAAGAAAATGTGGCACATATACACCATGGAATACTATGCGGCCATAAAAAAGGATGAGTTCGTGTCCTTTGTAGGGACATGGATACAGCTGGAAACCATCATTCTTAGCAAACTATCGCAAGAACAGAAAACCAAACACCGCATATTCTCACTCATAGGTGGGAATTGAACAATGAGAACACTTTGACACAGGAAGGGGAACATCACACACCAGGGCCTGTTGTGGGGTGGGGGGAGCAGGGAGGGATAGCATTAGGAGATATACCTAGTGTAAATAACGAGTTAATGGGTGCAGCACACCAACATGGCACATGTATACATATGTAACAAACCTGCAGGTTGTGTACATGTACCCTAGAACATAAAGTATAATAATAAAAAAGAAAATTTTGGAGAAAGATTATAGAATTATGATTAGTAATATTTGTTGTGATCCTGTGACAGTTTTTTCAGAACAGTCTTTTATAGTTATCGTTATTACTTGATTTGGTTTATGTAACAAATTATTGAGGGGTCTAAATTTGGAAGGGCTTAAATAGGAAGCTTAATTCTTACCACAGCACAATCCTCAGGTACTCTAGGATCTCTCTCCCATACCATCCTTGAAGACATCTTTGCAGATGCCATACCTTTTCTGGTTATTTTAGGTATTGAATAACATGTTCAGGTATTAAATTTTTCAGAACAGTTTAAACCAGGACTTACACATTTCACAACCTTTTTTCTTTCCTTCTAAATCACTCAGAAACCTGTAGTGGGAAAAAGTGACCTTAGTCCCTTTTATCCAGTCTTGTTTTTCCTGCTCATCTAATCTTTCTACAACATTTGTTTAGGGTTGCAGTTGGGAGGAAGGGGAATTAGGCGTGGAATGTCTATGTATGTAGGTGCTTTTGTAGTTCTCTCTTGGTTAGCAAATGCCCTTTGTCATAGCAAATGTCCACAAGTAACTCTTCTCCGATTAATTCTTAGCAGTTCTCCCACTGCCAGGGACTTCTAACATCACAAGATTCCCTCACCAAATTATACATCCTATTGCTGCCCTCTTTCCTCTTCCCCTGGGCTACTGGTTTAATAATATAGCCTCTGTATCCTCTTTCTGCTTAAATTTCATTTCCGTAACAGATGGCTCAAATAAGGTGGAAGCTCCTTGAAGACAAGGAATGTGTATTATACCTTCTGCTTCCCCATTAGCACCAGCTGCAATAGAATGGCTCAGTAGGCACTCAGTACTCCAATCACAGTACTTTTTCTACTATTTAAAGTATTTTAAAAAGCCTCTCAGTTGGTCTCAGACTATGATACTTGGTCCAGCATCTGCCCAGTCCAGTCCTCATTCTCCTACCCCAAGTTCCAATTTTTCTAGAAATTCCATGGAAAACATATTCACCATAAAGGGCCAATTCTTTTTCTTGTGTGTGTTCACTTTAGGCTCTAGTTCCATGGTCACTTCCAGACTTTTGCTACCCTAACTGGGACGATGTTTTTCAAACTGTGAGACTACCTGGATAAGCAAGACAACTTCCCCAGGCATACATAGGCAAATGTATATTTTTAATAGGACTGAGTAGGAACCCTCTAGTTCCGTAAGTACCCTTTCCTAAAGGCCTTCTGCTCAGTCTCATTCTCAGCCTCCCTTTCACAGTCATCCTTCTCCCACTTTACAAAAGAAAGGTACAACCCTCACTCAACTCAGGTCTTAACAGTGGTGGTTCTTGTCCCAGATTGAAAAAACCTCCAGGGTACTGTTCAGAAGGCAAATGTGTAATATTACCATTGGTTTTGAGAAAGTGATTGATTGATGATGTAGTAAATTCTTCTGCAAATTAGATGGCTTGTATTTTACTTTCAGTAAAGTTGGCAAAGAATTTATACAAGTATTCAACTGCTAAATAATTGAAAAAGAGTTTTTGCTTATTAATTGCTGCATGGTTTGGGGATATTTAAATAGGAATTAAATTGATGGGCATTGCTGTAATAATGCTCCCATCTACTTATTTTCTTAGAGCTTACAATAGAAAAAAAAATCCTAGATTAAAATTAATGCTGAACTCTGTTTCAATCTATGGATACATGCACTAATTGGAAGAAAAAGCACTATCCATTTCATTGAGATGCATATCTAATTTATTTTTTATATGTATTATAAATGTACATTTGTGGGACATATTTGTTTTGGATCACTTGAGCATTACTGTCTAATAAAAACTCAATTCAATGATTTTTGGGACTAGACCCTTATGATCAGAGAAAAAAATATACATATGTATGGCATAGATAATTTTGATAAGGTCATTAATATTCAGGCATTAACATATATTACAGTAGAAAACAATTCTAAGTTTCTGGGGAAATGAAATCAAAGTAAAGTGTTCTATGAAAAAATAAATATTATAAATTTCTGTAAGGAGTTTTGCAGGTATTTTTCTAAATCGGTGGTGGGATCATATTGCTACAAAATAGTCATACACTGCATAATGATATTTTGGTCAATGATGGACTGCGTATATGAATGACTGGTCCAATAAGTTGATAATGGAGCTGAAAAATCCTATCTCTTAGTGACATCATAGCCGTCGTAACATCACAGTACAGTTACTTAATTTTTTTACTAATTCAGTGTAACCTAAGTGTTCCGTTTTTATGAAGTCTGTAGTAGTGTGCAGTAGTGTCCTAGGCCTTCACATTTACTCACCACTCACTCACTGACTCACCTAGAGCAACTTCCCGTCCTGCAAGTTCCTTTCATGGTAAGCACCCTATACATGTTTACCATTTGTATTGTTTGTACCGTATTTTCACTGTACCTTTTCTATGTTTAAATATGTTTAGAGATACACATACTTACCTTTGTGTTACAGTTGTCTACAGTATTCAGGACAACACATGCTATACAGATTTGTAGCCCAGGAGCAATGGGCTATACCAAATAGCCTAGATTTATAGTAGGCCATACTGCCTAGGTTTGTATAAGTACACTCTGTGATTTTCACACTCTGTGATATTCACACTCTGTGATGTTCACATAAGCAAGCACAAAATTGCCTAAGGATGCATTCTCAGAGCCTATCCCCATCGTTAAGCAATGCATGACTGTAGTTAGATTCCATTGTATTTACTTAAGAGTGACACCACAGTTTTATGTTAAATGTCAGTGTTTCAAATGCACCAGAAATTATATTCTTTGCAACTCTTTATGTTAAAAATTTCTAGATGTCCACTTAAAAATGTGTGAAGAAGGTAAATTTTTCAGAATTATTGTGGGAAGTGCATGAGAAAAAGTTTGAAGGGTTGCTTTTCTAGGATATGCCGTTTATATGAGCCTGAATTAAGTCCTGAAGTTTAAACACTTTAGTGTTGTCATACTTCCCATGCAAATTTTTGAACCCATACGGTCAGAAGAAATGCCTTTATTCTAAGATACTGCAACTGTTACATCTAGAGCTCTGTCCAGCAGTCCAAGAGATATGCCCAGGGCTGGTCCACCCTCAGTGCTGCTGGTGCAGATCTTTACATAGGGCAGGGTTCCTAAGGGGGCATTAAAGTACAAATCTTCTGTTGGGACACAAGCCCAGTAATAACTACTCCAGAGTATTGCTGTAGAGAGCAAATGGAGATCGCACATGTAAAGGATTTGTCAAGATCTTCAACAATCTGTGAGTGAATAACAATGGTGATATCCACAAGTTAGGAAAGGCATTTTAAGAAACCTAGTTGCATAGCTCTTGGTATGAATTAGTAAATAAGTTCATGCCTTGAAAAATTACCAGAATTCATAATATTTAAAAACAGAAATACATTGAATGAAGGATAAGGAAGTAGAATTTTTCTGTTGGAAAATTTTAAAATTGTTTACTTAACAAATAAAGATTGTATTCAAGGTGTCCAACATGATTATTTGATATATGTGTATGTTGTGTAATGATTATTACAATCAAGTTAATATATCCATCATCCCCTATGTCGTACAGAGATTCCTAGAACTTGTTCATCTTATAACTGAAAATCTGTACTCTTTGATCAACATCTCATTTCCCTCACCTTCAGCCTCTGGCAACTGCTGTCCTACTCTTCATTCCTATGAGTGTCACTTTTTTAGATTCTACATATAAAGATCATGCAGTAGTAGAATTTCTACGTTTTAAAATGTTAACGACAGGGGATTATAGTGGGTGTTTATCAGTACAACATGGTTTTACGAGAAAGACTGAGACATTGCAGAGTATAAATCCTAGCCTTGCCACAGGTTAGCTGTGTTACTGCGGCTATTTGTATCTGTTCGAGTCTGTTTCTTCACTGGTATGAAAGAAAGAGTGGTACCTATTTCAAGGACTATTTTGTGAGTTAATTGGGGTAATATAGGTAGGAACACTCAATCATTATATTCTGCAGGTACCTCTGCCCATATATTCACTATCTTTTCTTTTAGCCTTTGCTTTGAGTGGTGTTTATTTTTTTTATTTTTCTACTCATGTATTCATTTTTCTACTTTCTTTAAATCTCTTCTTTTAGCATCCTATTTTTAAGTCCAGGAAATTTACAGGAGGAGTTTCACACTTAATAAAGGATTGAGTGCTTTTGACAGTACCAAACAGCAAACATTATTTTATGAAGTGGAATGTGCTTTTGTTTCCCAAGTCCTTTCTGAGATTTTTGGCTTGGGTGTTTGTATTGTCATATAATATTTATTTGTTAAGCACTTTATAATCTTTTTTTAAGATTTGAGAGTTAGCTACAATCAAATGGAGATAGGTTTCAAAATGAATAATGCCTAAGTGTCAGTTATGAAGGTAAAAGATTCATTGGTTGTCATATATTCTCTATCAACATTGGTTTTGTGTCTTAGTTGATGTCATTGAAGATTTATATCTGCTGTGCTAAAGTGCAGCCGTCAAAGGATCTCTAGTGCTGTGCAGCATAATATCCTGCAGTTGTTGACAGTAATTTTACAGCCGTGTCTTCCATGTTGGCACCATGTTAATACATTATGTGAAGAGCACTTGACTATTACCTGTTCTGGAGTTATGGAATTAAGGTGAAGCTGGGATCTTCCTCTGTAACTGACACGTGCATTAGCAAAAGAAATGATAATTTTTTTTTTTTTTTTTTTGAGACGGAGTCTCGCGCTGTGTCACCCAGGCTGGAGTGCAGTGGCGCGATCTCGGCTCACTGCAAGCTCCGCCTCCCAGGTTCAGGCCATTCTCCTGCCTCAGCCTCCGAGTAGCTGGGACTACAGGCGCCCACCACCACGCCCGGCTAGTTTTTTGTATTTTTAGTAGAGACGGGGTTTCACCATGTTAGCCAGGATGGTCTCGATCTCCTGACCTCGTGATCCGCCCGCCTCGGCCTCCCAAAGTGCTGGGATTACAGGCTTGAGCCACCGCGCCCGGCCAGAAATGATAATCTTAAATTGGATGCAACCTTATATTATTGCTATTCTTTCAGATACAGGGAAATCTGAAAGAGTTCATAAAAATATCTTGGAACACTTTGTAAGTCCTCAGTGGTAAGAAGAGAATAGATGAGGTTGTTTCTGTGAATCAGAGTATTCAG
This sequence comes from Theropithecus gelada, assembly GCF_003255815.1. Lineage (NCBI taxonomy): Eukaryota > Metazoa > Chordata > Mammalia > Primates > Cercopithecidae > Theropithecus > Theropithecus gelada. Next base: position 147,093,982 of record NC_037670.1, on the reverse strand, counting down.
ATAACCTCAGTGAACTGGAGATCCAAGCAGAGTGGGAGTCAAAAATGCGGCTGTGTGTGGTGGCTCACGCCTGTAATCCCAGCACTTTGGGAGGCTGAGGCAGGTGGATCACCTGAGGTCAGGAGTTCGAGACAAGCCTGACTAACACAGTGAAACCCCGTCTCTACTGAAAATATAAAAAACATCAGCCAGACGTGGTGGCGGGCGCCTGTAGTCCCAGCTACTCAGGAGGCTGAGGCAGGAGAATGGTGTGAACCTGGGAGGCGGAGCTTGCAGTGAGCCGAGATCACACTACTGCACTCCAGCTTGGGCGACAGAGCGAGACACCATCTCAAAAACAAAAACAAAAACAAAAAATGTCATACTGTCTCATGCCTTTGTGTTTACACATGGTACCTCCCTGATCTTTCTCTGCCCAGGAACTCTGATTGATATTTCAAGACCAGTTCAACTTGGTGAAGGTTTTGTACCCATATTGATCTCAGAACACTCTCTTTTTCATTAGCACAAAGTCAATACAATATATTTCCATTTTTATATTCTAGTGACTTATGTATAGCTTCAGAGCAAAAAATACTCATTTTTTAGCTTCCATAGTGTGTTTTTGTATATACACATTATATAGAGATTTTTTAGTTATGGAGTTTTGTATGCAGTATAATTGCAATGGTCGTAAGATGAAGATTGACGTTCTTTGCAAGTGAAGTGTATTTTAAAATGTATGCCCTACACCTCCCATCTCACACTTTCAAATGAGGTAATTCCCATTTGAAAAAATAAACTTTCTTTTTTTTTCTTAATTTGGCCATGATTCTGATCTATGCATTATGTAATTATTTTATATGTATATCAGTCTGCTACAGGTTCTCCTGCTTTAACGGAAACTTTTAGCTCAAACCACCTAAGTAACTTATTTTTCCTTACTGAGACACTATTATTTATATATCCATGACAGTGATTTTTCTCCTTTTATTTATAAGACATTTTTTTGTCAGTAAGTCATTTAGTAAGGTTAATGGCAAGCTGAATATTTTAAAATTAATACAGTTTTTTAAAATCATAATTTCTAAGCCTTCCTGTTTAAAAGGGAGACTTAAATCTCCTGAAGTACTGATAATTATCAGGTAACTTTTGCAGCATGAGAGCTATTGTCCACAGGAGTTTCTCCTTCTCTTTGAAATTTGAAGAAAATTTTCTAAGTATAGGAACTCTGCGACCTGGAAGATAACAGCACTATTTTTTTTTTTTAATTTTGTTTTGTTTTCCTGGGAAGAATAAGTCTATGTAAACTTAGGATTTGGGGAATTTTTTTGCACTTACATGTCTTCCAAATTAAAACTATAGGCTTTAGAAACATGGCTGCAAAGATATTCATATAACATTATTTAAAGAAATGTTTTTTAAGGAAGAGAAGATGATCCTATTTTTAATTTGTTTTGTTCCCGGAACTTCGTTGACTTAAGACCACCAGAAAAATCACAGTGGTGGTGAAGTGTGGCTAAAAAATAAAAATGAAGAATTAGTCAATTTTTAGACAAGTAACACTTTTGTGTTCCTGGCTCAGATTTCCTTATTACATAAAATGCAAGATGGATCTGGTTGGCGAAGATGTGAAGTCTTTTGGCTTATAAAATAGCAAATTTTACCTGAAGCAAGTCTGTGAAATTCTCACTGTGTTCTAATGTTTAACTTTCCTTTTTTGCCGTAATATAGCTTTGCTGGCAGATGGCAGCATTTGGATCATATTGAATTTGGCAAATTCTCATAAGAATCTTCAAAAATTTTAATATTTGAATGTGAAAAAAAATCATGAATTTTATATAGTTCTACCAAAATGGTAGAGATGAAATCTACATCTTTTATGTCCTGTATTACTTCACTTTCAAGTAGGGTAGATGTCTAGGAAAAAAAAGTGGAACAATATTTATGCACTATGAATATGATTCTAATGATGTGAAAACTTAAACTATCATTATCCACATTTAAAAAATTGTGTTTTTAAAGTGGTGCATTTTTTTTGTTGTTAAAATAAAATCAGTAGCTAAATATTAACATCCACATCAATATTAAATAACTTTAGCTGTTGGTTCCCTCTGAAAACCCAAAATGTCCAATTGTTTGTTTTACATGTGAGCAGTGTTTCAGGTTGCCTCATTCTTGCATTCTCTCTCTACAAATACTGGATTCTGGGTGAAGGCCACTGAACCAACATCTGGGAGAGGCTCATTAGTCCTTTATTAAATGAAACTTTTGGTAACTAGGACCCAAACAGACATAAGTTATTTTAAGTTCAGCTCTGAACAAACTCATGTCATAAAAAGTTTTTGTTGGACTTTACTGTTTATTTGAGCTTTTTGCTAAGCATATACCCTACTAATTGTGGGAATAGAATTATAAATTGCTTAGAGCAGGGGCCTCGATTTCTGCTGTGGCAAGCTCATTAAAATTACAGAAGTAACAGTATTTCTAGAAGACTCAGAGCAAGTTTGTGGACTAAATGTGATTAGTCACGTTTGTGATGAGACTTACTAACAGATGGACTTGTTTCCCCTATAATCAGACAGATTGGTGATTACATTAAAATTTCATCATTAATATTTTCTTGGGCATATCTGTGACAGTTTCATGGCTCAGTTTTTTCAGAGAAGGTCCCCAACTAAGCCAGTGACCTTTGCTGTTTTCCCACAGTTGGTGGGATCTTTAGAAAGAGAAACTTGTTTACACCAGTCTCAGCTTGGCTTTCTTGCTTTGACTCCATGGAACTGCTCTTTCTGTTCGGAAAGAGGCTAATTCCTTGACTTAGCTACTGCATGTGTTGTTTGTTTTGTTTTCTTTCCATCATGTAGCTTCTGACGGCCTGGATGAAAAGTGTCCGTCCATTTTTGTAGCCATCCTTTTTTTAAAACCAGTCTGAAGATGTAATTGTCAAACAGCGAATTCTTTTAAGTTGATCAAAATAGTTCACAGTTTTGTAGCACCACTTATGTGAATTAAGATATATTACAAGGAAGATAATCTGATCTAGGAATATTTATCCATATAGCATGGATGAGCAAGAATTTCACAGGAAAATATAATCACTGCCTTTAATTAGATAAGAAACAGTATAGGTACTGAGATGATAAACAGAAAAGGAGGAGTGTGTTTAGAGGTGAAATATAAATGTTAAAGTAACTCAGAATATAGTATAGTATATCATATATATATATATATATACTGTATCCTATATGTATGTATATTTCATATTGTATGTAACATTGTCTATCTGAAATAAACTTTTACAAAGGGCCTAAACCTGTGAAAGAATACAAAGAAATAGCTTTCAAGTTTAGAAAGAAGACTGTTACTAAAATAAATTCTACAGTTAACAAAATATGCTTTTTAGTTATCCAGATTAATACCAGGCAGCCAATCTTTATCCTCTCTGGATATATTCACATGGATAACTTACTCAACACATTAAAAATAGAAACATTTATATTTCACCTTTAAACATACTCCTCCTTTTCTGTTTATCAACTCAGTATGTGGTATTTCTAGCTATTGGGATTCCTTAGCCAGAGACTTGGCCATTTATTATTTCTTCTTCTTTTTTGATTTCTATATGTAAATTCTGTTGATTCTGCCTTCTTAATATCCAGCAAATCTTTCTTACCACATCATCCTTGCCTGCCCCTTGGTTTGGGCCCTTGCTAGGTTTATTTCAGGAGCCTCTGTCTGGTTTGACTTCCACTTACCTCTGTACCTCTTGCATCTCCAGCTTAGATTCTATGCTCTATAGTATTTTCAAGGAGGAATTCTGTTGCATTTTGGAGGAAGCTGTTTTTATCAGTGGAACTATCCCCTGCATCTGCAGTTATTGAACTTCCCTGGCCTGTGTCCACATATTTTTTTGATGCTGTCCCTACCAGGAGCAGGTCCCATTCCTGGGAAGAATACTATCCTTGCACATGGTCTGCCTTCCTTTCATTCTGCACCTAACTACTTTCCCTTTACCTTTCCTTGAAGGCTCTAGTTTAGGATGCTTTTCTCTGTGAGGCCTTCCCTGAGCCCTTGCTCCCTTCCTTCCCCAGAGGTCTTCAGCAACACCCTATATATTCTCAGTCCCCAGAACTCTCACTGTATGCTCTAGTTGTCTGTCTTTTTGTCTGCTCCCCAACAAAAACTAGAAGCTCCCAGAAGACAGAAGGCAGGTCTTATTCATCATCATATCCTCAGTATCTGGTTCTGTAACTCACCTTTATTTGATGAAGCATTTAACCTCCAATAACTGACAACAGTATTATCTTAATAACTTATTAATGAAGTGTCAGTAAGAGTACTTCATCTATAGGGAGGACACTGTTTTACCAAACTTAGTTACGCCTATAAAACTGTAGATATTCACTGACTGGCCTGCTAGTATTAATGCATGAGAAAGTTAAATGAGTCTGAATGGACTTAATAGCAGCTGGGAGCCAGTTGTCACCCTAATTTCCACCCACTACATAATTAAATACAATCTGCTAAGTGACATTGTACAAATCACTTTCTGTGGCCCAAATGTCCCTTCACAAATTGCAGCATTAATATTCCATCTCACATATCCAGAATATTTTTGCAGCAACAAAAATGGTATATATTATTTAAATTTCCTTTATATATCACTTGGGGTTTCTTGGAGAAACTACTTTTTAAATGTAAGCTAGAATTTGAACGTTTCTAAAGCTATTATAATATTCTCATTTAAAAAGCATAGGGGGTATTTTCCTTTTGTCCCAACTCTTATGTGAATACCCAGGGTATTTTTCAAAAAAGACATCTTCTTAGCAAAGGTAGAATATTTCTATTTAACCAAATACACAACTCTGCTTGTTTTCAATTAAAAATTTTCCACCCACATTGCTTACTTCTGACTTTTGCCTATGGAAATGAGGACTCACAAAACAATTGCTAGAAAATATATTTATGTAGGGAATCTAAGAAAAAAGAAATGGTAGTTCTAAAATAATTAAATACCTACCTAGGCAACAAAATGTCATCTGTTTTGTAAACACGTATGATTTTCGTGGTCGAAGGACCCAGATAATGTTTTTATTAGAATAATGTCTCATGTTTGTGTTATCCTTGTTTCAAAAAAAAATAAAATGTTAAAAAGATGCCAAGTCTGCCTTTGCCAAAATTTCTGTATGCTTTCATTGAAAAATATGCTGAATAGATTTATACCTTGAGTAAATTGGAACAAAAATCTACAGTTACATTTTTTATTCTCCCAAAGCATATCAGATATGTTACTTGATTGGTTAGCTTAATGTTTATGAGTTATTACAGAGAAAATTGGAGGTAAACTGTTTTCTAACCTCTAAGTAGCATTTGATTTTACAATATGTAAAAACGGACTTTGTATTTTTTTATTTCAAGGAACAATTTTTAGAGAATAAAAAAATGATAAGAGATTCATTTCAGAGACAAAACTATGGTTTCTACTTAAGCAGTCAAGTGGTATTTCATTTTTGTGGAGTATTCTATAGTTATTCTCTACTGACACAGGGCATAGACACAATGATGACCTAATCATCTTGCAGAGGTCCCACCTGCTAATACCACCCTCCTTGGGGAGTTGGGATTTCAACGTATACACTCTAAGGGGACACATACATTCAAACCATAGCAGCAGTGCTCAGGTAAATTAAGAACAAGCATTTATTTGCTAAGTCTTCTAATTTGCCAGATATAATGATAGTTATTTTACGTGCAGATTTCTTTTTCCGAGTAATTATGTGAGGCAGGACTTATTAGTGTTTCTATTTTTAGAAAAGAAAACAGATACTCAAAAAGTTTAACTGACATATGATGATAGTTTGGATATTTGACCCCCCCAAGCCTCATGTAGAAATGTAATCTCCAGTGTTGGAGGTGAAGCCAAATGAGAGGTGTTTGCTCATAGTGACAGATCCCTCATGAATGGCTTGAGTGAGTTCTTGCTCTTTTACTTCCTGCGAGAGCTGGTTGTTAAAATGAGCCTGGCACTGCTCTCTCATCCTCTTGTTTCCTCTCTCCCCAGGTGATCTCTGCACATGCCAGCTCCCCTTTGCCTTCCACCAGGTGTGGAAGCAGCCCAAGGCCCTCACTGGACACCCAGTCTTCCAGCCAGCTGAATCATGACCCAAATAATTTTTTTTTCCTCCATAAATTACACAGTCTCAGGTATTTCTTTATAGCAACACAAAATGGGTTTGTGTTGCTGTAAAGGAACCTAAATTAACCCAGCTTTTCAGTAGGGAAACCAGGATTCAAACCCAGTCCTCTTAGATTCCAAATTCTATGTTATTTCTGCACATCATTGTCTTCTCTCTTGAATATGTAATGTGTGCCTTTTATGTCCAGAGCACAATGTTGTTTACAGTGGGGATGTAGCTATGGTTGCTGAGGGAAATCATAAACATACATCGGTAATGACTTCTGTCTTAAAATGAAGGTCATCTTGAAGCTTTTCTCACTGCTATAGTATTTGTTTACATTTCACACTTTTCCTTTTGACACAAACCCGAGTCATGAAGGCCAGAGTCTGTTTGCCTTCATCTTTGCATTTTCATCATTCATTCCCATAAATGGCATATGATAGGTGCTTACTAAATATCCTTTCAGATTTTGGACAATGAGAACAATAATTAACACAAAGTATCATTATTTAAATGTTCCATTAAGTGCCAGGTAGGTAGATGTTGGAGAAACATAGATAATAGCAGTGATTTCCACCCCTTTAAATTCTTAATGGAGCTGTTATGAGGATCAAATGTTTTCTAACAAAATGAGCTTAAATGTTCTTAAGCTTTAAAAGCCTGTGTGTATAGCATTTTTGTTCCAAGGTATCTCAACATTTAGTTGTTACTGTGGCTGTTGGAAATCGACAGCAGGTGGGGTTTCCTTCCCTGAGTAACATGTGGGTAGATCTCACAGGAACCATAAGCAACAGGATAACTGGCAGCAACTGTCTGGCCTGTGAAGATTACCAGGTCTCACTGCTTGACTGGACTCCTGAGGCTGCTTGTGACATGTCACTTCTGTACAGTGGACCGCAGTGCTGGTATCCCTCTGGATATTCCCGAGACTAGTTTTGAGCCCTCACTATGCACTTGAGTATCCACTTGCCTCTGCTCTGTGCATCATGCTTTTGTAGAGTTCCTCTTGTTTTTGGCTCTTTTCAACTCTCAGAAATAGTCTCAGGTCATCCTACCCTCTCTGGCATCTGGGATGTTTGTGTAATGCAGGGACTTTTCCTATTGCTTCCATTCTACTTCTGTGTAGTTGGAAATTCTCTTTATTTCAACTAAAGAAACTGTCATTTAGGAAAGAAAAAAAGTTGTTGTATCTTCAGGGGAGCCCTAAAGGGGCATTCCCAGGGGAAATGCAGTAAACCCATATAGATGATCTATCCTGGCATTCCCCCGTAAAGCCCTCCATGTTACTGCTCTGATACAGAATTAAGACTCTCTTACCTTTGGAGTAGTTGGAGACAGCTGAGGAATATTTGCTTTTAAATGTAAGCAATTAAGAATAGTATGTACTGACATTATAGTACTTGGCAATTCCAAGATCTTCAAATTAAGAAAATATAAAGCAAAACATTTTTATGCCACCAAATGACAGGCCCAAAAGAACATTAACCCTCACTTAAAGTTCTGTCAAATGAAACATCAATTAGTGGAAGATATCTTGTAAAGAAAGTACTAGTTATTGATGGACACTCTTACTTTTAATATGCTGAACTGATTACCTAGTGATAATTATAACCTCATAGTTTGCAACCCGATGTTTTAAATTTCTCTAGTACTTCTTATCTTTAAAAGGTAATATATTCATTATATTACATTTGAAAGGATTTTTTATTCAGTTCATATAACACATCTAACTCTGGTCCCACAAAATGGGAGCAAGTAGGCTGAGATTCTCACGTAAACATCAAAGTTGAGTGTATGGGAACAATATGAACATAACATACTGGTAAATTTCTGTAGATTACTAATTATTGGTGTATACAGTATAGTTGTGCTCATTTCCACACCATTGCATTTGATTATTTAAACATTCTTCTGGGGGATTTGTGCATTTTTTATGCTTTAAAGTTAAATTAACATATATCAATTACTTATTATTTCCCATATGTAAGTTTTTAAAAATCTTGATTTTCATCTTATAAAGCACTGAACTTTTTTGTACATTGTCACATCTTGCTTTACAGTTTTACTTGGTCAGTTTTACTTGGTCAAGTAATGCAAGATGTGAAAAATTGTTCTCTTTAAAATTAGATGCTTCAAGCTAATGTCTTTGAACTGTGCTGTTACGAGGAAAGGAAAGGAAAATGCTTGTGAGAGATAATCTCTTCTGTTATTTCTGAAACCTGATTTTGTGGTAACATGCTTGCTAAACTTTCCCAGAAGAAAATGGTACAAGTGTCATATGATTTTTCTACTCTGGATATGGAGGTTTAATGGCATGAATACTTCACAAAAGAAATACAAACTTTAAAGGACAATTTTATCCTATTTGTCCTGAGGCCTTTGCAATCCTTAGAGCAACCAAATGAGCACTAGCTCTTTGAAGGGAAAGGGAAACTTCTATGAGACAATAAGGAAGAGAAGGAAGATAAAGCTTGTAGGATTTTTCTCTTATTATGAAAGTCATTATCCCTTCCATGCCATTCCCCAATATTGTTCGGCCTTAAAGTGCAAGATGTCATGTCAGGATTTTGTCTCTTCTTGTAATGGTTTTTTGTTTTGTTTTTTGTTTGTTTTCCTTTTTGAGATTGGGTCTCACTATGTTGCCCAGGCTGTCTTGAACATCTGACCTCAGGCAATCCTCCTGTGTCAGTATCCTGAATAGCTGGGATTACAGATGTGTGCTGCTACACCTGCTTCTTGTCACGTTTGAAGAAACAACTTTGTGTTATCTTTCCATCATAATAGAAAGTTTTATTCAGTGTTTTCGAAAGATCCTCCCAAAAGTCTAGAATGGTAAAACTTAGTTATTTTAAAGGGTATTTTCTAGTTCTTCTATTAAAATTTGTGTCATATCAGTTTTATAGACTGTAAATTATGTTTGAAAGGAGGGATAAAAGATGGTATACAGAAATACATTAAGATTAAAAGTAAATCTCAGTTCGTAACACTTTGCCTATTGTAAGTTGACCTTCATTAATCATCTCATTTCTTCTCCCCTTTGTCTCCCTTTCTCTTCCTCTCCTCAGATTCTCACATGGCTTCTTTTTCTTCCTCTCTTTTTATCTCCTTTGCCATTTTTGCTGTTAGTTGATGTCTCTATTGCTCTCTCTCTTTTTTTGATATTGTCTAGATTTTAGTGTCACCATTTTATGAAACAGATGAACACTTTAATGTTCAAAACCATCAGTTTTTTCAGGTAGATATTATCTAGTAAAGCTAAAGCAGTACTAATATGGATGCTAGTAAAAATAATGAACATTCTGTGTGCACTTTCTATGAGACACGTGCTGTGCTCTTATGGTTATTAACATGAGTCATTTTCATTGATACCTCCACTATATTCTGAGGAACGTATTATTAGGTTGTGGTAAAGTTGCTTGCCCTGGGTCTTTTCACTTATTGGTGGTCTCCAAGACCAGAATCTTCTCTTGGGTCTGTACTTTGTAGCCCTATTTCTGCACCATTGTACTCTGCTGTGGGCAAGGTCTCATGTACTGGTTCTTTTTTATTTCCTTTTGTTATTTAATCAGTCTTTTTTCCACAATGTTTATGTGAAACTATGTAGAATAATGTTGTAATATTTGTGTCACTAATTTCACTTAGATTGTTATCTTTGATATATTACTATGAAGAATTTTTGTTTTGTTTTGTTGAAAATATAGAGTAGTATAGTTTGATGTCTTAAATGACAGTGTGATTTGTGGGATGAATGTTATCCTCATGGCCTAGAAAGCCATTCTATTCATTGTCCTCACTGTATTGAATGCAGTATATTATTAAACTGCATGTAGTTCAATTTAGATATCTCAAGTTGGAATTTCAGATACTTTTATAGTATGTCAACAATAACGATGGTGATAAGTTAGGCAGTTTTTATAAACATTGATCACCCAATTTAAACTAATTTAGTTAGATGGGTAGAAAATTTGGTTTAAAATACATTCAGTGAATAAAAGGAGTTAAAAACCTGCTGTACAAATTAACTATTACAATTAAAGGAAATAATATTTGTTTATCATAAAATTTTGAAATTCTTGCTAGTAAATTTGAATTTTGTATTGCAATGAATTATTTAAAATTTTGACTTAGGATTATAATGGAGCTATTTGTTGTAATTTTTTTTTACTAGATAGGTAAATTGTTTTATGAATCAACCTGTTAGGATAACTTTTTTATGTTTAAGATAAGTTTAAAGTATTGGGGTGCCTTAGAAATCTGTCCCTGATCTTCTGTTCTTTTCATTATTTATGTAAAAACAGATGAATATATATGAAGGTGTCTGTTGCAGCACTGCCTGTAATGTTTAAGACGGGAAACAACCTTAAAGTCCATCATTAGAAGAGTGATTGAATAAATTATAGCACAGCCATACAAGGGGAATGTCTTACAGTCTTGAAAAGAATTACATAAATCCATGTTCTGACACATGAAGAAGTTCAAGATATAGTGTTACATAAAAGAATATGTTATAGAACAATTTGGATATCCCATTAATTTTTAAATGAATAATAAATGTGCATTACATTTGACCATATGTGTGAGGGTTGGTTTCTGGGCTCTCTGTTCCAGTCTGTTGGTTTGTATATCTGTCTTTTTGCCAGGACCACACTATTTTGATTACCATTATTTTTTAGTAGGTTTTGAGATTGGGACTTGTGATGCATTCCACTTTGTTCTTTTTTTTTTTTTTTTTTCTTTAAAATTGTTTTGGATATTTGGAGTCCCTAGAGATTCCTTATGAATTTTAGGGTAGATTTTCATATTTCTACAAATGTTAGGATTTTGATGGAATTCACATTGAACCATTGGTTGTTTTGCATAGTGCAAACATCTTAAATAAGGAAACATTCGGTATACATGATTGCATGCATTTTTCAAAATTCGTAGTGCTCTATACTTGAGATGATTATATTTTACTGCATGTAAACTATACCTCAATAAATGATTGCAAACCTTTGAAATATATATGTGTTTAAAAGCATACATGTAAGCATGGAGATACATGTATAAGCCCACACTTGTAAGGTAGAAGTCCCTACGATCATGATGTATTAGTGCACCCTTCATAAGCTCGTTCATTTTCATAGTTTGTACAACAGTTTCTATGTTAATCACTCCCAAATCTGTATCTGGATTTGCAACAGCCTATTGGAATCAAGCACTTGAATTTCCCAAGATAAGTTCCTTTAATCTTGTATAGTTTGGATCATGGTAAACGACGTGTCACCAGCCACCCATGTTGCCATGAAAACTTAGTTATCTTCATCATTTTTCCCTGAGTCTTTGACTGAAGTACATTAGTATTATATAAGCCTTTTATATACTTGGGCCCTGTGTTGAACTTTTAAAATATTAAAAGCTGCTTCTGCTTAGAGTTTTCCACAAGACTGTCTTAATTGCTCATATTAATCAAGAAAGCTATTTTTAAAAACATTTGTACAGTGCTTAACATTGTTTTGTAAATCTTTTAGTGTTTTATTATTTAATTTCTATTTATGTAATTAATAATCAGGCTCTTAGTATTTATCTCCTGTTAAACTTTTTTTTTTTAAATTTATTTATTATTATTATACTTTAAGTTGTAGGGTACATGTGCATAACGTGCAGGTTTGTTACATATGTATACTTGTGCCATGTTGGTGTGCTGTACCCATCAACTCGTCATTTACATCAGGTATAACTCCCAATGCAATCCCTCCCCCCTCCCCCCTCCCCATGATAGGCCCTGGTGTGTGATGTTCCCCTTCCTGAGTCCAAGTGATCTCACTGTTCAGTTCCCACCTATGAGTGAGAACATGCGGTGTTTGGTTTTCTGTTCTTGTGATAGTTTGCTAAGAATGATGGTTTCCAGCTGCATCCATGTCCCTACAAAGGACACAAACTCATCCTTTTTTATGGCTGTATGGTATTCCATGGTGTATATGTGCCACATTTTCTTAATCCAATCTGTCACTGATGGACATTTGGGTTGATTCCAAGTCTTTGCTATTGTGAATAGTGCTGCAATAAACATACGTGTGCATGTGTCTTTATAGCAGCATAATTTATAATCCTTTGGGTATATACCCAGTAACAGGATGGCTGGGTCATATGGTACATCTAGTTCTAGATCCTTGAGGAATCGCCATACTGTTTTCCATAATGGTTGAACTAGTTTACAATCCCACCAACAGTGTAAAAGTGTTCCTATTTCTCCACATCCTCTCCAGCACCTGTTGTTTCCTGACTTTTTAATGATTGCCATTCTAACTGGTGTGAGATGGTATCTCATTGTGGTTTTGATTTGCATTTCTCTGATGGCCAGTGATGATGAGCATTTTTTCATGTGTCTGTTGGCTGTATGAATGTCTTCTTTTGAGAAATGTCTGTTCATATCCTTTGCCCACTTTTTGATGGGGTTGTTTGTTTTTTTCTTGTAAATTTGTTTGAGTTCTTTGTAGGTTCTGGATATTAGCCCTTTGTCAGATGAGTAGATTGCAAAAATTTTCTCCCATTCTGTAGGTTGCCTGTTCACTCTGATGGTAGTTTCTTTTGCTGTGCAGAAGCTCTTTAGTTTAATGAGATCCCATTTGTCAATTTTGGCTTTTGCTGCCATTGCTTTTGGTGTTTTAGACATGAAGTCTTTGCCCATGCCTATGTCCTGAATGGTATTACCTAGGTTTTCCTCTAGTATTTTTATGGTTTTAGGTCTAACATTTAAGTCTCTAATCCATCTTGAATTAATTTTCGTATAAGGAGTAAGGAAAGGATCCAGTTTCAGCTTTCTACTTATGGCTAGCCAATTTTCCCAGCACCATTTCTTAAATAGGGAATATTTTCCCTATTTCTTGTTTCTCTCAGGTTTGTCAAAGATCAGATGGCTGTAGATGTGTGGTATTATTTCTGAGGACTCTGTTCTGTTCCATTGGTCTATATCTCTGTTTTGGTACCAGTACCATGCTGTTTTGGTTACTGTAGCCTTGTAGTATAGTTTGAAGTCAGGTAGTGTGATGCCTCCAGCTTTGTTCTTTTGACTTAGGATTGTCTTGGAGATGCGGGCTCTTTTTTGGTTCCATATGAACTTTAAAGCAGTTTTTTCCAATTCTGTGAAGAAACTCATTGGTAGCTTGATGGGGATGGCATTGAATCTATAAATTACCTTGGGCAGTATGGCCATTTTCACGATATTGATTCTTCCTATCCATGAGCATGGTATGTTCTTCCATTTGTTTGTGTCCTCTTTGATTTCACTGAGCAGTGGTTTGTAGTTCTCCTTGAAGAGGTCCTTTACATCCCTTGTAAGTTGGATTCCTAGGTATTTTATTCTCTTTGAAGCAATTGTGAATGGAAGTTCATTCCTGATTTGGCTCTCTGTTTGTCTGTTACTGGTGTATAAGAATGCTTGTGATTTTTGCACATTAATTTTGTATCCTGAGACTTTGCTGAAGTTGCTTATCAGCTTAAGGAGATTTTGGGCTGAGATAATGGGATTTTCTAAATATACAATCATGTCATCTGCAAACAGGGACAATTTGACTTCTTCTTTTCCTAACTGAATACCGTTGATTTCTTTCTCTTGCCTAATTGCCCTAGCCAGAACTTCCAACACTATGTTGAATAGGAGTGGTGAGAGAGGGCATCCCTGTCTTGTGCCAGTTTTCAAAGGGAATTTTTCCAGTTTTTGCCCATTCAGTATGATATTGGCTGTGGGTTTGTCATAAATAGCTCTTATTATTTTGAGGTACGTTCCATCAATACCGAATTTATTGAGCGTTTTAGCATGAAGGGCTGTTGAATTTTGTCAAAAGCCTTTTCTGCATCTATTGAAATAATCATATGGTTCTTGTCTTTGGTTCTGTTTATATGCTGGATTATGTTTATTGATTTGCGAATGTTGAACCAGCCTTGCATCCCAGGGATGAAGCCCACTTGATCATGGTGGATAAGCTTTTTGATGTGTTGCTGAATCCGGTTTGCCAGTATTTTATTGAGGATTTTTGCATCGATGTTCATCAGGGATATTGGTCTAAAATTCTCTTTTTTTGTTGTATCTCTGCCAGGCTTTGGTATCAGGATGATGTTGGCCTCATAAAATGAGTTAGGGAGGATTCCCTCTTTTTCTATTGATTGGAATAGTTTCAGAAGGAATGGTACCAACTCCTCCTTGTACCTCTGGTAGAATTCAGCTGTGAATCCATCTGGTCCTGGACTTTTTTTGGTTGGTAGGCTATTAATTGTTGCCTCGATTTCAGAGCCTGCTATTGGTCTATTCAGGGATTCAACTTCTTCCTGGTTTAGTCTTGGAAGAGTGTAAGTGTCCAGGAAATTATCCATTTCTTCTAGATTTTCCAGTTTATTTGCGTAGAGGTGTTTATAGTATTCTCTAATGGTAGTTTGTATTTCTGTGGGGTCGGTGGTGATATCCCCTTTTTCATTTTTAATTGCGTCGATTTGATTCTTCTCTCTTTTCTTCTTTATTAGTCTTGCTAGTGGTCTGTCAATTTTGTTGATCTTTTCAAAAAACCAACTCCTGGATTCATTGATTTTTTGGAGGGTTTTTTGTGTCTCTATCTCCTTCAGTTCTGCTCTGATCTTAGTTATTTCTAGCCTTCTGCTAGCTTTCGAATGTGTTTGCTCTTGCTTCTCTAGTTCTTTTAATTGCGATGTTAGAGTGTCAATTTTAGATCTTTCCTGCTTTCTCTTGTGGGCATTTAGTGCTATAAATTTCCCTCTACACACTGCTTTAAATGTGTCCCAGAGATTCTGGTATGTTGTATCTTTGTTCTCATTGGTTTCAAAGAACATCTTTATTTCTGCCTTCATTTCGTTATGTACCCAGTAGTCATTCAGGAGCAGGTTGTTCAGTTTCCATGTAGTTGAGCGGTTTTGATTGAGTTTCTTAGTCCTGAGTTCTAGTTTGATTGCACTGTGGTCTGAGAGACAGTTTGTTATAATTTCTGTTCTTGTACATTTGCTGAGGAGTGCTTTACTTCCAATTACGTGGTCAATTTTGGAATAAGTACGATGTGGTGCTGAGAAGAATGTATATTCTGTTGATTTGGGGTGGAGAGTTCTATAGATGTCTATTAAGTCTGCTTGTTGCAGAGATGAGTTCAATTCCTGGATATCCTTGTTAACTTTCTGTCTCGTTGATCTGTCTAATGTTGACAATGGAGTGTTGAAGTCTCCCATTATTATTGTATGGGAGTCTAAGTCTCTTTGTAAGTCTCTAAGGACTTGCTTTATGAATCTGGGTGCTCCTGTATTGGGTGCATATATATTTAGGATAGTTAGCTCTTCCTGTTGAATTGATCCCTTTACCATTATGTAATGGCCTTCTTTGTCTCTTTTGATCTTTGATGGTTTAAAGTCTGTTTTATTAGAGACTAGTATTGCAACCCCCGCTTTTTTTTGTTCTCCATTTTCTTGGTAAATCTTCCTCCATCCCTTTATTTTGAGCCTATGTATGTCTCTGCGTGTGAGATGGGTCTCCTGAATACAGCAGACTGATGGGTCTTGACTCTTTATCCAGTTTGCCAGTCTGTGTCTTTTAATTGGAGCATTTAGTCCATTTACATTTAAGGTTAAGATTGTTATGTGTGAACTTGATCCTGCCATTATGATATTAACTAGTTATTTTGCTCGTTAGTTGATGCAGTTTCTTCCTAGCCTCAATGGTCTTTACATTTTGGCATGTTTTTGCAATGGCTGGTACCGGTTGTTCCTTTCCATGTTTAGTGCTTCCTTCAGGGTCTCTTGTAAGGCAGGCCTAGTGGTGACAAAATCTCTAAGCATTTGTTTATCTGTAAAGGATTTTATTTCTCCTTCACTTATGAAACTTAGTTTGGCTAGATATGAAATTCTGGGTTTAAAATTCTTTTCTTTAAGAATGTTGAGGCCGGGCGCGGTGGCTCAAGCCTGTAATCCCAGCACTTTGGGAGGCCGAGACGGGCGGATCACGAGGTCAGGAGATCGAGACCATCCTGGCTAACACAGTGAAACCCCGTCTCTACTAAAAATACAAAAACTTAGCCGGGCGAGGTGGCGGGCACCTGTAGTCCCAGCTACTCGGGAGGCTGAGGCAGGAGAATGGCGTGAACCCGGGAGGCGGAGCTTGCAGTGAGCTGAGATCCGGCCACTGCACTCAAGCCTGGGTGACAGAGCGAGACTCCGTCTCAAAAAAAAAAAAAAAAAAAAAAAAAAAGAATGTTGAATATTGGCCCCCACTCTCTTCTGGCTTGGAGAGTTTCTGCCGAGAGATCTGCTGTTAGTCTGATGGGCTTCCCTTTGTGGGTAACCCGACCTTTCTCTCTGGCTGCCCTTAAGATTTTTTCCTTCATTTCAACTTTGGTGAATCTGGCAATTATGTGTCTTGGAGTTGCTCTTCTCGAGGAGTATCTTTGTGGCGTTCTCTGTATTTCCTGGATTTGAATGTTGGCCTGCCCTACTAGGTTGGGGAAGTTCTCCTGGATGATGTCCTGAAGAGTGTTTTCCAACTTGGTTCCATTTTCCCCCTCACTTTCAGGCACCCCAATCAGACGTAGATTTGGTCTTTTTACATAATCCCATACTTCTTGCAGGCTTTGTTCATTTATTTTTCTTCTTTTTTCTTTTGGTTTCTCTTCTCACTTCATTTCATTCATTTGATCCTCAATCGCTGATACTCTTTCTTCCAGTTGATCGAGTCGGTTACTGAAGCTTGTGCATTTGTCACGTATTTCTCGTGTCATGGTTTTCATCTCTTTCATTTCGTTTATGACCTTCTCTGCATTAATTACTCTAGCCATCAATTCTTCCACTTTTTTTTCAAGATTTTTAGTTTCTTTGCGCTGGGTACGTAATTCCTCCTTTAGCTCTGAGAAATTTGATGGACTGAAGCCTTCTTCTCTCATCTCGTCAAAGTCATTCTCCGTCCAGCTTTGATCCGTTGCTGACGATGAGCTGCGCTCCTTTGCCGGGGGAGATGCACTCTTATTTTTTGAATTTCCAGCTTTTCTGCCCTGCTTTATCCCCATCTTTGTGGTTTTATCTGCCTCTGGTCTTTGATGATGGTGATGTACTGATGGGGTTTTGGTGTAGGTATCCTTTCTGTTTGATAGTTTTCCTTCTAACAGTCAGGACCCTCAGCTGTAGGTCTGTTGGAGATTGCTTGAGGTCCACTCCAGACCCTGTTTGCCTGGGTATCAGCAGCAGAGGCTGCAGAAGATAGAATATTTCTGAACAGCGAGTGTACCTGTCTGATTCTTGCTTTGGAAGCTTCCTCTCAGGGGTGTACTCCACCCTGTGAGGTGTGGGGTGTCAGACTGCCCCTAGTGGGGGATGTCTCCCAGTTAGGCTACTCAGGGGTCAGGGACCCACTTGAGCAGGGAGTCTGTCCCTTCTCAGATCTCAACCTCCGTGTTGGGAGATCCACTGCTCTCTTCAAAGCTGTCAGACAGAGTCGTTTGCGTCTGCAGAGGTTTCTGCTGTGTTTGTTATTCTTTACTGTGCCCTGTCCCCAGAGGTGGAGTCTACAGAGACAGGCAGGTTTCCTTGAGCTGCTGTGAGCTCCACCCAGTTCGAGCTTCCCAGCAGCTTTGTTTACCTACTTAAGCCTCAGCAATGGCGGGCGCCCCTCCCCCAGCCTCGCTGCTGCCTTGCCGGTAGATCACAGACTGCTGTGCTAGCAATGAGGGAGGCTCCGTGGGTGTGGGACCCTCCCGACCAGGTGTGGGATATGATCTCCTGGTGTGCCTGTTTGCTTAAAGCGCAGTATTGGGGTGGGAGTTACCCGATTTTCCAGGTGTTGTGTATCTCAGTTCCCCTGGCTAGGAAAAGGGATTCCCTTCCCCCTTGCGCTTCCCAGGTGAGGCAATGCCTCGCCCTGCTTCAGCTCTCGCTGGTCAGGCTGCAGCAGCTGACCAGCACCGATCGTCCGGCACTCCCCAGTGAGATGAACCCAGTACCTCAGTTGAAAATGCCGAAATCACCGGTCTTCTGTGTCGCTCGTGCTGGGAGTTGGAGACTGGAGCTGTTCCTATTCGGCCATCTTGCTCCGCCCCCCTCTCTCCTGTTAAACTTAATTCCCAATTTTCAGAGGTTATTACATTATTCAATTAAAAGGAGACAATACTGTTTATTAGTAAGAGTGGGATATTGTGTCTACTTGGTACATTTTGCACATCTATTAATATACCTGTTTTACATACACATTTTCCCAGGGCTTCAGCATGGCTTTGGAGTATATGTGGCCATTATGTGCAGGACAATGACTAATAGAAAGACACCAACACATACAGGTTTCTTCAATGAAACTAAAGGATACTAGAGCTCATTGGCATAAACATAGCTGCAAGAGCAGAGACACAGTTGTGTGCTTTCAGTCAGGCAAGTTTCCTGTCTCCCAGTTCTCAAGAAGGCATGCAGTTAAAAATGATATTGCTTGACATCCTTGAGGATACCATCAGGCCTTTGTGATCAACTCACTATCCTGTTTTCAAGAATCTTTATTTCCTCCTGACTCATCATAATGAGTTTGGGGGAGGTGCCCATCTATCTTCTCACCAAATATGAGTCAATGAAAATAACGCAGTCCTTACTCATTTTCATGAATTGAGTGAATCCAAAGTCAGTTTTTTCAGCAAATCTCCCATAGGACAGCAGAAAGACCTTAGACCTACTTAAAGTCCAGTGCAGGAAACTTTTGGAAAGATTTTCTACTTCCCAGGGAATATCAGAATCAATGCTACCAAATAAATACTGGTTGTTTGAGTTTTGAACCAAAACTTTTATTCTATTCTTGGAAGAATCTGTTATATCATTTTAATCTTAAAATGGCTACATTTTGAGAATGATAATTTATAGTTGAATTGTTTAAAAAATTTCATCATGACAAACCTGACAACAAGCAATGGGAAAGGATTACCTATTTAATAAATGATACTGGGAAAACTGGTTAGCCATATGCAGAAAATTGAAACTGCATCCCTTCTTCACACCTTATTAACAGTTAACTCAAGATGGATTAAAGATTTAAATGTAAAACCTAAAACTATAAAAACCCTAGAAGAAAATGTAGGCAATACAATTTAGGCAAAGATTTCATGATAAAATTGCCAAAAGCAATTGCAACAGAAGCAAAAATTGACAATGGCATCTAATTAAACTAAAGAGCTTCTGCGCAGCAAAAGAAACTGTCAGCAGAGTGAACAGGGAGCCTATAGTGTGGGAGGAAATCTTTGCAATCTATCCATTCGAGAAAGATCTAATATCCAGAATCTACAAGGAACTCAAATAAATTTACAAGAAAAAAAAAGTTAAAAAATGGGCAAAGGACATAAACAGATACTGTTCAAAAGAAGGCATTCATGCAACCAACAAACATATGAGGAAAGCTCAATATCACTGATCGTTAGAGAAATGCAAGTTAAAACCACAGTGAGATATCATCTCACGCCAGTCAGAATGGTGATTATTAAAAAGTTAAGAAACAACAGATGTTAGCAAGGTTGCAGAGAAATAGGAACACTTTTATACTGTTGATGGGAATGTAAATTAGTTCAACCATTGTGGAAGATGGTGTGGTGATTCCTCAAAGATGTAGAACCAGAAATCCCATTACCGGGTATATACCCAAAAAAATATTTAAAATTCTTTTACAAAGATACATGCACACGTATGTTCATTGCAGCACTATTCACAATAGCAAAGACACGGAATCAACCCAAATGCTCATCAGTGACAGACTGGATAAAGAAAATGTGGTATACCATGGAATACTATACAGCCATAAAAAGGAATGAGATCATGTCCTTTGCTGGTACATGGATGAAGCTGGAAGCCATAATCCTCAGCAAACTAGTGCAAGAACAGAAAACCAAACACTATGTTCTCACTTATAAGTGGGAGCTGAACAATGAGATCACATAGACATAGGGAGGGGACAACACACACTGGGGCCTGTCACGGGGTGGAATGGAGGGAGGAAGAGTATTAGGAAAAATAGCTAATGCATGCTGGGCTTAATACCTAGGTGATGTGTTGATAGGTGCAGCAAACCACTATGGCATGCATTACCTATGTAACAGATCTGCACAACCTGCACATGTACCCAGGAACTAAAAGTAAAAAAAAAAAAATTCAACATGAGAAATCTTAATAATTATTTGTAATTCTTTATAGGCTTTCATTTGTATCCCTATTGCTGAATCCTTATTTAATGTTTTCTGTTATAAACTTAGTGATGCATTTGTAATTATGTCATTTTTATTTGATAATTTTAATCTTTTTAATAGAGTTAATTGGTTATTTGGTGACAAATAATTTTTAAAAGCACTCACTGTATTGGAAATGCAATCATTTGTAACATGAATAGAGTTTAGCCATAACTTTCTTACATACGCCCAATAGTCAGACAATATAAAGGAAATAGATATTCGTTAGTACCCCAATATATAAAATGCTGAAATAAAGAATGTGTGTTTTTTCTACACAAAGAAGAAAAAAGTTTAAGATTCCAGTAATAAATATTAGAACAGAGTTTAACAGAGACACCTCCTCCCTTCCTTTTTTGTTGAATAGAAAGAAGATGAAAATGTCTGTTTTCTTTGTGTTCTAACGGATGTCATAACATCTTGCAAAGCTGCAATAGTTAAAACAGGGTAACACGGCTGAGGAGTGATCTGTAGAACATAAAGCTCAAAACCAAACCCAAGTTTATATAATTTTATAAATATATTTGATTTATTACCCAAATAAGTTTAGGACATGTGAAAAATTAAAACTGTCATTTCATATCACTATCGACTTTCAGACAGGTCAAAAGTGGGCACAAGTTATATCAGGTGCTCTAGCTACTATAAGAGACCATGGAACTATCCAGCCTGTTGAGAAGGCAGGGCAGGGGTGAGAAGGAATACATGTTACAGTATAATTATTTGTTATCTAAAATCTCCTATTAGAATAGAAATTCCAAGGGATAGGGACTTTGGTTGCTCACACTAGAATGTCATCTGCCACATAAAGGTACTCCATTTTTTTAAATGAATGAAATGTACACATTCAGTTTTGTATCCTCCCTTTGTTTACTTTATATCATGCTTAGTTTTATGTTGCCATTATAGCCATCATTATAAATAGCAGCAAAATATTTCATCACATGCCCCATAATTTACATAATCGTTCCCCTAATATTTTATATTTCTCTTGCTTAAGTGTTTACTGTTATACATAATGCTGTCATGAATATGTTTCTGCTTATAATCTTTTTAATACTTACAATTATTTTGATAGGATAACTTCTTAGAAATAACCTTACTAGGTTAAAAGATATGAACATGTATTTTGGCTCCTGATACAAATTTCCAGTACCCCTTATTTAATAGCAAATACATAATTAATGTCAGTTATTTCAGTTGGTATATGAATTACCCTGTGTTTCAGAGCCAGGAAGTCCTGCTGTTCTCGTAAAAGTGCTTTGTAGATTTTTATTCATTCGAACATTTACCTTGGAATTCTGAATCCTCATAAATAATACATTCAGAGAAGTGGAGAAAGGCAATTCGTTTTGAGTCAACACAAACTGACAGCAAGATAATGTATTCTTTTATCATAAAATATTGAGAAAATGGGAAGACAATAACTGGTATTAATTACTGAGAGGGTTTAAACATGCCAATTAAGTAGGAAATAAGGAGGCATCTTGCTGAATATTGAAGATAGGCCTATTATCTTCTTTACTCGTTTCCTGCCCTTTTTTTTTCTTTTTTTTTTTTGGCCGGGTGGGGGATCAGGGAGGCTTGTGTTTTTAATTTATTCATTCTAGAATTTATGATCTTCTGTGTCTTTTCAACTTTATTTCCCAAAGAAGAAATTATCAAATTGGTGTCAATTTATGCCTGTATCCTGGAATGTTGGGATTTATATTTTCCTTATAAGAAAGTTTCTTATTTATAGTTTCTTATAAAGAAACAATAAATCCCAACATTCCAGGATACAAGGATAAATATTTATATATAACTATTTATGCACCCCTTTAAAATTGTACATTTTTGTTGAATGTCAGTGAAAGCTTTGTCTTCCTGCCTGCTACAGTCAGGATCTGCTGGTATTCTTGTACCTCAGCTTCTCCTTTGCCTGAGAACACATTATTTAAGCCTTCTTCATTTCACAGTAATTGGTCATTAACATTTCCTCCCCTTGACTCAGAAGTCCTAAACCTTCAAAGTAGAACTTCTGGCCATAAATACAATAATGTACCCATAATGGAGATTTTTTTTTTTCTTTGTGAGCTCTCATGGAAAACTTATACACAAAATCAGGAAGTTAAAGCCCATTTCAATTATTTTACATGATCAATATTATGCAGGCTGTGCTATCTAATCTGACGTAATAAAAGTAGAACTTAACAAGAAAAAGGAAAAGATATATGTAGAGAGAAATTCTAAATCACACCTGTAAACAGCTGAATAATAGTAAAAACAGCACTTGGCAAATTTATGAAGTGCTGTAGGTAAAGGGTTTAAAGCAAATTTATAGTCACAAATGCTTGCCCAGAATGGAAGAAAGGCTTAAAATTAATGACCATGCATTCAACTTAAAATTTTAAACAGCAGGGTTAAAATAGATAAATTGGAATAATGTAGCAAAGAGCAGAACGTAATAAAATAAAAAACATGAAGTAGAGAGGATCGTCAAAGTCAAATGACAGGAGTTTGAAAAGAACAATAAAAGTGACGAACCTCTGTCACGTTTAAAAATGGAAAAAATAAAACATTAAGAATGAAGAAAGACATAACAGATGCTATAAGGATTCAAAGATAAAAAAATTCACAACTTTGTAAAAGTACTTTTGAAAAACGTAGACAAAATAAATAACATAAAACTTAGTGCTTATCAAAATTCACTCAAGGAGAAAGAGAAAACCTGAGTAGTTCTATAGCTACACCTAATAAAGAAATTGCTTCATTAGCAAGTATCTTCCCATACAGAAATATCAGGTTTGAACAGTTTAATAGGTGAGTTATAGGAACAGATAATTATCATTTTTTGACAAACTCGGATAATAAAAATATAGCACTTTTCAACTTATTCAATAAAACCAAACATAGAGAACGCAAGAAAGTAAATCTACAGGCTAGTCTCAATAATGGACGTTATATAAAAGGCTGAACAAATTATTAGCCTACTCATTCGAATATTTTTTTTAATTAAGTTTATCTCAAGAAAGGAAGACAATAGAGTAGTCTATAATTACAGATTATTTCAATAAATGTAGGGAAATGTTTGATAAACTAGAGCACTCATTTCTGGATCTTTCTATATGTGCAAATGTATGTATATATGCACATATGTTATATACATATGTATATGATATTGTGATGTATATATTAATGTATGTTATGTATATATTATTATGTATATTATGTATGTATATTAGGATTATGTTATATATGATATTGTGATGTATGCGATATGAATGAGATATGTATATATGTATATACATACCATATCTCCATATATAATTGTGATTTTTTTTATATATTATGTGTATATTATATGCATATATTACATATATACACACATATATTCTGATATATTTATGTGTGTGTCTAATAAATATGGGAATTTCTTTTAACTATAAAAGACTATCTACCAAAAACCTAGAGCAATTATCACACTTCGAGGTAAAACATTGAAAATATTCCCTTTAAGAAGAAATTCAAGGGAGTGATAAATATAAAATTCAGGGTGCTAGCTACTTCAGAGTAGTGAGGGTGGAGAGGAGAGGAAGATGAGACCAGGGGCACACGAGGGCTTTCCTGATGTTCTAGTACATTCCCCATTTTACCTGAATGGCAGGAATGTTGGTTTTCACTTTATCATTATTCTTTAACTGAATCTCATTTTATGGACACTTTAAAAATATATCGTTGTATAAAAATATTCTAATGTATAAATGAGAAATGTGCTATAGTGATAAATATTGTGGAATAGTTTTTGAATATACTTGTCTGTGAAGGATCAAAGGTAAAAGATAGTTTTCTGGAAGTTCATGGAACCATGAGTGAACAGTTTTTTTTCTTCCCCCGCATTCATTGTTATTTGTCTTATTCTATCCAGCAAAGTGGAATTGGAATGCATTTCAGAAGGGCCAGGTTAAAAGACAAAGCTCACTTTTCTGTTTGAAGAATCATGTATTGCAGAAGGTTGGGAATTGCAAATGAACATTTAGTATAAATACTTTCAAAGGATTTTGAAACTAAAAGAAAAAATATCAATGTAGTACATAGAAGTTTTATGGGGAGAATTTTGAAAAGCAAATTCTACAGAAAATTATTAGACTGTTTCTATATGACTATCAAAAATCTTCTACTTCAGTTATAAGAAAATGTCTCCCAAGGTTATTAGTCTTCTAAATTTAACCATGTGACATTAAATTAAAAAGGGTACGTCATGAGAATTAGCTCCCAGGCTGTTAACCAGATTGCCTGACTATATTCAAGGCTTGAGATTCCATACACTAAATTGAGAATTTTTCTTTATGCCTTATTTTGGTTCTGAATCTATTTTTGTTTTCTATTTTACTGTTGCTTTATGTAAACCATCTTAATTATATGAAATGGCAAAAAGACTCTTTGCTAACCCCATTCTGGAAGTCTAAAATAGAAATTAAGCTGCTTTTCTTCCCTAATTGAATCTTCTCTTCCCTCTGGCATATGATGTTTCAAAAAAACAGACTTCATCTAGATGCTAGCTTCTTCAGTCATTGAAATGGTCTCTGCTTTACTGTACACATTTATAAATGCTGTAATAGGAGAGGAAGGCAATCACAATTTTTTGTTCAATTTTTATTACACTTGCTTTACTGAGTTTTCTGTATGTTGTAAGCTCTCTGAATGAGATTTATAAAATAAAATATAGACAGCTCCATGAAAATGGTGAATTGTTTTGTTTTTTCAAGACAGCATAAGAAAATTGATATTTATTTGTTGTTTTATTTTTAACATGAATCTGTATTTTGTTAAATCTCATTTTTTTCTCTTCTGTGGTATTTTGCTCAATGGCATCTTCTTCATGCTGTGCTGTTTCATTGCATCTGATCTCACAGAGTTGTGAGAAATATTGATAAGATTTTTTAATATCAGGTGTGTGCCAGTTAAGTTTGTAAATCAGCTAGAATGAACTGGTCTGCAGTAAAGACAAGATGCTATTAATTAAAAGACAAGCCAAGAAAACATGTTATTTTGTTGTGATGATTTTAAAAGCCAGATATCAACAGACTTATTCCCTTCCAAGAGAATGTAGTGTGAAATTAACTACAAAACATTCAGATTCTTATGATGCATATTTCTTTCTTTTTGACAGGAGCTTTAAAAGTCATATAAAGTAATAGATCTGAGATAATTATGCTTACTTTAAAAAAAGATAATGTTTAATAAAGGCCTGTCAAAAAGAAATGGGGTAAAGTCTTTAGTATATAAAAGTCATTTTCTGAGAAACTATCTCTTATGTAAACAAACTCTGAGCAATTTTTCCCAGCTGCCAGTAAAAATGGTGCTATAATTTGCATTTGAATTAATAAATAGATTTCAATAGCTACAACTATATTGCTTTACCTTAACCTAAATTCTCATAACATGCTATTTTTTGTAGTCCAACATGCTAATTTTTTGAACAGCTGAGTAACTATTACAAGCTGTAAAGCTTATTGTTCTTTTCCTTCTTGACTGTGCCATCTGCTAGAAACAAAAGCAAAGATAAAAAGCTCATTGAGCACAGAAGATTCTGTATTGTTTAATTTACTTTCTATGGAGACACATCTCCTTGGGGAAAAAAATTAATACTGCATTTTAAGAAACACTTGTGTTGCTTCATTACAGATGGGGGACTCAAGGAGATTTCACCACCACCCATCCTCGGCCTGTGGTCAAAGTGAAACTCTTCACAGAAAGCACTGGAGTTCTGGCCCTGGAAGATAAAGAACTGGGAAGGGTGAGTTGTGGTCAGCCTGTGTGTCCAGGGTAGAACAGTTTTAACTTCTTTAGATTCATCATTAAGGTAGACCAGTATGCAGTATGTGAACTTTATGTTCATAAATTACATAAAATCATTTGTTATTTTCCACAAGCCCAGTTTACACCTCTAATTTATTAAATCTAATTGTCTGTAACACAGAAAGTATTGTGATAGGATTTGGTTGTGTAAGGGGTAAATACAAATTCCTTGCCACCAACTCGGTCATTCTCACACGTGTGCTCCACTGGCCATTGAATGTAAATGGTGCTGGCCACCTTCAAAGGGTAATTCTCATGTAATGTATTTCTGTCCCTGGGTTCAAAGGATCATCTTTATATTTGAAGTCATCTGCTCTTCATGTTCATTGTGATTAATCACAGAACATCTCCAAAGTGCATCTATCTCTTTTATCTTTTCCGTTTTCCCCATGAAAAGGCCTTTCTCTCACATCTTTTAACATTAAATTGTTCTTTTCCTGTAGTCACCTCTTCATACCTAGAATGTATTTACCTTCTAATCTCAGTATACCCTTACTATACTCAGCTTGTGCTGGCAGTAAAAGCATTAACATTAGGTAAATCTGTGTGAAAGGTCATCTTCAGACTTACAAATGAAGTAAGTGTTCTAATTGAGTAGGCTATATAAAGATGTCTTCTGTAATGTGAATTTTTTAATGTTTGTTTACTTTTATTTTTATTTTTATTTTTTTGAGACAGAGTCTTGCTCTGTTGCCTAGGCTGGAGTACGGTGGCATAACCTCAGCTCATTGCAACTCACCTACCAGCTTCAAGCGATTCTCATGCCTCAGACTCCCAAGTAGCTAGGACCACAGGCACATGCCACCTTGCCTGGCTAAATTGTGTATTTTTAGTAGAGACAGGGTTTCACCATCTTGGCCAGGTTGGTCTTGAACTCCTGGCCTCAGGTGATCCACTTGCCTCAGCCTCCCAAAATGCTGGGATTACAAGCATGAGCCACCACACTCAACCTCTGTAATGTGAATCTATCTTACCCAGACCTGAAGACTGTATTCAGAGATATTTTCCAGAAAATAAAACCTTCAGAAGTCTTACTTGAAAATTTCTGGTATTAATGGACTACTTGTACAGTGCTAGATGCAAAAAGATGCTAGGATTATTCTGTATACTAGAATTCTTTTAAAAAACTGAAGTCAGGATTTCTATTAGTTTCAGAACCTCTTCTTCTACCTCTTTTACACTCTTGGAATTTTTCCATTTCTAGGGATTTTGCAAGTCTGTATCTACACTCCAGAGATTTTGAGTCTGCATTCATAATCCAGATTTTCTCTTCCGTTTTCTTGATATGTGTATTTGTTAATACCTAAGAGAGCTGTGTTACTGCTCATTCAGTCATGTGCTTATGAATTTGTGCGTTTGTTTTCATTGAACAAAGGTGTACAGGTAGCATAATCTAATACAAGAGCTTTGGAGACAGCATATGGTCTTATTATTCAGAGTTTTTCATTTAAACTATTATATTTTAAAGGTAAAATTAATGTTACTTTTCTTATTGTAATTATATCTCACTATTTAACAGCAGCCATTTTAAGTCTAATGCTATAAGTAACTCTTGAGCTATTTTTAATTTGTTTATCAGCTGGTCAAATAATATAGTTAAGCAGTTTCTAAATTTGATACATAAGTGACATATATATACACATAAGTGACATATATATATATTCGATGCAATTTTATATCTGAAAAACCGCTTATGCTCCCTTGCTCTCTTCATACTAGAAAGACAACTTTTCTGTCTATTGCAGGGTTTCCCAACCTTAGCACTATTGATGTTTTGAGCAGGGAAATTCTTTGTTGTCAGATGCTTTTCTGTGTATTTTATGATGTTTAACAATATCCATAACCTCTAGTCAAATAAAAAATGTCTCCAGATATTGCTAAATGTCTCCTGGAGGGTGGAACAAAATCAACCCTGCCTGAGAACCATTAATGTGTACTAAAGACCTCAATAGGTTCCAAGATTATAAATATCATTTGTGTCTAATGACTTACAAATTGATTACAAATAGATTCAGATTTGTGTATCCAACTTCCATACGCAATATTTCCAATTGTATATTGATATCTCAAACCACATATTTTCAAAATAGAACTTATGACTTATATCCCCATAAAGCCTTCCATAGAGGCAATTATTAAATAAGCCTGTGACCTAGACATCTCCCTTGTTTCTCCTTTTCTCACCCTAGCGCCAGATCCATTTGCAACTTTTCTGAGCTTTTACTGTATTTGTTCTGAATCCATCCATATATTAATATCCCCACTACGCTAATTCAAGGCACCATCATTTCACATAAAGAGTCTGTTTACTATTTTCCCATTTACCACCTTGTCCTCTCTGATTTGACTTTCACACCTCAGTCACCATGATCTATTTAAAATTCAAAACAAATCACAACATTCCTTAAAATATTCCAATGTCTTCCAATTTATTTGGACTAAAAATCAGACTCATTATAGTGTAGCAGGCCCGACAGGAGTTCTCAGGTGTGGCCCTGCACGTTAGATATGCAAATTCTCAGGCCCCACTCTAGATCTGCTGAGTCAGAAACCCTAGGGGTGCAGGGCTACCCTCTGTTTTAATAAGCCCTCCTAATGATTTTAAGACACACCAAAGTTGGAGAATCCCTGATCTGCATGAACTGACTTCTGTCTCCAAATTCATCTTCTGTTACAACCTCCTTGCCTACTGTCATTCTTTCCTTACACCATGCTTTCTTTCTTTTCCTCAAACATTGTAGACTCATACCTGCTTTAGACTTTAGGTCTTTACATGTGTTTTAATCTGAACACACATGTGCACACACAGAATTGGAAAAAAATTGGTGTTCATCTCTGGATGGTAGAGCTATTGGTTATATATATATATACACACACACACACACACACGTGTATATATATATATGTGCATACATTACCAATAATGTATATTGTTGATATACATATTAAGTATATACAAAAGTATATATATATACTTTTCTAATTAGAACAAATAACTTCTTTTAAGTTAAAACAAAAAGGCTTACATGATCTGACATCTGTAGATAAGGTTTTATGAATAGTATATTTGGGGAGCTTGGTTTTTAACATGAAGTTTTTTAAATTAAAAATTTCAGTAGCATTTAAATTTGAAAGCGAACAACAGAGCACTTAAAGTAGGTTTATACCACAGCAAGATACCACTGTACACCTACTAAAATGGTGAAAATACAGAAAAACTGACAATAACAAATGCTTGTAAGAATGCAGAACAGAAACTCTTACTCATTGCTGGTGGTGATGCAAAATTGTGCAGTCACTTTGGAAGACAACTTGCCAGTTTTTTGTATAAAGTTAAACATAGACTTGCTATACAATCCAAAATTTTGTACTCCTAGGTATTTACCAAAGGGTTTATAAAGGTTGTGTCTACACAAAAATCTGTGTGTGAATGTTTAAATAGCTTTATTCTTAATCACTAAAACTTGGAAGCAACCAAGATGTTCTTTAGTCGGCAAATGAATAAAACCATGGCACATCCATAAAATGGAATACTATTCAATGATAGAAACAACTATTAATGCAGTGGCATAGTTGAATGTAAATGCAAATGGAAGAAGTCAAACCCAAAAGATGACATATTTTATTATTCCATTCATTCTAGAAAATTATAGGGATAAACGATAGTTGCAAGTTTGCCAGGAATTAAACTGAGGTAGGTTGTCAGCCAGAAAGGGATACACAGGGGACTTTTAGAGTGAAGGAACTGTTCTGTATGGTACTGTGTGTTATATGCAGTATTAGCCCATTCTCACGCTGCTGTGAAGAAATACCTAAGACTAGGTAATTTATAAAGAAAAGAAGTTTAATTGACTCAGTTCTGCATGGCTAGGGAAGCCTCAGGAAACTTACAGTCATGGTGGAAGGCATCTCTTCACAGGGTGGCAGGAGAGAGAATAAGTGCAAGAAGGGGAAATGCCAGAAGCTTATAAAACTGCCAGATCAGGCCGGGCACGGTGGCTCACGCCTGTAATCCCAGCATTTTGGGAGGCCAAGGCAGGGGATCACCTGAGGTCAGGAGTTCAAAACCAGACTGGCCAACACAGTGAAACCCTATCCCTACTAAAAATACAGAAAATTGTCCAGGCTTGCTGGTGGGCGCCTGTAATCCCAGCTACTCAGGAGGCTAAGGCAGGAGAATCACTTGAACCCGAGAGGCAGAGGTTTCAGTGAGCCAAGATCATACCACTGGGCAACAGAGCAAGACTCCATCTCAAAAAAAAAAAAAAAAAAAGAAAGAAAAAGAAAGAAATCAGATCTCCTGAGACCCACTCACTATCACAAGAACAGCATCAAGGAAACCACCCCCGTGATCCAGTTACCTCCACCTGGTCTCTCCCCTGACCTGTGGAAATTATGGGGATTATGGGAATTACAATTCAAGATAAGATTTGGGTGGGGACACAAAGCCTAACCATATCAGATGCATACTTGTATTTGCCAAGACCTATAGAACTTTATGTTACAAAGAATGTACATTAATGTATGCACAGTAGTATGAACATACACACTTCCCTAATGTACACATCAACCAGCAGCATCAAAAGGATGCCAGCATAGAATACAGACTGAGACAGATGAAATTAGTTGTACTGTACAGATATGACATAGCTCCACTGAAAGGGGTGATGAGAAAAGAAACAGACCTAAGTAACATAAGAGGGAAACATATGCTGCCAATACTCTCTTGATAACCAAGTGATGAAGATAACCACTACCACTGATGTCATGTAGCTATCCTATGCTCTCTACTATGGTTTGAGAAGGGACACTGCCCCTATGGTATTCTTGCCGCAAACCCCACCAAAACCCAGGTTAATCATCAGACAAACACAGATTGGTGACATTATACAGGACAATTGGCCAGTACTCTTCCAGACTGTCAAGGTCGTAAAAAAGAAAAGTGAGAAACTGTCACAGATCAGAGGAGACTAAGGAGACATGACAACAAAATGCAATATGCTGTCCTGGGTTGGACCTTGGAACAGAAAGAAGGCATTGATGAACGAGCTTGTGAAATCCAAATAAAATCTGGAATTCAATTAATAGTAATGTGCCAATGTAAGTTTCTTGGTTTTAACAAATGTACCATGGTAATGCATGCTGTTCATTCTGAGGGAAATTGAGTATACGGGAACTCTCTATACTATCTTTGCAACTTTTCTGTAAATCTTAAATTATTCTAAAATGTAAAATGTCTGTAATGTTTATTATAAACATTTATAATAAAGGCTTTTAAATATTTTATGAAATTCCTCAGCATATACTGTTTAAGAAATTAACATTTCTGTCCAGGTGCAGTAGCTCATTCCTGTAATCCCAACACTTTGGGAGGCTGAGGCAGGCAGATCACCTGAGTTCAGGAGTTCACCTTGTCAACATGGTGAAAGCCCGTCTCTACTAAAAATACAAATATTATCTGGGTGTGGTGCTGCACACCTATAATCCCACCTACTTGGGAGGCTGAGGCAGGAGAATCGCTTGAACCCAGGACAGGGAGGTTGCAGTGAGCCAAGATCGCACCTCTGTACTTCAGCCTGGGTGACAGAGTGAGACTCCGTCTCAAAAAAAAAAAAAAAAAAAAAAGGAAAACAAAAAAAAAGAAAAAGAATTGAACATTTCCTTACGTCAGTTCAATTTCTTCATTATGCCAAATAAATTTAATATTGATTCAGAAATATGTGGTATGCAGTCAATATTCAGAGTTCCCTAATTATCCCAACATGTCTATAAAAGCTGATATTCTCCTCCCATCTAGGATACAATCCAGGATCATACATTGCATTGGATTTTTGTGGCTCTTCAGTCTCCTTTATTTTAGATGCCCCTACCACCTTTTTTTTTTTACTTGTATTATAATGATTTTTTAAGCATCCACATTAGTCTTATACGATGTTCTTTATTCTGGATTTGTCTTATTTTTTTCATGACTGGTTTCAGGTAAACATCTTTGGCAAGAATCCAGCTACATAATGTTTTATGCTTCTCAATGCATCTTATCAAAAGTTATAGATTGACAGTTTTTCCCAGTATTGGGGATTTTAATTAAGTATTATCACTTGGTTAAGGTGGCATCTGCCAGTTCTCTCCATCATAAAGATACCATTTTTTGTTTTGATTTTAATAAGTTGTGGGGTGTTACTATGAGAGTTTCTCCAACCACCTTTCACTCAGTGTTTTAGCTAAAGATTCATGGATTTAAAAAAAATTTGTGTGTTATAGTCTGTCTGTTATTCTTTTTCATGATCAGATTGTATCAAAGTTGTGTGTATGCAAAATAGTGTGTTCCTTTACTATTTTCCTTTTCCTTTTTAAAAACTTTTCCCAACAGCACCAGTATTTTTTTTTTCTTTTAAATCATGTACCTATTGGTCTTTGCTTTCTGAGACATGAAATTTTAGAGGCTCAACTGGTACTCTCCCTGCCCCAGGCCTGTTATTAGCACTGGTTGTTTTTAGTGATGATGGAATTTAGAAACTAACAGTCTACATATGTATCAACACTTCTTAGTTGAGAAATATACTTTTTTTTTTCTTTGAAACAGGGTCTCACTCTGTCTCCCAGGCTGGAGTACAGTGGCACAGTTTAGTATTTTTGTACATAGTCCTTTTAGATATACAGTTTATATCATTTTATAAAATATTTGCATCTTCTTAGGGTACTATCTGGCTACCAGGGCACTTTTATTTGTGAATGAATTACTGTGTAATATATTCCTGGTAACTAGTTTGTTGAATGGTATTCTTGACCAGAAAGTGCATTTTGGGTATTTTACCAAAATGATTTTTTAATTTTAGAAATGTTGCTATGAAAACATTCTTTCTGACAGTTGTTAGAAAAAGAGCTGCCTGAAGAGGGTTTTTTGTTTGTTTTTGTTTTGTTTTGTTTTTGATGGTGTCACTCTGTTGCCTAGGCCAGAGAACATGGCTTACTGCAGCCTTAATTTCCCAGGCTCAAGCAATCCTCCTACCTCAGCCTCCGAAGTTTCTGGGACTACTGGTGTGTGCCACTATGCCCAGCCGATTTTTTGTTTTTTATATACATGGAATCTCACAATGTTGCGAGGCTGGTCTTGAACTCCTGGGCTCAAGTGATCCTCCCACCCCAACCTCCCAAAGTGTAGGGATTACAGGCATGAGCCACTGTGCCTGGTGAGAGAAAGTTGTAAAAAGACTCAATTTCTTGGTCCACGCATTTCCTTTAGTTGGTTTGGGGTATGCCAAGGAGGGAGTATTTTGAACACTTCCAAGGGGATGCTAAGTGCATACAGAGTTGAGAAGCACTGGTACAAATAGTATCATTGAAACTACTGTGCAGACAGGTTCAGAACCTAGTGACTCTTGAGTGTAATAAAAATATCATAACATGTAGGTTTGTGAAATGATAGCTCAAATTTCATAGACATTGGGCAGTTGAAGGTTATATTATTTGGCGAGTACTTGGCATGCAAATTTTGTTTGTGGATGGCAGATGCAAATACCTATTTACGGAAATAGAGGTGGCATATGGAGATTTTTCATCCGAATTGGTGGCCAACCCTCCACCAGGTGCTAAGGGAATACCTGGAGGCAGAACAAGGATTTTTTCTCAGGAAACAATTAAGATTATGTCCTAGCAGGTAAACAGCTGACCAGTCAAGCATCCCAAAGTATATAGTTCATCACAATGAAGATAATTTTGTCCTGGAAAACTTGAAAAGCAAGTTTTACCTAACATAGCCATATAAAAATCTAAATAGTAGCCCCAAGGGACATCTATTTGTGGACAACGCACTTTCCATTCAGTCTTTCAGAGTGAAATATTGGGTAGTATACTCCTGGGTAACTCTTTAACTTGGTAAAGGGTCATCTTGAGTACAAAACAATTTTGAAGGGTTTGCCAAAATAACTTTTTTTTTCATTTTAGAAATGTTGTTGTAAAAACATTTCTTCAGACAGAAGGAACCTATTGTCCATTCATAGATTGAGTTCGTGGCCTTGGTACCACATCTTCAGTATATACAGAAGGATGCTGAGTCCTCTGCTTCCAAGGGGATGGGGAAAGCATAGATATGACTATAAAGTCTCATGAAGAATTGCTATCTGAAAGGGTTTAAGGAGGAAGGATAACTTTTCTGTGATTTTAAGTTTCAGAAAAGTTGTACCACAAATATAAAAGTCTCCTATATATGAAGAGTTGAATTAGACATACATAGGATGGAAAAGAATTTCAATTCCATCTTGCAGTATATGATATTAATTCACTAGGTAAAGCATCAGTCATTTAGTGTTATTTCAATAAAATTAGCCATTAAATTTTGCTTTCAAATTGAAGAAAAATACCTGTGATTGTGATTTCACTAGGAGCTTCTCTAATGTTTTTTTCATTCACATGTAGATGTATAATGCTGGCATTCTTTTTAAATCCTCCATATAAATTTTGCCTGTGGGAGTTAAGGAAAGGCCCAAAGTGATTTGTAGTAATTTTTTGTAATTATTTGTGAAAAACTAGTATAGTTATTCAATAAAACATCTTTAATTTACTCCTGATCTATTACTTCGTAAGTTTATTAGAAGTTCCATGATAACTACTTATAAACTAGATAATTAGAGACAAAATTTTAATTCCGTGGTCCAGTTATATGTATTGGCTACAGTTGGCTTAAATCCTTTCAGATAGCAATTCTTCATAAGACTTTATAGTCATATCTCAGTCACCACACCAGCGACGAAGCAGGAGCGCAGACAGGGAAAGGTCCAGGGCTAATTCTCATAAGATGCAAATTCTTTCTAATTAGGTCTGGCTTATTAATCATGTGCTTTGAAGTGTTACAGGTTTCTACCTGTCATTCAATGCCTGACTTTGAAAGCTGTTGCTCGGTATGTCTGCCTTGGTCATTCTCTGAGAAGTTGGCCTGGGTCTTCACTGTAGAGGTAGAGGAAAGTATTTCTTTCCTTCTCACCACTTATAGGGGCTGATCATGTTATGCACGGCTACCTCCATGGTGTCCTATGTGGGTGATTATAGTAAAAGTAGTTGACACTTTACTATTTCCTCAGAATAATAGAGGTTTTCCTCTGTCCCGGGTAGAACAAATATTAGACATGTACACTGTACTAATGCCTTCTAATAGGTGTATATTGTTATTTCATTATGGTTTTAATTGGCACTTAGCAAAAACATACACTAATGATGTTTAGCATCTTTCTGCTATCTGCAGCTTTTCTTTTATGAAGAATCTGTTCAAATATTTTCCCCAGTTTTTAACTGGGTTGCTTGTTTTCTGATTTTTGAATTTGGAAAGATCGTATTACTTATACATTCTTTATGAGTATGATATAAATACTTTTCTCTCAGTCTTTGGCTTGTCTTATCATTCTCTTAATCATATTTCAAAGAACAAAAATTTTTAATTTTGATTAAGTCCAATTTATGATTTTTTTTTCTTTTTGGCTCATGTTCTTGGTGCAGTATCTAAGAAATCTTCACAAAATCCAAAGTTAGAATTCTCCTTTGTTTCTAGAAGCTGTATAGTTTTAGATTTTTACATTTAGTCTTTGATTTATTTTTAGTTAATTTTTGGATCTAGAGCTACATATCGATCAAAGTTTTTCTTTGAATATGTTGTTCTAGCACAGTCTGTGGAAAAGTTTTCTCCACTAAATTTACTTAACATCTTTGTGAAAAATCAATTGTCTGTATATCTGTAAGCCTATTCCTGGACTCTCTATTCTGTCCCATTGAGCTATTTGGTGTAAATATTATATAATATAGCTATTAGGTATTGAAATACCTTGCTATAGTTTTGTATTTGTTTTATCATTTTTTGGCGTCACGTTTTTTGAATATCTGATATGGCAGCTTATCAGATGGGATTATTATTTCCTTCTCATTAACTGACATTTTATCATTATGAAATGACCTTCTTTATCCCTGGTAGTATACTTTACTTCAAAAACTACTTTATGTTAGCTGCCTCAGCTTTATTTTTGTTGTTGTTGTTATTTTTGTTTTTGTAGAGACAGGGTTTTGCCATGTTGCCCAGGCTGGTCTCGAACTCCTGAGCTCAAGCAGTCCACTCACCGTGGCCTCCCAGAGTGCTGGAGTTATAGGCATAAGCCACTGTGCCCAGTCCCCAGCTTTCTTTTGACTAGTGTTAGCATGTTATATTTTTCCCATTCTTTAATGTATTTGTTTCTTTACACTTAGACTATATTTCTTGAAGTAACATATAATTGTGTCTTTATTATCCATTCTGACACACCTCTGCCTTTTAACTGGGATATTTAAATTATATTTTAATATGAATATTGATTTGGTTAAACTTAAATCTGTCATTTAGATGTTTTTTCTTTCTCTTCTGTTATTTCCTTTTTCCTCTTCTGCTTTTTTTGGTTGAATGTTATTTAAGATTCTAGTTTTTCTTCTTTGTTGCCCTTTTACTGATGAACGTCTTGTTATTTTATGTAGTTTTAACTCATCAGAGGCTAAGTCAAGTGATATTATAGCATTTAATGTATATTTAAGAACCTTACAATATTATACCTCTAGTTCTTCCCTCCCATCATTTGAGTTATTGCTATGCATTGTACTTTTACATATGTTACAAACACACACTACATTGTTTTTACATTTTTTAAATGGTTAGTTATCTTTTAAACTAGTGTCACGTAGTCATCTTTAGGTTCAAAAAAGGTTTAGAAAATTGTATATTTATTTAACAATTGTTGCTTTGAGCAAAATCAGAATTGTTTCAGGAAGAAAAAAGGGGATGTTCAGGAAAATGGTAGGGTGTCCTGCATGTGTGCATCACACCAAAGTCAATGCTTTTGTAATCCTTAGGACAAATAAAACAAACCACCTAGCCAGAATAGTCAGTGCCTTTTTAAATATAAATTAAAAGCTGAGTATCTAATGGTGGGATGGTAGAGGTTATCTTTCAAGGTGCTGATGGGATTGAGTTAGCTGCAAACGGTACTTCCTAAGTCAGTGAAACTGAAATTTTATATTCAGCTGAATTTTGAAGAAAAACTACTAGATAAATTATTTTACTTTTTGTATAATTCATACTATATTTTATCCATAATTAATTAAGAAACAAAACTTATTGCTATTTCGAGCTATTTCTGTTTTATTGGTTAGTAGAATTTGGAGTTTAAAAGGATACTGCAGCTCATTTAGTCCAATCTCTTCACTTTCCAGATAAAGCAACTGTGGCATAAAGATGCAAATTAAATTCTTCCAGTTCATAGTGGCATCTACTGTATTGTTATCCTTTTGAGGGCAAGACCATGGACATATTATCCATTTTAGCAACAGCAGCTGTCTAGCAGTTTCTGACTGACAGTATATGTCCAATTAATGTTGGAGGGATAGGTGAACAAATGAATAAATCTGAAATTTGCTTAATTCAGTTTCATTTCTCCTATGCAAAGTTATGCTAGGAAGTAGAATTAGTTACTTTTGTTTGGATGCCTGATATCTCTAATTAAGTAATAAACTGGAAGAACAATTATAGAATATTGTACAATTTGGATCCTATAGTGAGTGAAGTTCTAGTATGTTTAGTCTTCTACCTAAAATAGAAGTAAATTGAAACATTCTCAAGTTTATTACTAATCTCTTTTAGTCACTAAATTAATAAAATAACACCTGTGTATCTCAGAGCTATTCAAAATCACTTTAGAATATCCCATTTTATTCATTTATTCATGGATGGACATTTAGGTTGATTTCATATCTTGGCTATTGTCAGTAAAGCTGCAATGAACGTTGGAGTGCGGTTATCTCTTCTATATACAGATTTCATTTCCTTTGAATATATACCTTAAAGTGGGATTTTTGAATCATATAGTAATTCTATTTTTAATTTTTTTGAGGAAATTTCATACTGTTTTCTGAAATGGCTATATATTAATGCACATTCCTACCAACAGTATGCAAAGGTTCCTTTTCCCCCACATCCTCACCAATGCTTATCTTTTATCTGGTTGATAATAGCATTCTTATCTTTTATCTTGTTGGTAATAGCCATTCAGGTGTGAGGTGGTTTTATTTGCATTTCCCTAATGATTAGCGATGTTGAGCATTTCTTTCATGTATGCAGTGGGATTTTATTCAGCCTTAAAAACTGAAGAAATCTTGTCATTTAATCAAGCTGGGAGACATTGTGCTAAATGAAATATGCCAAGCACAGAAAGACAAATACCACATGATGTCACTTACATGTGGAATCTAAAAAAGCCAAACTCTTAGAAGCAGAAAGTAGGATGGTGGTTACCAGGGTCATAGGCTTGGAGGGGATGAGGAATGGGAAGATGTTGGTCAAAGGCTACAAAGTTTTCGTTAAGATGAATCAGTCCCAGAGGTCTGTTTTATGGCATGGTGACTATGGTTCATAATCATGAATTATACACTTGAAAATTTGTTAAGAGAATGTATCTTAAATGTTCTCAGCACATACACACACAAAAACTATGTCAGATGAATATTAAAACATCATGTTTTATACTGTAAATATATATGATTTTGTCAAGTATACCTCAGTAAAACTGGAAAAAAATACTTACCTCTGTTGCCTTTAGCAGTGGTATGAGAAAACACTCTTATTCCCTGATAGTTTGTATTATATGCACTGTATGAATCAAGAAGTCCTTAGATCAGAAGTGCAAGATTCAAATTAGTTGGTTGTTCAGCATGACAAACTGAAAAGTTTGAAACCTGATTTTGAAGACATTAATTCAGGTATTGGCTCTGCCACAGTAGCCATGAGGCCACGAACAAGTCACATAACCTCCTTTCTGCCCATGAATCGTTCCATACCCTGACCTTATTCCCCACCATCTTCCTGTGTCATTTACTTTTCTGAATTTATTTGATTTTTTGAGCATATGAAAATGTATCACAGAGAGTTCTCAACCTCATACTCACCTGTCCACCCTCCTTTCCCATTGCTTAAGTGACTGCTGACTAGTTTGCATACATATAAAATGGCAAATTGGGAAGTTGTTTTCTTTTTAAATTCTTATAAATTCAGGGGTTATAAGTGCAGTCTTGTTACATGGTTATATTGCATAGTGTTGAAGTCTGGGATTTTAGTGGTGAAGTCTGGGATTTTAGTGTACCCATTACTTGCATAGTGAACATCATGTCCAGTAAGTAATTTTTCAATGCTCACCGTCCTTTCCCACTGCCCCCTTTTTGGAGTCTCCAGTGTCTATTATTCCCCACCTCTCCATATATCCATGTGTACCCATTGTTTCACTCCCATTTGTGAGAACATGCTGCATTTGACTTTCTGTTTCTGAATTATTTCACTTAGGATAATGGCCTCCAGCTCCATCCATATTGCTGTTAAAGACATAAGTTCATTCTCTCTCATGGCTGGGTAGTGTTCCGTGTGTGTGTGTGTGTGTGTGTGTGTGTGTGTGTGTGTGTGTGTGTGTATGTGTGTACACCTTTTTATTTATGCAATTAAAAATTTTATTTATGCAATTGTTGATAGACATTTTGGTTGATTCTATGACTTTGTTATTGTGACTAATGCTATGATAGGCATGCAGGTGTCTCTTATTATACTGATTTCTTTTCCTTTGGATACTTAGTAGTGGGATTGCTGGATCCAATGATATTTCTATTTTTAGTTCTTTAAGAAATTTTCAGCCAGGTGTGGTGGCTCACACTTGTAATCCCGGCACTTTGGGAGGCCGAGGCGAGTGGATCACAAAGTCAGCCTGGCCAATATGGTGAAACCCCATCTGTACTAAAAGTACGAAAATTAGCCAGGTGTGGTGGTGTGCACCTATAGTCCCAGCTACTCTGAAGGCTGAGGCAGGAGAATTGCTTGAACCCAGGAGACAGAGGCTGCAGTGAGCCAAGATCATGCCACTGCGCTCCAGCCTGCCTGGGCAACAGAGTGAGATTCTGTCTCTAAATAAATAAATAAGAAATCTCCATATAGTTTTCCATAGAGGTTGTACTAATTTACATTCTCACCAACAGTATATAAACATTCCAGCTTGGAAAGGTTTTTATTAGTGTTATTTTGGTACATTATTACATTGTGATTGTTAGACCTTGCATAGATTCCTTATTCATATGAAGAACAAGAGCTCACCTTCACACTTTAAGGTGGTACAGGTTGAGTATCCCTTATCCAAAATGCAACCAGAAGTATTCTAGATTTTTTATTTTTTCAGAATTTGGAATATTTGCATTATACTTAATGGTTGATCATCCCTAATCCAAAAATTTGATATCCAAAATGCTCCAATGAGCATTTCCTTCAAGCTTGACCTTTGAGTACCATATGGATGGTCAAAAAGTTTAGGGTTTTGGAGCATTTCTGATTTTGGATTTTCAGATTAGGAATGTACCTGTAGTGGGTTTTTTGTTGTTGTTGTTGTTTTGAGATGGAGTCTCGCTCTGTTGCCCAGGCTGGAGTGCAGTGGCGCAATCTCAGCTCACTGCAAGCTCCGCCCCCCTGGTTCATGCCATTCTCCTGCCTCAGCCTCCTGCGTCACCGCGCCCAGCTAATTTTTTGTATTTTTAGTAGAGACGGGGTTTCAGAGTGTTAGCCAGGATGGTCTCGATCTCCTGACCTCGTGATCCTCCCATCTCGGCCTCCCAAAGTGCTGGGATTATAGGCGTGAGCCACCGCGCCCGGCCTGTAGTGGGTTTTTAATTTAAATACCCACATCTATCAGTAGTCCATGAATTAGCTGGCCAATCCCAAAACATTTTGCCATAACTGTATTTTCCATGCTCTTCACTTTAAGGATACAGCTGAAATAATTGTCCAAGTCTAGACATTGTACCTCCCTCTTTTCCATCCTACCGCCATACGTTATGGATTGACTGACATTGACTTGGCTCTAAAAATTCTTATTGTACTTATTAACCAAAGATTAAGAACAAAACTAAAATTGTTATAATATTTATGAAATAATTAAGGAAATAATATGTTGAATTGAGGGGGGTGGTGTAAAATTGAAAGTGTCTGTTGTTATCTTGAAGTGATTTTCCTTTAGGTATTTATTTAACTTCAGTGCCAAGTTATTTAAATAACAAGACAGTGCCTACCTTTGAAGAGTGATGTGAGAATTGATTTCAATTTCACAAAGCATTCCAAGACACTCAGTTGATAGGTTCTCCATAAATGGCAGGCATTATTATAATCAGACTAGTAAAAAGAAAAATGATAAAGCTACTCGTGCAGTGTCCTCTAATAGAAACTGTTTTGGTAAAGTAATATAAAGGTTATGCTATTCATAATTTATGGCTGAGGGCAATAGATCAAGAATAATGATGCTTTCCTGTCTATATAAGTATTCAAAACACAGATATAGCTGTGTTGGAGTATATTGCTGTATGTAAGAAGGATGAAATCAATACCTTATAAACAAGAAAAGTGATCCATGAATATTAATAAAAGACTTTCCTTAATTGAGCCCTGAAAAATATAGTGACTGCCAAACTTGATTATGTCTTTCAGAATCTTCAGGAAAGGCTTTGAAATAAAAGAGATAATTCTTAATCATGAGGTTATATGGAACTTGAACTTTGTTAGTAATAGAAGCATAATGGTCTTCATTCTGGTAACCAAAATAATAGGCTTCATTGTTAAACCTTTAAAAAATTTTCAATTTATTATAAGAAAAGTCACAACTTTGTTTAACTATGTTAATACAAAATGAGAGAAAATTAAGAATTTCAAAATATTTTTTACAAGCAGAATGCTTCAGGTGTGTGCAATATATAAGCACACACAAAATAAGCAAAGCTGATGATAGAAATCAATATGTAAAAATATCTTTAAATCATACACTTACCAGGAGAAATTTAAAAGGTAAATTTAATTTTCCTTCATGATGAAATTTTAGCTTTTTTGTCTAGACATTGGTTTCTTGTTGCTGCTGCAACAGTTTACCAAAAACTTAGTGACTTAAAACAATACAAATTTATTATAGTTCTGAAGTCAAAACTTCAAAATGGATCTCTGTGAGCTAAAATCAAGCTATCAGCAGGGTTCTGTTTCTTTCTAGATGCTCTAGGGGAGAATCTGTTTGTCATGTGTTTTGTATTGCCTTTTCCCATTTCTAGGGGTTGTCTACATTCTTTGACTCGTTTCCTACTTCAATTACGAAGCTAGTAATGGCTGGTCAAGTCCTTTTCACATCAATACTGACTCTTCTGCCTTCCTCTGCCATGTTTCAGAACCCTTGTGACTGTTTTGGGCCCACCTGGATAGGTGAATAATTGCCTAATTAGCAATCTTAATTTCATCTGCTACATTAATTCTCCCTTGCCATTTAAGGTAGAAACATATTCACAAGTCCTGGGGATTAGGACCTGGGCATCTTTGGGAAGCCAGTATTCTACCTATTGCGTTCCAGATATGGAAGGATGAAAGTTTCATAGATTTTGAGAGACTAGTAAGTAAACGACATACTGTAGAATTAATTACCATCATTTTCTGTTATCAAATTTTGGCAGTAATTTAGTTATCGAGACTTTTTCTCTTTTCATCACAGTGAAGTATAAATTTTAGGTTTACATTTTTATTTCTAATTTTTCTAAGCATCCACCCATCCATTCATTCATCCATCCATCTTTCCAACCAACCATCCAACCAACAAATACTTGGTGAGTGTTTACAATAGACTGTGAAGGAAACTGTGGTTAAGAAGGCTTAGAGATTTTTAAAAAATGGTAACAGTCAATAAATGGATATGTTAATTAGCTTGACTCTAGTGATCAGTTCACTATATATCAGAACATCAGGATGCATACTTTAAATATATGTAATTTCAGTAAAACCTGGTGAGAAAAGAATGTCTTAAAGATACTCATTTAAGCGACCCTATGTGCTACAAATGAATTACCCTGTTTACTCCACGATAGCTCTTGCTCTCAAGGAGCATACGCTACTAAGGGCTTGCCAAATGCCCCCTGCATATTATTATTAAATAGAGATATCAGGAAAAACTGGAGAATGGTTGATGCATCTTTTCTTTTCCTTGCTTTGTCCTTAATCCTCCCATCATGCAAATAACAAAGTTTCTAATCTTGATCTTTTAACAAGCTAATGTCAAGGAAAAAATATCTACTTAGGATGATACTTTGTTTTTCTTCTACCTCACTTTATTTTTTCAAAAAAAGACCTTTCTTATTTTTTTAAAAAAATGTACTGTATAGAAGGAAGGAGATGTGATGTGTGGCTGTCTGTTGGGCCAAGTACACATTTGGTAAAAGATTGGGAGTTTGATCAGTTCCATATTGTAAATTCCAAAATTCTTTCCGGCTTTGAAAATAAAGGAACTCGATTTAGCCCGTGGCCAATAAGGTTGACAGAAGATTTAATGCTAATCTTTCAGTATACAAAAGAGCATTGTGTCTGTAAGAGTGAGCAGGTGTTCTTTGTTTCTGCTAAGTAGGATAGGAAGCCATGATATTAAATCAAATAAGAAATAATTTAGATTTAGCAACCTCAAGTGTATTAAAACACAGGAAACTGTTACTAAGGAAAAATATAGATTTCCCTTAGACAAATCATCTGATCCATATTCACATATTATGAGAGTTCTGATATTGGGGCAAATATTATACGTGGTTATTAACATCTGCTAAATAAACACTGAAGTGAAAAAAACTTCAGGTAGTCCTTTCATAATATATGCTACCTCAAGG
This sequence comes from Theropithecus gelada, assembly GCF_003255815.1. Classification (NCBI taxonomy): domain Eukaryota; kingdom Metazoa; phylum Chordata; class Mammalia; order Primates; family Cercopithecidae; genus Theropithecus; species Theropithecus gelada. Next base: position 147,050,064 of record NC_037670.1, on the reverse strand, counting down.
TCCTACGCTCTCAAGAAGGTATTTGAAAGGTTCGCTAGGGACTGTCATTATGAACCTTTGCTAAAGTATAAAATCTCTGTCAATTGAAAAAGAGACATCAACTAAACCCAAAAAGTCAAAGTTTCTCACAGAGATAGGCTGCGTTTATCTGGAAAGATGTTCCCTCAGCCATTTGCCTAAAATATCCTTTGTCTCAAGGACACCTGTTTGTAAGCAGAAATGATTTTTAATCAAAATTGATCCATGCTTTCTGCTAATTGTGTTTTTAGTTTCTTCTTACTCTGTTTGAGGCTAGTTCATCACTTAGTTGGATATGAGAAACCTGATCACTGAGTCACATGACTCATCTCTAAGATGTATGTAGCTAGAGAGAGGGTGATTATTCTTTACTCAAGAGTATGAAAATTTGATTTTCATTCTCTGGTTTATAAACATTGTTTTACTAGATGTTACCTATATAGGATAACACACACTTAGCAAACACATTTCTTACACTCTATCCCTAATCTTCCATAACTGCTGGTTTTATCCATAAGCTTAACCTTCTTGTATCTCCTTCAGCCTACCTGTCTGTATTGTCATCCTCCCTGCCTTTACACACAGTAACCTTCTAGTCAAAACGATTTTGCCCAACTTACCTGATCTTGCCGACATAAACCTTAAATGAAGTCTTATTCTATTCCTCAAACATAATATGTCCCTTACACCATTGCTATCTGGCTTCAACTAAACTTTTTCCTGCTCAGATCTCCAGTCACCTCTCTCTTTTTTAACCAGGCAGTAGTCTTTCAGACCCAACAATGTGTGACCTCTTGATCCCCATGTGACCCTGATGCCCCCTTCCTACTACCTAAAAAACTCTCCCCCTTAAATTTGGCACATCACAAACTTCAGCTTTCTTCTACCTCCTTGGTGACTGGTCTCAGTTATAGAGTCCTAATCCTTTTCCTAACTCTAGAAAGATGGTGCCCAGAGGGTTCTCGAGTTCTCTTCTCTTATTTATTTATTTTTATTTTTATTTTTTATTTTTATTTTATTTTATTTTTTTTGAGATGGAGTCTTGCAGTGTCACCCAGGCTGGAGTGCAATGCCGCGATCTCGGCTCACTGCAACCTCCACCTCCCGGGTTCCAGCTATTCTCCTGTCTCAGCCTCCCACGTAGCTGGGATTACAGGCATCTGCCACCACACCCAGCTAACTTTTTATATTTTCAGTAGAGATGAGGTTTCACTGTGTTGGCCAGGCTGGTCTCAAACTCCTGACCTTGTGATCCACCCGCCTCAGCCTCCCAAAGTGCTGGGATTACAGGCGTGAGGCACTGCACCCTGCCCTCTGTTCTTATCTTTTGAGAGCATAAAGAGAATTGACATGGCAGAAAATATAATGAGTGTTTGTACTGATTGAAGTTCTTTTGGTGGCGAGCAATGGAAACTGACTGAGGCTAAGTCCAGGGAACAGAGAAAAAGCTCAACAGCCAACCTTGGGGAAGAGCTTGAGAACCTAGAGTAATGTTAAGAATGTCAGCATCAGAATCATGTGCTTTTTTCTAGATTGCCACTGTTACAGTGTTTGGTTTCAACAGCCCCCATATCTTTATTTTTCATCCCCTCCCCATGTCAGCCTTATAAATCTTATGTGTTTTTTCAGACTTCCAAATGAAACTGTAATTACTCTATGAAAGCTGTCCTGATTTTTTCAAGAATTGCTGAATGCACTCATCGTTGAGCTAGAATTGTACCAACTGTGTGTCTACTATTTTGCCACAAGATATGGTGCAATTATTGTGGTTCCAGGGTCTTTTTTCCTTTCTCTAAGCTAAGAGACATTTATGGGAGAAGGTAGTGAATTGTCTATCTAGCCCCTCTGTTTTTCTAGCTTATCTCCTCCAGCACCCAGTGCTGTTTTGTTTTTTGTTTTAGTTTTTCGGGTGCTTGTTGAAGTAGAGTTTAGCAATTTAAATAGTCTTAATCTCACAGGTCACAAAGTTTAATTATGCACAAATGTATGTAGTTTGGCCTCAATCAGGTATCTCAGAAAAGAAACAATGTAGAAGTGACAGCTTATATATTTTAAGAAAAAGCTACTTCTGAACCCCTCATCACTCTAAACATTTCTGTGTGTAAATGTGTATTTTATATTTCATTTTTTAAGTCTTAGTTTTTTTTCTTCCTGTATATTAAATTTGATGGAATTTTAAACAAATCCTAAAAAATCATTTTGTGGTTTCCATTACACCCTAGCAAAGATGACAAGTAACACTGACATTTTATTATGAAGAATATACATTAGCTTTATGTTTAAGATAAGAAGTCATCTTTGTGTCGTGCTGACACAACATTTAAAGTGTTGGTGACAAAAATAAACAAGAAGCAGAAATGTATACAGAAAGGTTAAGAGAAATGAATGGTAAAGAACAAAATAGTTTGCTAAGTAGTATTAAAAGTTATTTGTACAGAGCTATAATTTAAATGTGAACTTAGGATACAGAAGGATCCTTAGTAAGCTTTTATATCTGTTAAATATTTTAATTATTATGACTGTCAACATCAGATACAGTCTCTATACATGAACTGAGTCCTATTGAATTGGAACTGCTTCTAATAAAAAAACCAAATTATTTAGTCACTTATTTACTTTTGAAAGATTTTGAAACAAAACACCTTGTTGATGTACTAGTTAGGATACTGCTAAATGCTATAACAAGAAAGTCGTTACATTTCAAGAATTCAAAATAATATCAGGTTTGTAAGAGTTTACTGCAGGTATTCCTGACAGAAGTATGACTTTCTTCCACACGGTGATTTAAGGCTCTGATTTCTTTCATTTCCTAAGGTATTCGTGTTCTCTGAACTTGACTGGCAGAGGAATAAAGTGGGGTAAAGACATCAAACCTGTATCTTGATCACCTTTTCCCAAGGTGACACATGTCACTTCTCACCCCTTTAATAGGAACTTTTATATGTCCCTACTTAGAAGCAGGAGGATCTGGAAAACCTGGTTCTTGGCTAACTAGCTGTTTACTAGCAACAGTTCTATACTGGTGAAAGCATGAATCGTGGCAGATAGTCAGACGATGTGCCATAGTTCACCCTTGTGCCACCAAGTTGTTTTGTTGTCCTTCTTCCTACACATAGAACACATTCACTGCAACTCAAGAGAAACAGCCCAAAGTCCTATTTCATTTTTATATCCAGTCCAATATCTGCATCACAGTTAGCTGTGGTTCTTTGCAGTCTGGCAACCTATGAACTAAAGTTCATGGTAACTGCTTACGACACCTTCCCTCCCCATTCTGCCTCAGCACAAATCCAATATACAGTAAAGGAACAGGAACAGGAGAGCTACAGGTAAGTTTGCCATGTGGAAAAAGGAAAAGCAGGAAATGCATGGCAGTAATTGTCCAATTACAATAATGAAATCCTATCTGGCAGGCACCGTGAAGACACCCTGCCAAGGAAGTGTTCCAGATCTCTTGATCAGAGCTGTATTGTGTATTCTGAAAATAACTCCCTCGTCCTTTATTTTCTACGGCCCTCTGGGCTCTACACCTTGGGAACTTCTTCCTTATCTATTTATTCATGGCGAAATTGGAAAAGAAATATGACCACCTTCAGCAAACTATCGCAGGAACAGAAAACCAAACACCGCATGTTCTCACTCATAGGTGGGAATTGAACAATGAGATCACTTGGACTCCAGAGGGGGAACATCACACACCAGGGCCTATTATGGGGAGGGAGGAGGGGGAGGGGAGAGGGATAGCACTGGGAGTTATACCTGATGTAAATGACGAGTTGATGGGTGCTGACAAGTTGGTGGGTGCAGCACACCAACGTGGCACAGGTATACATATGTAACAAACCTGCACGTTGTGCATATGTACCCTAGAACTTAAAGTATGAAAAAAAAAAAAAGAAACATGACCACTTTTTTGGTTGTGCAATTTGGGAGCCTGGAAACTATTTAACAGACCATTTTGAAGTTCAAGTTCAGCATTTACCAATACACTTCTCTTAGAAACAGAAGATTTCATATCTGTGGACCTCCCCTTGTTACACGTGCCAATGTTCACACCTTTATCAGTCAGTCTGTCCAGAAAAAGAAACATTTCCAGGTCTTTCCAATGGAGGGAATGTAACATAGGGAATTAGATATACATATGATAGGGAGAAGCCAAGCGAATGATTGTGAATATACCCAGAAATTAACTAAATCAGGAAACCATTGCATACTCTAGGGAAAGAAGAGCAATAGGAAGAAGTGATATTATCAGAGCTAAGAGTGCTGTTAATAAAAGACAAAACTAAGTCCTATTGAAGAGGAACTAAGCTCCTTGAGAGATGTGAGCCATTCATATTCTTTAATCTTTGTGTATCCTCACATAATAAGAACTCAGTGTTTGTTTAATTGAACAGAGCTGAGCAATAAATCCTTCCACTGACTTCAGTTAGAAATACCCATCAAAAAATAAAATGTGGCAGAAAGAATGGTATTCGATATTGGGATAGCCTTTAATTTGTGGATCAGCCCAAATCAGTTATCTTGGGACCTAATTTAGCAAGCCATCATCGGCATTTACGGAATGAGAAATTGTCAAAAGTTTTAATTTAAATATTCTCTTCCTGTGTAAGAGTTTAGGGTTTGGTACAATACCAATTTTTATATAAACATAGAAGGAAGAATTAAAAAGCAATAAAGTCTGTAAGTGGCTCATGCCAAAATATTTTTTTTTTTAAGTTGGAATGGGGGATGGGTGTGGAGAAAGAGAAAAAGCTTTCCAGACTTGTTAGGAAAATAGCAGCTATAGCTACAGTGGATATAGAGCTCTATCTTAGTCTTTTATTCTTTTTTGGAATAACCTTCTAAGTTGATAATGATATTGCTTTGTCTACTGGTTTGAGCCAAAAGCTATCATCTTATTTTTCTTTACTGTCACTTAAGAAAGAATCTGTAAAATATTACATTGGATATTTTAGCAGTCAAAATGAATTCTAGAGTATGATCATAATTGTGAAAACATTGCAAATGTCATTTAGTTTGTTCTTAGATGTCCTTTATATACTTGAGTATATGGATATGCTGGATTCAACACAGCTATGGCTTTTAGGAAAGACTTGAGAAAAGTCTCAAAATAGTAGATACATTTAACAACTTGCAAATTGAGAATAGTTTGAGAAGCTTTTATGACTATGTTGTCTTTCCTAGAGAGAAGGAGAGTCTTGCCTAAAGATTCCTTGGTAAAGATTTCTACTTATACTATAAATGAAGATGTGAGGGTAGGGGAAGTGTATGACAAAGTCAATTGCCATGAATGCTTTCAAAACATTTTACTATTAGAATCTAAGAATAGAAGGCAACCTTCTTAAATTTATAAAGACTATCTGTAACAACTTGAGACAGGACTTTGTTTTGTTATATTAAAGTAAAATTATAACAATATTACAAAGAAATTTCAGATTCACAATCACTTTGTGTTGCAGCAAGATTTATACACAAGAAGATATGTTTCAATATAGTTTTAATGAACATATTTATTCTGTTTGTGAAAAAAAAAAATTAGCATACCTGAGAATGTTTATAATTCTTCCATTCATATCTAAGCTTCAGGCTTATGGCTTAAAATATAATGCAGTGCACTTCACATATTTGTTTTGTCTTTTAGCCTATAATGCTCCCATTTAAAAATATTAAGACTTGGATGTAAACTGTGCCTAAATATGTAATTACTGACTTTAAAAGGGGGAAAATACCTTGTATTATCTGCATGGTACCTAACATCTGAAGAGTAGGCTTCTCTTTCTTGGGTTGACTCTGTGAAGTGAGGGTCGTGAAATAATCACTTGTTAATTTGGCGATTTTATTAAAAGTAATCACTTTGTTTCAGTCATTATAATATCTGTAGTTTTGAAAACATGTCGTGAAAAAGTCCTTCTTTGGTATTGATCTAGAGCAGAAAATGTGCTGTTTTCCATCTTTAATTGAGTTGATTTCTTTTAATACTATTTTACAATGATAATAAAACAAGAGGCATATTTGTGCTGTTTGAAATAATTGGCTTTGGTTTTTAAGGATGTTATCCATAATTTCAAAGAATATCTTTCTGAACTGCTTAGCCCTGAGGAGTTTAGAATTTTCTTGAAATTATGGGTGTCTCTTGAGTATTTTTCAACGTCAATTCAACTGTAGCTTGTGGTGCTATTAATTCATTAGGAAGTGACACAGGAAGAAAACTCATTATGTGATAATGTGAAAACATGTATTTGTCAAAAAATAAATTAAGGCTGTATTGAAAATCCATCAGGTATTGTAGTAGGGAGTCAAATGGTTTATTGGATACATTTGGGTGTTGACACTGTTTTTTCAAACAGGTAAACATAGAAAATATTTTAGTTCCAACCCATAGACACTCTATATCATGCATTTAAATATGGTCTTTTTTCCATACAGGTGATATTATATCCAACTTCTAATAGCTCCAAATCAGCTGAATTACACCAAATGGTAGTTCCAAAAAATAGCCAGGATTCTGACTTAAAAATCAAACTGGCAGTGCGAATGGATAAACCAGCACATATGAAGCATAGTGGGTGAGTATAAATTTGAGGATTGTTTTCCTGAATTATTGAATTTCATTTCAGTGTATTGTTTTTGTCAGTTTAGTGAGAGAACCAGTATAGCAGACTTTTACACGGAGTTTTCTCAAAAAGTGACACACAAAAGTTATCTTACTCAATGTTTTTAGACCCAAAGATGGCTTTATAGCTCAATACATGGGTCTTTAGTTAAGATAACTGTATGCATGCTACCACAATATTGGAACTTGATTGTGTTAGTATTACTCATCAGTCATATTGATACAGGGCACGATACCTTCTAAGAAACATTCTTCAAATTACAATAATAGTTGAAACAAGTTTAGCATTGAGATCCCTAGAAATAAAACCTCCATAGACTATATAAAAACTAAAACATAGTGTAGATATAACCCAACGAGGCTGTATATATTTTGACAAGAGGGATATGAGTGTTCATCCAAACATGTGAGTGAGAACTGAATCAATATTGGAGAAAACTGCTGTTGCCTGGGGAATAAGTGCAGGTACTGTCTCCTGGGGATCACCAGGGGTCAGAGTCAGCCTTCATCTCTGCCAAGGTTCTTTGTCTGTTGCAGCTGGTGATGAAACAGGTCTGAACTCTTGAATAAAATGAATTTCCATAAATCCAGGACTTCCTCAGAATAACACTTTGGACTTACTATGGCCAAATCCCAGCATAGGGTTATTAGCCATGAGGAAAGAAAGGCGACCATTTTTCTTACTGTGGAGAGTAACACTTTGGACTTACTATGGCCAAATCCCAGCATAGGGGTATTAACCATTAGGAAAGAAAAGGGACCATTTTTCTTACTGTGGAGGAAAGTAGTTGTTGAAGTAGCTTACCCTGAGTTTGGCAACAAACACAGAGGTCTTAAAAAGTGTATCCTTGTAACAAGCAGAGTCTGCTGGCATTGGGGCCCAATCACTAACATCAGGGTGGAGCGAACTGATGATTCAAAAAATGAGGAGGATACTTTGGACGACCATTAGGGGAAACAAAGTTAGGCTCTGGGCAGGGGGAAATCCAAGGTATACATTACAGTTGGGATGGAACTAATGACTGTATTGCTTTTTGGTTTAGTAGGCAGCATGTGCAGTGTCAGACCTCACCAAAGGGAAAAAGTACATGAGAGGGTGGGCTCTTAGAAGGTGAACCATGATTCGGACAACCAACGTTATGCATCTTTAATGTAGTCATGTAAAGTCAAGTCTAACTATGACTCAGCTTATAATGCACATAGAGTGTCTGGGATTTAATATTTAATTCATGCATCCATCTACCTGCTCACCAGTAATTTATGCAGCAGGCATGTATTGAGCACTTACTGTCTTCCAACTAGGACACACTTTAATATGATATTATTGCAGGCCTATAGGAACTGGCTAGTCAGGGATTCAGACTTGTATGTAAATAATTATGATAGTGAGTGATAAGTGCTGTAAGACAGAAATGGGAACCTGGGAAAAATAATGCCTGATTTTTGCCAGGTACAGTGAATGAAAGTCTCACAGGACACCTGACTTTTGAGATAAAACTTAAAGGATAAATTTATCAGGTAGACAGTGGGAGAAATGTCATTCTAGCAACATGACAGCATGTACAAAGGCAGGGAGTCCTGGAAGGACTTTTAGCTGATGATAACAAGTTCAGTGAAACTGTCAGAGTGCTTTGAGACTAGAGAGAGTGCTAGTGCTCTAAAGTGCTTAGAGACTAGTAGAGTTACACATAAAAGAACACAGTATGTTCCAGGAACTGCAGTTGTTTCTCCACTCTTTTTTACTCAGTCCCTTTTTCTTTTGATGAATGGCACAATAAAAAAAAAAAAAAAAAAAAAAAACAGGAACCTATCATAATGTCAAGATGGCCCTAATTTACCCGTCCACAGTACCATGCCATGGTGAATACCCCTGGACCTTCAGCTTGTCCCAAGAACAAAGATTGAACATGCATAGGGCAGGTCCTGTAACCTTTAGCTCCAGTGGGAAGAAACCCTTGCTCTCACCTGGCAGTTCCTTGGTTTAGCATACTCCAGGATATGTGAGACAATCCAGACCCCTTACAAGGCTTGATTTGGAGGTAGGGTTTGTTTTTTTCACATCTCTTTGAATCAGTACCCCTAGAATGGCCCTGCAATTGACTTCTGCCCAAGACTAAATGTGAAGGAAAAGACTAAAGAGGATATATCATAGTCTCTTAATTTAATCCATAAAGCTCAGGAACTCACTGAAGGACTCAGACCAAAAATGCATCATAGCCCAACCATATCAATTATTATCTAACATTGCTAAGAGATACAGGCATTTCTAGATATTTAGGTATCTCTTCAGTTTGTGATATACACATTGAAGCAATGTTAGAACTGAAAATTATCTGTGATGTTATGCTAACATAGTATGTTGTGTAGCAAAATTAAGAATGTCATATTCTAAAATAGTGATTTGATTAAAATATTTTAATACTAATATTAGAAGAGTTGAACATTTTCAACATTGCTATAATAATAATTGATCCCTACGGACAGGGAGTTAGAGGTACTTTAACCTAAGCATCTGTTCTGTTTCCTCAGTACCCATGTGGTAACAGTTTTACACATTTTGAATAATACACCTATGTGTAAACATATATTGGAGAACATTTCACCTATAGCATAGCTATATTCATCTTTTTCTGAAGTACTTCATAAATGGATTTCACTGCACTGAGTTACATTTAAGAAGAGAAAGTTAATCTTTTTCTTCCAAGTATTCCGTCATACACCAAAGCAATAATGTAACAGGAATAGTAGGTTAATAGCATTTTGCTTTGAGCCTGGATCGTGTTTTGTTGATCATTTCTCCTATAATCAATAATTAACAGATGGATAATTTTAAAAGAGACAAGTCAAGTTTTAAAAATATTAATTTATCTTTAAAATACAGCAAACTCTTGTTACAGATAGAGTTGTTAGGTGGATTAAAAAATAAATTGGAGGATAATGGATTTTTATCTTCAGAGCACTTTAGACTTTGAAATCTTTTGGGACTTCAGTAGTAAAAACCTATTCTCTGTTTTAATAATGTGGACATCAAATATATCTTTCTTGCGTGAACTATTGTAACATGTATTCTCTGTTTTATTCATTTATCACTTATCTATAGTCCTTAAAAATATTTTTATCAATGTTATTTATATTTGTCTGTGTGTTCTCAACTGTACTCTGTTTCTTAGACCTATTTGAATTCTCAATGCCTCCCACAGTGTATGATCAGAGATAGATATTAATGTGAATAATGATGGTGAAAATGTAATATTGTGCTCCCTAGGGTATTAAGGGAAAAGTAATACAAATGAGAGTAAGCCTTATTTACAAATTGAAACTTAAAGGTTCTAAACACAGTTTATTGGGAATAGAACATAATTTTAATGTAAAAAAAAATGCCTAAAATAAATGAAATAAATGGTGTTTAGTTCTCAGTGTTGCATTTTAAAATGACTGTTTTTTTAAACCAGAAGGTAAAATGCATCCAATCTAAAGCTCATGTTTCTGATAACTAATCAGTCTACCACTATACATTATAGTTTATTTGAGTATGACTAACTACATGTAAATGAAAATTAAGCATAACGATGACTCCATCCTTTTAAAACCAAACTGAGCATTACCACAAGACGTATATTTAGCAAAAACGAGTTTATTTATTCTTTTGGAATATGTCATCTAAACTAATTATAGAAACTAACCCTTTGATAAATTTGTTGAACAAATTACCAGCTACGTTTTGAATGGTTAAATGGTTCACATCCAGCTTTTGAATTTATTTTCCTGGTTTGTGTGTGTGTGTGTGTGTAACATGAAGATAGAAGTGTTCTTGAACAAATGGGTTATACTTTAGCATAGCCTAGTGGCTAAGTAACAGTATTAACTTAAAACTCAAATAACTATTCCTATTTTTATTAAATAAGATTATTTTCCTAATTCAAAGGTTATTTTCTCAACCAAAAGGGTAAAATAAAATGGAACTAATAAATGATGGTTATGACAATTAAATCTATAACTGAAAAAGAGAAAATTGGCTCTCACAAATATGTGGAAGCATTATTACCATGATCTATGAGAAGTCTGCATGCAACTGATTACTTTTATAGTAAAAATAGAGTTTCATAACTATGTAACTATAGAAGACTTTTATCATAGTTTCTAATTGGTAAGAAAATTTTAGCAAAACCACTCTCAGATGAATCTCATATTTCTCTTTGTGTAGAGTCATGCTTGGCTATTTACACATTTGTTGAATGAACGGATGGATTAAAATATTTTGACATTGTCACAAATAAAACTCTCTAATTTCCATCATAAAGATGGAAAAGGCATTGGGCTCATCTGTTGTTGCAAGGAGAGACAATAGTTGAACTTCCAGCAGGAAAAACGAGACAAGCCCCACACTGGCTGCATTGTGGCCCCACTATTTCCCAGAGAGAGCACCAGCTGGGCATCCAGAAATTGGAGCAGCATGCCTATGTAAACTGCATTCACACGCTAAATATTCAGACATTGTATTTGCTCATAAAGTGAAATGACTGCACTCTAGTAAAGTTCCATTATTTAGCTTATTATTCCAGGTTTATGATCTCCAACTAATTTAGGGGAGGAAAATCTTAGCTGCATCAAGGTAGTATTTGCTCAGAGGGTCCAGGCTTTAAACAAAGTCTAGTCTGTTCTTTCACAAAGAAAATTGATATTTCATTTTTAAATGTACCTTTTAGAATGACTTCCCTCTATGTCCTTGTCTAAAATAACTATGTTTGGACATCTGACCTTGACCTGAACCTATGTATGTGTAGGTCTACTTGCATTCCCAGGTTGAACTTGGCCAAGCCTGGCTTATCCTGATTTCACCGAAATCTTACTTGAGTCCCTTGAACTGTAATCATCATCATCATCATCATCATCATCATCATCATCTTTTTTTTTCTTTTTTTGGGACAGGGTCTCACCCTGTTGCCCAGGCTGGAATGCAGTGGCACCATCTTGGCTCACTGCAGCCTCCACCTCCCATGCTTAAGCAGTCCTCCCACCTCAGTCTCCCAACCAGCTGAGACTACAGGCGTGCACCACCACCCTTGGCTAATTTTTTTGTATTGTTATTAGAGACAGGGTTTCGCTATGTTGCCTAGGCTGGTCTCAAACTTCTGCACTCAAGTGATCCTCCTGCCTTGGACTCCCACAGTGCTGGAAATACAGGTGTGAGCCACTGTGCTCAGCCTTATAATAACATTCTTCAAGTTTTAACCACATCATTTGACTTTATTCAAAAGAGAATGCTTAAAGACAGATGAGAAAAATAGAAATGCACAAATCATCATTAATTCCTTGAGAGTATAAAAGTTATATCCCTATTAGGGCCCTTTGCTTAATTGTTAGACTTTAATTTACATTTTTATTTGACAGCTATTATGGATGTAGATAAGGTAGTTTGTTGCTCTTTGTGTGTTTATTTTTCTGCTAACTTTATTTTGTCTCCTCCCTATGTCCAAGGGAGAAAAATGAAAATATTACATAAGGGCTTTGAACCATGTCTGAGCAACTGACTTGAATGATTTATCTAAGAAATGAGCTCAGATTCTAAAAATAGAGAACACCTGGAGATTATTTCATGGCAAGTGAGAGGAATAAGAAAGCCCTTTCCCTTTAATTCAGTCTAATGTTGTGTAACACTTTTTAAATTACAGATATTTTCAGTGCATATTTTAAATAACTGGTGGTGCTCATTGTATGTTTTACTACAATTTGCTAGTTTAACTTTTAATTTTCTTGCTTAAATCATTAAACAAGTTGATTTGATCCATATAGCTCTACCAGTCTATCAAATCTTGCTAGTTGTGGTATTAAAATTTGTCAAGTTTTATGATACATTTTTGATCTCATTAGACTTACATACCAGGTGAGTTAGTTTTAATTTCATCTCAGTTATTTTTATTTTTAATTGTAGTTTTGTATGTGATTCATTTTTATTTTAATTTAAAAATAATTTTTAGACAGGGTCTTATTCTGTCTTCCAGGCTGTAGTACAGTGGCGTGAACAGAGCTCACTGCAGCCTCCATCTCCTGGGCTCAAGTGACCCTCCCACCTCAGCCTGCTGAGTAGCTGGGACCACAGGTGTGTGCCACCATACCTGACTAGCTTCTTTAAAAAACTTTTTGTAGAGATGGGGTCTCCCTATATTGCCCAGGCTGTTCTTGAACTCCTAGACTCAGGTGATCCTCCTTCCTCAGTCTTCCAAAGTGCTGAGATTACAAGTGTGAGCCACCACACCTAGCTAAATTGCTTTATTTGAAGAGGGATTGATAAACCTAAACAGCTGACTCAATACTTACTGTCTACATGATTTTTGTTTTGTAGTTACCATCACACCCAAGACATTCATGTGATTGTATAATTAGCCTAATTAAATGTTTTGTGAAAATCAGTGAGAGAGGCTAGTGTCATTGAGATTAGGGTTCTAAAGACCTTTGCCATTGCCAGCTCTACTCTAGAATGCTCATGGTACTCACCTCCTCTCTTTTTTCTGTCTCTTATCAGATGCTGTCTCTACAGCAGCCCATCCTGTTTACCCAACAAAGAACCCTTCTCTCTCTGCTTCCGATTCTACTTTTAACTGGCTTCTTTTTTTTTTTTTTTAAGCTCTTATCATTATCTGTGTTATATTTATTGTTTATTAACTGTATCCTCAACTAGAATGTTACTGCCATGGTGTAATTTGCTATTGAGTAGCTTCCCAACTAAATTTGATTCCCATAGGGTAGGAACTTTGTCTTACTTGCTATTTTTAAACCCAATTTTTAGAACATTGCCTAATACTTAGTAGAAGCTAAACAAATATTTGATGAATTGATGAACTTTTTTTAGAAAAGAACAGAATGCAGAAATTATGCTCACAGTTGTAAGTGTTGGACTGATTGTTTGGATAATAACTTCAAATTAATCGGCACCACTGTAAGGTGGATTTGTTGGAGTGTGTTTCAAAGCATTATTGCCCCAGAAGAATTACAGGAAGTCTCCCTTATTTACAAATTTAAATTTGACTATAAATCTAAAGACTGTATTATAAAGAAATATATTATTTCCCCAAAACTTTAAATTGAAATTAATTACTCTCTGTAGGGAGACTTGTTGCCTGTCAACAGTTATTCTTAGACCATCCCTGTGGTTGAACTGTAGGAGGAAGTTTTAGCAACACTTCTTATGGGTGGAGTATACCCCAGGGTTAATTTGTTTTAATTTGTAAGAATGATGTATATGTAACCAATACTTACCAAAATTAAAGGCAAAAAATAACACCCTAGATTTGAGCTTTGTTCACACTATCTTTGTGGACTCAATAAAAGTCATTTGCTTTCTTTCTGCTACAGTGATCCTTGAATTTGAATAGTCATGCTATATTTATTTCAGTATTTATTCTGTCAATTCTATTTGGTGTACACTTTTTTTCCATTTAGATCGGCTCAAAAATAATTCATGAAAATATTTTCCCCAACAGCTGACAAAGAAGAATGAGGAGAAATATACAAGGAACCAGTGTTTTAATGATTAGACAGGCAGGAGGAGTCCTAGACTGTATACAGAGATGAATGGACTAAGCAAGTAAAAGCATGGGCTGACAGTACCAAGACTTGCAAATATTTCAGAGTCACAGCATGGCAGTGGACCAAAATCAGGACAAACCTTAGGAGCAGAAGGTTACATAAACTAGAAAGCAGGAAGATATGTGGCAGTAGTGAAGGGCAATAGCAACAAAAGTACAGCATATGGCAGCAAAGCTGGACTTACTTGAAAGTCCCTGAAAAAAAGGAAGGAAAAAGCTTAGGGAAGATCAGCAGAGGCCTAAAGAGGAGAAAATGAGTGTTTATGGAACATAGTAAAGGATAGGACGGGGCCTAAAAATACAGGAATGACGAAAAGGAATCTCTTCAAAAGTAGTCCAAGCTTGTCTGTTAGTGTGTTTAATTTTGGCATTCTTTCCATAGATGTTAGCATATGGATATAAGGGTCCTAAAGAATATTCCTACTCCTCTCTATGTAATCATCACTAGCACTTACTTGAATGGGGCATTGTTAATAGGGTATAATATCATGGCCACAGCCTCCTATGTAGACTATCTGAAGCACCTGAAAATCATAAGTAAACAGTACTGGGGAAGATTATACAATAAATTTGCTTTAGCATGATAGATGTGTGTTCAGATTATAAAAAGAAATATCACCACAATTTTAACATTAATACCAATGTCGATAACATGAACAGAGGAAAGAGTTTACAAACATTACATTTGTAATTATTCATCCTGCATTCATTTATATCCTTAAGGTTAGTACATTAGTAATTAAATCAGAAACGAAAAGCACATCTTATTATCATGATTTAAAAAATGGTTTGTTACTTTAAAAAATACAAATGTATTTTTAATGCCTCTGGTTATTTTACATATCAATATTAATACTTCTAAAACACATTTTAAAACATGTTTTTGACAGTGGATTAGAAGGATATAACAGTAGTCCAAAGGTCAATCAAAGAAAAGTTGAATACCACCTACTTCCACCTTTGTGAAATTGGCAGCCTCATCTTTTCTGCCATTTCGATTGATCTTTAGGTTTATCTTCAATTTACGACTTCTTCCTCGCTGACATTAGTTAATCTCCATCTCTCTCTATAGTGTTTCCCACAACTAAATCCCTTTTTATTCCTTCTGCCAACCCTAATTCAGTCTCTATCCTAACTAACAAAACCTGTTCAAGGACTTTTCTACTGACGTTCCTGTTTTCCTAACCATTTAGGGATTCAGGAATACAATTATATCTCTACTTAAAAAAAAAAATTCAATTGCTTCCCAAGTGCCTGTGGGATTAGATGCAAATCATTTAAGCTAGCATTCAGATTCTTCAAAAATTTGGTTCATCTAGATTTTATACCCAACACAGACTCCCAACTTTGCCAAGTGGATCAGTTCATGTACCCTGAACATGCTTTTATTTGCTTAAATCTATTTCTTTCACTCTTTTACCAAATCCTACCACTCTGGTACCAGGTTACACATTTTCTCATACGTATGTGCCAAGAGAGGCAGTGTTTTTTCTCTAGAAGTGATATTTCCTCAGAAGCAGACTCTCTGCTAACTGCAAGCCATCTTGTCCCTACTCCCTTGATTTTGAGAGAACTATTGAGTCTTTTTTATACCAAGACAATCTAAAGAGATGCTAGCCCTCCCTCTGCCTCATCAAGATTACTCCACATTTAGCTTGCAGTGAGCTGAGATCTGGCCACTGCACTCCAGCCTGGGCGACAGAGCAGACTCCGTCTCAAAAAAAAAAAAAAAAAAGATTACTCCACATTTGTTACCTTACAAGCTGCACAAGAGAATCTGGAATGGGAGGTGGGGCAGAAGCCCTTCTGCCCAAGGCACTCTCAACCACCTGTGTTCCCTACTCCATCTCTTTACTTTTTACCACAGCCCACAGGCCCCAGAAGAATGGACTTTCTCCCTTTTTTTCTGGCTGTCTAGGACCTTACTTAGTAAAACTTTTGATTAAGTCAGCCAGACTTGCCCTTTGCTGTATTAAAGGGGGAGATGAGTGAATTACAAAGTTATTTGTACATGTGGTAGGTTGATCACATAAATAGAACCAATAAACAGGCTTCCTAAATTCATACCTTGTGCCCTAAATCTTTCTTGTCCCCTCCAACTTTGGGTTTGGCCATGTGGCTTGCTTTGGCCCCTGGGACAGAAGCAGATTTGATATAAGCATACACTTGAAAAAGCACATGTACATTTTCACTTCCTTTCTTGCTTGCTTCCTTCACCATGAGGACACACATGGGCTAGCCCACTGGTAAAGCAGAACTAAATCAGCCTAGTTGTGCTGACCTGGGTTTCAGGCATATGAATGAGCCCAGCTGAAATGAACAAAGCCAGCTAGCCAACATGAAACTGACCACAGACCCATGAGTTGGTCATGGCCCACCCAGCTCAGATCAATAGAACTGCTTAATAAACTATAGGCTCATAAGAAATAATAAATGGTTGTTGTTTTAAGTCACGAGGTTTTAGGGCAGTATGTTATACAGCAAAGGTTAGATTCTGTGCACTCTTGTCTTGCTACAAAATCCTATTCACTTTTTTTTCTATTATACATCAAATGCACAAAGCTGGATTAATCATAACCCTTACCCCATGATGTATGTCACATTGATCTATACATTTATTTGTTTATATAATCTTTCCTGTATAATATGCTTTGCTACAAACATACTGTACTTTATCCGTTTCATCAAAATGGACATTTGAGTCATTCCAGATTCTTGCTATTTCATATAGTGGTACTGTGAACATTCTTGTACATGTCTTCTGGTATATATATGCATAGTTTCTCTTGAGTGGATACCTAGGAGTGGAACTGCTGAGCTAGTAAGAATGTGAATATTTATCTTTACAAGATAATACTAAACTTTTTCAAGTTTTACCTAATAATTCTACCGGTATACATTTCTTCCAGCAAGTATAAGATCTTTCTGTTCTCTTTTTTGGCTTTTCCCATCTACTACCTTCTTTGGATACTTTTCACATGATTTTGTTTATATCTATAGTTATATTATTGTCTCTTGAAGGCAGAGATCCTGACTCTTCATTGCTTAGTCCACATGCTTCAGAACATAGTGGATACACATTATTGTCTGATAATTGGTTGATTTAATTTCAGATTAAGAGACAATATGAAAATTCCCTTGATATTTTTCATTTTTCCATCACAGACTGACTTGGGAACCCCGAATTGTGCTCCCAGATAACCTTGAATACTCTCTACTATAAAATTATAACATCCACCTTCCTATTTGTCTCACCAGCTCAGATCACCTCCTTGTGGGCTGGACCTTATTGTTCACCATTATTTGACCAAGCACTGAATGCATGCTTGGTTTCATCAAATCAGTTATTCAACACATGTTTATTGATGTGTCAGATTCAATAAATGAGTAAATTTATTGAGACTGTGTCAGACTCAAGTGAGTGAATGAGTGAAATTTGCTGTAATAATAGTAATACTTAAAAAATCATCAACAGTAATGCATTAGATACCGTAGAGCTAATTACTTGCCCCACTGAAATGGAACAGCTGTTAACCAAATAGCATAGACTAGAAAATTTTAAAAACTGTAAAATTGAAAACAGTTTAAGCTGGCAAAACATAGCATAAATCATATGTAAAAAGTGTAGTATACTGTTAGATATTAATTGCTTCTTCCATGACTTTGACGTCCATTTGGAAAGATACCACAAATAAGCGGTTCACAGAATCTATTTTAACTGGTAGCTTGAAGCTGTTTCCAAAATATCCTTATACCAGAATTCACAGAATGTTAAAAAAATTAACTAACTTTATTCTTCCCTGAGTGTTAATATACCTATACACGATCAAAATATCCTTATACCAGAATTCACAGAATATTAAAAAAATAGCTTACTTTATTCTTCTTTAAGTGTTAATATACCTATACATGATAGTGTTGTCCCAAGTCATTTGGGTGGAATTTCCATTGGTGACTCTAGTCAGGGAAAGAGCAAGTATAAAATGATTATTTGAAAACAGTAGCTGAAAGATACTGTCTTTGTTGGTAGTGGTTGTGAGAATTATATGTGTTTATGGATATTTATTAAACAAATATGGAACATATTTAAGAATAGAAAGGGCTTAACTCCTCTTATGAAATGTGAAAAACTGTGGAAGGGAAGATGATAAAACCCGAGTGATCAGAGAGATTCTAGATCGATGTAGACTATGATGAACAGGGCAGAAAAAAATACTGAATAAAGTGAATGAGGATTGAACGTGAAATGTGTAAAACATTAAAATGAATCAGACAGCTACAATAAAACAGGAAAGTAATGTTACAGTTGAAAATACTGCAAAGAATATAAAGTTATCCTCCACAATATCTATTTGTCCACTGGACACAAATATGCATGTTTTATTTATAGAAAGACAAGTTCCCATTTGTTTAGCTTTTCCCTTGACCTTAAAATGAAAGTTATGAACGTTTGATAGCATCTGCTAATAACTTCCCAAACTTGCACTTAGTTATAGAAAACCATGTGTTGTTTACCCAAATATTTAGCCATTTGACTTAACTATTGTATCTGAGAGAATGAGAGTGTTAAGTGTGTTTGTAGTAATACATATGAATAATGAAATGTCAATACATAATTAAAATTTACTAAAGAACAGTGTAATACCATAGTAGGACAGCTTAATTGTAGTACCTAGAGTCTTCAGCCAGCATGCCAATTATAGCCTCATCACTGTGTGATCTTAAGGCAAGTTACTTAACCTCCTTGTGCCTCCCTTCTTTCTCTGTAAAATTGAATATGACAATCACCGATTTCAAAAGGATGCTGTAAGGATTAAATGAACTAATATCACTAAAGTGACTAAAACATTGCCTGGCACATTGTTAACAGTCCATTTTAGCTGTTATCATTACACAATAGATAATTTATGATTTACAAATAAATGACAAGATTTGATTTTATGCTACTATATTATTACACATATGATATTTTCCATGTGTAACCTTGAGATATTCTTCTGTTGCAATAGTTATATATATATATATATATATATTCATTATAGAAAAATGTAATTATAAGAGAAGTGTTTAAAAAGAACAAAAATTGGCTGGGCACGATGGCACATGCCTGTAATCCCAGCACTTTGGGAGGCCGAGGCGGGTGGATCACATGAGGCCAGGAGTTCAAGACCATCCTGACCAACATGGTGAAACCCCATCTCTGCTAAAAATACAAAAAAAGATAGCTGGTTGTGGTGGTGGGCACCTGTAATCCTAGCTACTAGGGAGGCTAAGGCAGGAAAATCACTTGAACCCAGGAGGTGGAGGTTGCAGTGAGCCGAGATCACACCATTGCACTCCAGCCTGGGCAACAGAGTGAGACTCCATCTCAAAAAAAAAAAAAAAAAAAAAATCTCATAATACCACTTTCAAAAATATTCTTAGGTATATGAAAGTTAAAAGTACTGCTTTTTCTGTTTCATTCTGAACCACAGGATCAACTATTTGGTGCACATATTTTTGTTTCTGTGTGTGTGTATCTTTGTTATATTAACATACTCAATTTACAGTAATTTTAGACATGTTCTACTTCCAGCACTGACATTTTCTGCCAGCATTAAGTACTCTCTATGTATTTATAGTGTTTGGACTGTAAAAGTTATATAATGAATTAATGGGTTAAAATGATTTCTTAATTAAAATCATTGCTATAACTTACATTTCTATAAAACCAATTGGTTTTTATAAGTCATATAAAATGAAAAATGGAACTTTGTGATACAGAGCACAAATTGCGTTAATGATTCATAGGTATTATGAGTGAAATGAAAAATTACTAGACAAGGAGAAGAAAGGAGAAAGTGTTTATCCTGCTACCAAATATTCAGTGAATGGATTGTAACTACAATCTTGTCTTTAATGTTTCCCATGGTAATTGTCAGGAAGAGGTATGAAGGATTGTGGGACCTTAATAATATGCCTTGCCGTTTTAATTGCTGAGAGAAGCAAGAGAATTTTAATTGCCAGGAGATATATTACTAATTAAAGTGTCATTCTACATTCATTCTGAAATAATTAGTTTGAATATTTATAAGAGCCGAGATATAAATTTAGTTTCAAATTTAGGAGCATACCCACAACACACTTTGTTAAAATTATCTATGGTTAAGAAAGGTTAACAATCATAAAACTTTAAATGTTTCTTTAATTTGATACAATTTAATTTTTTATTGGATTATTCAACTGAAAACTGGAATTCACAGTATTTTAAAACTTAGTATTCCTTTTAAATTACTATAATAGTTAAAGTCCTAAATTGCTTTCATGTTTCTGGGGCATTGGGTTTTTAAATTTTTTAGTTTTAGCATTCATTACAGTAAAAGGGAAAATCTTTTGTAAATGATGCCAACATGAGTATAATGTCATATATGAATTATAAATTCTGTTGATACCACATGGAAACTTGTAAATGTAGTCATGATTCAGTGGACTTTTAAAATTCTAGACTAAATCTCAAATACTCAGCTAAAATAAATTAACTGAAAAAGACATGTACTTGAGCTGAAACAGTAAACTTAACACAAAAAAGTAAATACATTAAATATAAAATGTGACTTGAAACATTTTGAACATGCGGTTACCTAAAATCATCAGTTGAAGTTTTATGAAGATTAAGGACACATTAGGAAAATGAAAAGGAAGAAAAAATGTTTTTCTTCGTATGGTTATTGCATAAAATTAAAGTCATGCCTTATACTTGGCTTAATAATTATAAGGTTTATGTTTACAACACTTTAAATACTCACTTTTTTCCCTGTATAACTGGTATACAATTACATTTGTTACAAAGGCTGTTGATGGATTTAACTTGCTTGCCTTTTTGTTTTTTGGGGATTTGGAGCGCAGAGCATTGAATACTGATATTTCTCTTTTAATGACTCATCGTCACCAGCCCCTTTTTTGTTTTACTTAAATATTTCATTTCTGATCCCATCTCTTATTTTGCTCCTGCCCACATAGGTATCTGTCTTAGTCCATTTTGTGTTGCTCTAATGGAATACCACAGACTGGGTAGTTTATAATGAACAGAAATTTATTTGGCTCACAGTTTTACAAGCTGGGAGGTCCAAGATTAAGGGGCCAGCATCTGGGGAAGGCCTTCTTGCTGTATTAAAATATGGTGAAAGGCATCACATGGGTCAAAGAGAGAGGAGGACTGAATTCATCATTTCATCAGGATCTCACTGCCATAATAATGGCATTAATCCATTTGTGAGGGCGGAGTCCTTCGTGATCTTAAAGGTCCTACTTCTCAACACTGTTGCATTTGGGTTTTAAGTGTCTGACACATGAACTTTGGGAGACATATCAAACCATAGCAGTATCCACTCTATATTGGTTAATATAGCCATGGATGTTGTTTATCCCTGTAAAATGTGTAGTGTGTTTTTTTTTTGTGTGTGTGTGTGTGTTAAATGTAGATGTTTTGTGCTATAGATTTTTTTTTCATTAAACATCCAATATTTAAGACCAATGTTCATTGTTATATATTCCTTTAGGTCACTGCTTCTTTTACTACCTGGCATACCACAGTGTCTACTACATTTTACCTATTTGATCCTCTAATGATAAACACCTGAATTGTCTCCAACTCCCATCATTATAAATAGTGTTCCAGTAGTTGTCCTTGATCATGTCCACTCACGGTCCTGTGGTAAGAATTTCTCCACTATGTATAGCCAGGAATGAGGCATACAGATTCTTAATTTCACCAAGTATTTCAAGATTGCTTTCCAGATTATTTTTTCCTACTTACAGTGCTACTTTCCTATCTCCTTACCCGAAATAGGTTTTACTGACCTTTCTAATTGTTGTTTTTCTGATAAGGGGAAGCAATGATATTTTTCTCCTTGAACTATCAGTAGAGTAATTTATATTGGTGGGGATTTTTTTTTATGTTAAACTATCCTTACATTCATGGAAAACAGTTTTTTATTTAAATGTTATGAGAATTTTTTAAAATTAAATAAAATTTAAATAATACCCTTCAGTTTATCTGACTGCTAATGAATTAAGGTAAATGTTCTTTTTTTTTTTTTTAAAAAAAAAAAAAAAAAAAAAAAAAAGGCTAGTTAAGCTGCCTCTTTTGTGTTTATATTCACCCCCACTGCCAAATTTCACATCTCAGCTTATAAGTTACATTGGTATATAATTTTTTTTCTTCACTGTTCTGAAAGGATTATCAGTCTAGGAATCAAAGGCATATTAACCTCTTTAAATCAGTTGGACAGTAATTTTTTCGCATTCTCTTTTTCCCTTTGTTCTCTTTTTTTTTTCTTTTTTTACTGAAACTTTTGTATAAGCGGGATTTTTCAGTCATTGCGAGTTTGTTAGAAACATATTTTTAATAATGTCTAGATTGGAAACTTGGGTTGGAGGTAAGGGGAAGTATTTTTGAATACCTTTGGTGGCTATTTCAAGTTTTTTAGTAATTCTTGGTCGGTCTACATTTTTGCATTTTACATCAGTTTTTCCTTTGGAAAGTATCATTTTTTTTCCAGATTATTCTTAGATTTAGCTATTAATATTTTAATATTTAAAATCCTCTGATGTGTTTTATCTATCCTTTTATAAATTCTTTTTTATTTCATTTTTCTCACTTCAAATATTCTGTTTAATTTCTATTATTCCTGCAGAAGTTTGTCTCCAATACTAATCTTTTCAAGCACCAATACATGTGTATTAATTTCCTCTCTCTTAAAAAATCTTAGTTCCATTGATTTCCTCCCAAATCTTCATTATTTCTTTTCTTCTGTTTCCCTAGGATTGTTGGGTTGTGTTTTTTCCAAATCCTTTGGTTGAATAATTCAGCTTATTTTTCCCTGTATTTCTTATATCCCAATAGCCTTGAGTTTTAAATATGAAATTTTTGTTTTTGTTTTATTTTATTACTCAAGTAAACGGTTTTTTCCCCCAATTCTTTTGCAGTTGTTTCACCTCAAAAGAGCGTTTTTTCTGCTTATATTGAGTTTTTTGTGTAAAATTTTAACCTAGTTTTATCTTTAATTTCATTCTCTATTAACATAAGAAAGAATCTTTCTTCTTCAACATAGCATTACACTTTATAATTTTCTTTTAGAATTTTTCCTCTGTTATGTGGTGCTTCTGTATTCTGTGGAGCATAATCTTTTTTTTTTTTTTTTAATTTTTGCTTGTATTACCATTCATAGATACTTGTCTAAACAACCTAGGACAGATAGTTGTAAATATACTTCTTTAATAAATAGTTGTATATATGGCTTCTTGAAAGTCTTTTTTTTTTTTTTAACTTTTAAGATTAGAGTACAAGTGTAGGTTTGTTACATAGGTAAAATTTTTGTCATGGAGGTTTGTTGTACAGATTATTTTATCATCTAGATATTAAGCCTAATAACTAGTTGTTTTTCCTGATTTTCTTCCCTCCTCCCATTCTCCACCCTCAGAAAAGCCCTAGTATGTGTTGTTCCCCTCTATGTGCCCATGTATTCTCATCATTTATCTCCCGTTTATAAGTGAAAACATGGTATTTTCAGATATCAGCTTCCCTTAATCTCATTCATTCAGGCTTTTCATTACTCTCATCAATGAATTGTTTTGACCAGTGGTGACCAAGTCTGACCAAGGTAGCTTGAGAGCTTAGGCCCCCTTTCCCTTAATCTTCATTAGCACCCTTCGAGACCTCTGATGTGAGAGTTGAGGTTTTCTGAATCTTAAAGTGCTATGCAAGTTCAACTGCTTAAAGAATCCTCTAGGTCCTTCTTTTCCCCTGACATCTCATTCATATAAAAATACTGTTTTCCATAAGACCCACCTGTGTAGAAATTTCAGACTCTGGTTACTGACCCTCATCAGTCAATGGTGTCTCGCCGGATTGTGTGCTTATTTTTTCTCCCCCCATTAAGCGTTAACCTTCTAGTTTAGAAATGCAATGGGTTTGGTACTTTTTCATCTTATTGATCCTCACAGATGTGATTTCTACTCAAAGTAGGAAGTAACCTTGATCTTTTGTGGGCTCAATTGATACAAAACATATTTTCATCTTCAGAATCCTGTAGCACTTTGTACTATATATTTTTAATTATATCTGAAGATATCTTTCTTAGCTCTCTTACTCGTAAGTGTCCTGTGGCAATGATTTGTGTCATTTTCATCTTTAAGTCCTCATTTTAATTCCTAGCACACTGTTTTACAATGAACAAGTCCCTAATAAATAATCTTAAATACCTCTATTTTTCTAGTCTGTTATTTACTTAGTAACTATAATTTATAACTATTCTACAACTATTCATTTTTCTTAAAAGCAAAATGATATCATTTGTCTAATATTGCTTTGTTTTGCTTCATTCTGTGGAGATAAATTTACATTATAAAATTTAGGTTTGGAGAAACCCAATTACAAAAGGCAATTTCTATGAGGATGCCTTGTCATGCCACAGGTTCTGTCTCTGTTCCCAGTAGGCAGATCTAGTTTAGGACTGTCTCACAGCAGCAACTTAGTTCAGTTGGGTAGATCTGGTGCTAATAGTCTAGGGTTTCCTGTAAGGTCTTGTTGTCCTTCTTTATCCTCACTTTATCAAATGCTTGATAAAGTATTATTGGAAAACGTGGGAGTAAGACTTGCGGTGGAATTTTTGTAAAAGTTTTAAAAGGTCCCAAGAGACATGAGTCACTTTCACTGATGTGGGGCTCAGTGTATCATCCATCAGTCTACAACTCTTGCCATTAGCCTTTAAAAAAAGATCTATTTGTCATGAAGTTATTATCAACAATTCAAATATATATGTGTTTTCATCAATGATACAGCAATATTCTCTACTAGTTCTTACAGGAATGTGTGGTCAATATCAATAGGATAATTCTGATAATTATGACTTTTCTGTAAAAGTCTTGTAAACATACTGGAAAGGTTCTTTAACAGACTTTTTTTAAATAAAACATATTTATTATCTGGTATACTGTTACCTTTTTAGAGTACTCAGCTATTACTCTAATTAGCAAGCTGATCCAAACATATGACTTCTTACATCTCTGACATCCAAATATAGTAGACTAAGTGCATCTGAAGAATCGATCACATTAAATAACATTCTTATTTAGTTCTTACAATACTATGTGACAGGTAAGATGAAGCCAGTTTACAAGATCACTGAGGCATGAGGAGGTTAAGAAATTTGCCCAAAGTCATTTAGCTAATACGTGACCATGATTTGAACTCATTTGTCTGATTCCAGAGCTTGTTCTCTAAACTGCTAGGCAGCACCACCTACTAATACAAAATACTTTTCTCCTTAAGTGATCACTGTCAGTTCATGATACTCAAGTACCACCAGAGGCCAGGTAACCCAAATACTTGTGTGAAGTGATTAGGTTATAAGTAATGAGGACTGGAAGTATCAGGATTATAGGAATCAAAAGATCATGTCCTGCAAAAGGGATTTCAAAATATATTTTTAAATGCTCAGCTTTCAAAGCACATTGGCAAGCCAGATTTGGTCCATGAGGTCACCATTTTTTATTTTTTGGTTTATAGAAACATCCCTCTGCATTACTACTTTTGAATAATTTAGAGGCTCTGCTAATTGCCACATACTCAGACACAGTATTTATTTCTTTTCTTAACGGCTAAGGAACCTTGGAGAGTCACATATTTTGAAATTGATTTCACTGAAATAAGAGAATGAAAGGAATAAAAAACGTACTTTTTCTTGTTTAAATCTTTCTTCATGTCATTTATTAAGAATAATGATGGCCGGGCGCAGTGGCTCAAGCCTGTAATCCCAGCACTTTGGGAGGCTGAGACGGGTGGATCACGAGGTCAGGAGATCGAGACCATCCTGGCGAACACAGTGAAACTCCGTCTCTACTAAAAAAATACAAAAATCTAGCCAGGCGAGGTGGCTGGCGCCTGTAGTCCCAGCTACTCGGGAGGCTGAGGCAGGAGAATGGTGTAAACCCGGGAGGCGGAGCTTGCAATGAGCTGAGATCTGGCCACTACAGTCCAGCCTGGGCGACAGAGCGAGACTCCGTCTCAAAAAAAAAAAAAAAAAAAAAAAAGAATAATGACATTTCCATTGATGTACATTGCTGCTAATCGGCCATCAAATCAAATCTATTATCTTTTCTGTGGCTATCTGAGGCCTGGCCTATTATGTACTCAATAATTTGCAAACTCTAAATATTAGGGTTTTGATTTAGGACATAAAATTCATCATCAGTCTGACATTTATTTCTCATCTCAGAATTGTATCAGTTTGTAAGTTTGGCATGGTGAATATCTCAGTTTATAACTATGTCTTAAGCCTGTGACTTTGTAGTGAATTATAGGAAAAACAAATCTGCATAATATCTTTTAGCCTAGTAAATGTATTTGCTCTCCTCTGTTTAGTTACTTTGCTGAAATATCACTTAGAGACTATGTTGGGAGGCGTTGTTGAAATAGACTTGGTATGTTAAAAGGTTAGCCTATTTTGAACTGATTATAGCAGTTCAAGGAATTTACCTTACTACAAAAGCAAATGATTATGATTGTTTAAATGTAAGATTAGGTAACAAAATCCCTCGTGTTAAAGTCCTCTAGAGTTTAGATAAAAATCAAAATCATCCTTTTAAAAGAATTCAGGTACAATAAATAGAATTCAGATCAGCGAATGTTCAAACTTCTAAATCACTGGCAAATTAGGTAATATACAGAGCTGGAGATGTGAATATTATATAATGAGTATAATAAAGGAGTTGAATGTGATGTGCCTCGGGTGCATGTTAGTAGCTAATTCCAATATGAATGCTTTGCAATCATTTGCCAGCAGAGATGCATGTGTTCGGCTAAATGGAAATCTTGGACGTTCTCTCATACACCCCATTATTTGTAATTGAACACCTGATTTCTATCATGCAACAAATTAACATCTGCACTGGATCTGTCTTTTATACATATGGATACACTGATTAGAATTTTGCAGATAGACAGATACTTGAAAACAAAAAGACAACATTGTGAAACACTTCCAGCCATAATTTTTGATTACATATTGAGAATCGTTTAATTATCTTACTCCGTGTAATTAGTTCTTCTACTTAGGTCAATTGCTTTTTTTATTAACATGACATGTTAGCAATTTGTTAATTGGCATAAAATAACATGAGACTTTTCTGGATGTTTCATATGAGAAATACATGTGCTTAAGGAAGCTAAGGGAAACGCAAAAAGGTAAATGCATTCATTAGCCCCATTATAGTATTTTCCAGTGCCACTGCTTGGTGCCACCAAAATGTGTGATTCTACTCTTTGAATTTCTATCCTTCTGTTAAGCAGTGTGAGTTTGTTGATTTGAGTGGTTACCAAAATGTAAGACCATGGGTGTACATTTAAAATAGAAGAGTATTTTCTGAAATTAAAAGAATGACAAAATAAAGAAATGAATATAAAAATGCTAGTTGGTGGCAGGGAGCTAGGTAGAGAGTTATATACATTCAGGTAAGACAATTATTAATTATTAAGAAAGAGATTTAGTCAATATCAAGCCTTTAAGCTCCAGGCTGTTTTTTTGACCCCTGCTTTTTATTATCAATAATTTTTACATATTAATAAAGATACTATTGGTTATATCTAGAAAGAAAAATTTATTTTCTTTCAAAGAACTTCTCTAGCATCTGGAACAAATAGACAACTACCAGTATCCTACATATTAGATATGTAGGAATTTAAGAGCTGAAAGAGATGTGGGGTTACTTAGCCCCACATCTCTAGAGGGCAAGAGTGATAGGCCTTTCTCAAAATGGGGGTGGAGTGAGAGGAATTTATTTATTAACCCTGTTACTGAATATGTTATGGGCAAAGCACTAGGTTGGGCATTCTGACAAATAAAAAGATAAATTCGCATAACCCTATCCCAGTGAAAATTGTTTAGTGTTCCTTTTTTGTAAGTAATGTTTTTATCCACTTGGGGGCACTATGATCAAATTTAAAAAGCAAACAAGAAAAATGTTATTTTGGTTTATTTCCATTAAAATTGTTTGTTGTACTCTTGGGAAATATAACTGTATACTTTTAGATAAAATACTTTTTAAATATACAGAGATGGTTAGCTTTTATTCATTTTTGTTTAAGTTTCAGAATAGGTACAGATTAAAACAGCAGTTCTCAAAAGTGTGGACACTGGATACCAGGCCAGCAGCGTCAGCGTCACCTAAGAACTTGAACATGCAAATTCTCAGGCCTGATCTGTCAATCTGGAACTCTGGGAGGTTGTGGGGTTAGGGGAGAGTGGGGGAGGGGGTGGCAGTCTGTATATTCACAAGCTCTCCATGTAAGATTTTGTTGCTTATTAACATTTGAATTAGAATATGTACAGTTGGAAATACTTTTTTTATTCCCGACTCTTTAAAAATTGAGTTAGCAATTAGCTTATCAATATGTTTGGAATATTGTAGAAAATGCGTTTCTTAGGAAAGTTACCTACATTAGCAATAGATAAATAAATGAGTCTGAAGACTTAAGGTAATTTTTTTGCCCATGATTGTGCAACTGTGTCCATATGAGTCATAGTATCAGAGTAGTTAGTTGAACGGTCATTTTTATCTCCTCCTCAAAAAGGAACAATTTGAGATAAATCATTTGTTGTATTATGTAGAAAAATCAGCCAATCGATAGAATTTCCCAAATCTAACTTTTTGCAATGATGTCAGGGGCATAGCCTAGATGTCAAATACTAACAGTACTTTTTGTTTGTTTTTTTTTTGAGACGGAGTCTTGCTTAGTCACCCAGGCTGGAGTGCAATGGTGCAATCTCGGCTCACTGCAACCTCTGCCTCCCAGACTCAGGCGATTCTCCTGCCTCAGCCTCCCAAGCAGCTGGGATTACAGGCACCCGCTACCACGCCCAGCTAATTTTTGTATTTTTAGTAGAGATGGGGGTTCACTATGTTGGCCAGGCTGGTCTTGAACTCCTGACCTTGTGATTCACCCACCTCAGCCTCCCAAAGTGCTGAGACTACAGGCATGAGCCACTGCGCCCAGCCTGCTAACAGTATTTTTAAAAATATCTCTGTAGTGTCTTTATACTTATTACAAGGGATAATACATATATTGAGTCATTTGATCCTCTGGACAATTCTTTGAAGCAATTAGGAAACCAATCATTACCTCCATTTACAATTAGAAAAAAACTGAGACTCAACTGAGGCCAGTTTTAGAATTATTATCTGTAAGTATAATATTAGTATAGGAATTCTACTCATTCTCTTTTTAAGAAGTAGGTAATTAAGAGTTAGTGGGAACAACTAAAAGAGAATACTGCTGCCCTTAAGAGAAGAACTTCAAACTTCTGGTTTTAGGAAGGAGAATCTTGCAGGTGTAGATGACTAGACTGTGAGGCTGGAACTTGAATTCTGAGGGTTCCCCTCCTCGGGGGATTCTCACATCCTTTCCGTAATACTATGCTGGACCTCAGAAATATCCTAACTTCACCTGTTCTTTCTCTTCCATTGTGGACACTCTTTCCTTTGATGCTCTGTGCAGTTAAAGCAGTGTAGAGCTTCTGAAAGTCTTTATGCTAAGGGACAACAAATGAGAAAGTAATCACAAAGAATATAAGAAACTACCAGTACAGCTTGTTGTCACTGATGGATTCTGAGCTGTTTCTCTACTGCAATGTGACACTGCATGCCCTCTCAAGATTGCTGACTTCAAATTGCACCTCAGTGAGGGTTTCCTACTACTTAACTCTTAGTTGTTGGTGGTTTTTTCTCAATGAAGATTCCTATCTTACACCCACCAGGGATGACATTCTATACATGTGAACACTTTCCCATTCACAATCAATCCAGCATCTGGCACAGGAGGTCCCTCTCCCCAGAATGCAAGGAATGGTCTTGATCTTGTTCTGAGATCAAGACCATCTCCTCCATATAAAAGAGGTAAAAATATTACTTGAAGACAATTTTATGTATATAGTAGCTGGAGGCCATTGCTTCAAAATTAAATAGAATGCTGAAGTGAATCTTGTAGCAAAGTCGGAAAGTATAAATATTTAATGAATATTGTGTGTTAATAGTTATGTGTAGTTTTTAGCACAGTCTTCGTAGTATTAAAAGTATCAGAAGTTGGTTATAACTAACTGTTGTCTGTAGCGATAATTGAACCTACCTTCTAAGATTGTTGTATTAACTGAGGTATGTAAAACATAAAGCACAATACTTGGAATATAGAAAATTTGTATTTTAAAAGGTAAGTTGTCATAAGGAAAATGATGGTGACAAAATGCAGTGGGGATAGTTATTTTAACAACATGAGTAGAGTATACTATGGCATAGAATATTTTATAATGTAACATAGTCTCATTTTACTCACTTTTTAAAATTTGTTTTTACTTTCAGATAGAGTAAAGCTTAATTTTCTTGAATGCTAATAAAAAAAAAGCTAACTTAAGCCTAACTGGAAATCTTTTCTTATTTCAAAACTTATTGTTGAAAACTGTATTGAAATTTGTTAAAATTTTGTGCTTTTTAGAGTTCACAAATTATTTTTTTATATTACTAAGGATCATTTACTCACCTGTTTTCATCTGTCTGAAAGTCTCTCTTGTAGGAACTCCCATGGTAATTTATCTTTACATTTTATAACATCTTCTACATTATTTTTGTATTAAGTATGAGGATATCTTCTGTTCTAAACTGCCCAAAGTAAATATTAAGTGAGTCAGTTATCACTGAATAGCACTAATTCCAAAATATGTCTTATAGTGTCTAAAGTAAGTTTTTCTTGCCAGTTTTCTAATTGTAGATCAAAGGAAGAAAATAAAAAAGAAAAACCTCTGAAGAGTTAAAGATTATTTGGATTCTAGTCTGTTAACATTATAGTGCAATTCTTGTTAACTTTCCAATTATTTATGTATCTCCCTGAAAATCAGATATAAATGTGCCAGCAATTGAATCAATCCTCATACCCAGGAATTTAATTTTGGCACAGATCTTTAAGCAGGATCCACATTTTATTTTCCTGTGGAAAAATAACATACCTTCTTAATTGAAACAGAATAGATCTTATGTTTCTTTTCAATTATGCTGTTTAGATGGTGCCATCCAAAAGAGAGGGAGGAAAAATATATTTAAAAGTCATTTCCTTCCAAGGGCTGATTTTCCCCCTATTCTATTTAATGGTTATTACTTATTAAAAAAAAAATCCAGAGACACCACCAGACTGGCTTTAACTCTTTTATTCTTTTCTGTTAAGTAGTAGTGTTCCTCTACAAGTTCATGAAACAGATTTCTAGTCTTTATCCCTAGTTTTATATCAAATAGGAGAAGGATTTCTGCTTATAATAGTTTTAAAATTAGGGATGGGTATACTTTTTTTCAGTGAAATAAATGCCTTACTTATTTCTTTTACTCCAAATGTGTTTTTCTGCCTCTTTCAGTTGTATTCCTGTGAATGTATGACTCTGTGAAATGATTCCATTAAATGATTCCATTAAAATGCAATATTTACTTATTTGAACTAATATATCTTAGTGTTGCTTTTTTGGGGTGGGAAGGTACTGATTTCCTGTGCTGAAACGTGCCTTAAGAAAAAAGAAAGAAAAGGAGCAGATTTTGTTCTGGAGTTCTTTATAAGAAACAACTTCACAAGTACCATCGGACATGGCATTGTAATTCTTGTTAGGCAAAAGTAATAATCTGTATACGTCCAGTAGATGGCGCAAACATTCCCCCAAATAGACAATAATTGTTGTAAAATAGAAAATTTTGGTATTAATAATAAAAGTGGCCCTTATTTAAGTAGAATTAAGTAATCTTCTACACATTTTCTTTTTCAAAAATGTAAAAAGAGAAGGTTGAAAGGAGGTGAAATGGTAGTTCATTTTGGACATATCAAACTTGTCAAGAAACTTTATCAAATTAATACAGAAAAACTTTAATGTTTAGTAGTTTATGAATAATCAAAGCTATCACAAGGTCAGTTTTAACAAAAAATATCTGAAACTTGAAATTTGGAATATGTTGTGTAAATGTCAAAAGCTATTTTTCCGACTATCTTGGTTTCATTTTTATGTGTCCTACATTCGTAAGCAAAAGCTCTGTGAATATAGTTTTGTCAGCAAACAAATAAATGGAATTCTTAAGCTTTAAGTTAAAAAGGAAAAGAAACATTATACAAATCTAGCCCTATATAGTCCATCCTTATTGCACGTGGATTCTTCATTACTACTGGCTTTACTTTTTCATTTTCCTCTAAATAAATAAAGATATATGAGAGAGAAGCTGAAAGTTATAGTTTTTGTAGTAGTCTAGAATTTGTTAGTTGGTCAATAAGTAGCAATTTCTTAAGAATTTAAGAAATTCAGTAGCTTGGAACATAATACAGGTACTCTGTAGAAACATTGCTTTTATCTAATGAATATGAAGAGCTAGTTTTTGTTGTTGTAATGTGTGACATTGTAAGTATTCTTCATTTTGGAAAAAGATATACTTACATTTTTGCCCCATTCCTGGAAAGCTTTTCTCCTTAAATGGGACGAAGCTGAAAAGTTTATTACCGTCCCCACACCCCAAAGAGACTTTCAAACAAGTTAAGTTGAAATATTTTTTGTTCTACTTACTACTACCACCACCACCACCACCACCACCACCACCACTACTACTAATGCCTTCATTTACATTGTGCTTTATAGTTTAAAAGGCCCCTTTATATACATCATTCCAGCAGATTTTTGTAATGAGCCATCTATTATAGTCAGGGGGCTAATATTGCTATTCTTGTTTTACAAATGAGAAAAGTGAATCTTATACCTGGCACTTAGCCATTTAGGGAATCATTCATGTTCTCTCTCTTTCTCTGTTTGTCTGTCTCTCTCATTATTTTCACCCTTCTCTCTCTGTTTTGGGGGAAACATTTATTCTGTATTCCCAATACTCGCTTCCATATGAGGGATATTCATTACCGTAATGAACGATCTCTGTTCATTCTGCACAAGCCTGTCGAGGGCAGGATCTTCTCATGGAACGGCCTGTCCTCTTAGCACTGTCTATGACTGGGCTGGGGAAAATACGTGTCATAATAATACTGAACCACATAAGGAAGCCCACCACTTGCAGGAAAAACACACACACACACTATTCAATATTATCTTTACCGGTATTCAAGGTGATGTTTTGTACTCTGTCTACTCTTTTAAGTCAATTTGTTCAGAACTCGGGCAAAGAAAAGAGGTACTGAATTACTTGGCCTCCTCAGAGATTCCAATAGTGTCAATATCAGACTTTATTTTTTTTAGCATATGAGTGAGAGTTAGAAATCTGGTAGCATTTTTAGATCTTTAGACATATAATAAACTGTTCCATTTTGACTGAAAGATCCTTGTGATGCTGTGAGATTGAAGCCATTTTCAGCAGTGGTTGAAGAGCCCTGGGAGTCCCTTTTCGGCATAAAGGGGCTTAAGGTGCACTAGAGTCCTGAACCTCCAAGCCTGTTTTCACAGCAGCTGCTCCATGCTTCCTTAACGTTTTCATCATTCACATTAAGTTAAAATTCAGGGTAATATTCTGCTGCTAAAATTATTTGAATACTCTTGATCCAAATAAATATAAAAATACCAAATTTATCGAAAATCCAAAGGCTATCCAAGACTTTTTAAAATTGTTGATATATGTTGTATAATTTTTGCAAAATATTTACTTCCTTTATTATAGTTTTATTACAATTGCTCCTAATGACAAACTAGGAAAAATCATTTAGTCATTCCAAAAATGTTTATGGAGTGTCTGCCATATGAAGGAACAGTGCTAGGCAATGAGAATAGAGTGGTGAGTCACAGACTATATGGCCCTTGCCCTCATGGAGTTTGCAGTCTTGTGTGGGGAGTAAACATTAGTCAAACAATCTGCTGGCATAATTTTGTAGAAGAAATGTGTACATGCCACCTAGTTGGTATAATAAGGGAATATGACCTAATTAGCAATGCAGAAAGGTCTTCTCTGAGAAAATGATAGTTGAGCTAAGAGGACGGTAATAAATGGGAAGTGTGAGACTCAAGAACTAAATGAATTTAAAAATAAGTGTTGGAAATGGATAAAATTGTACAATGTGTGGGACAAATGGGGTGAAACAGACTACATGTGAACAGTTGGAAGAGCAGTGAGAACCCAGACAGTATTTGTACAAAGGAGTTCTTGGTGTCAAAGTAAGACAATACAGTATCAAAGGAGACTAGGCGGGATGACCCATCCCTGTAATCCCAACACTTTAGGAGACCGATGTGTGCAGATCACCTGAGGCCAGGAGTTGGAGACCAGCCTGGCCAATGTGGCGAAACCCCATCTCTACTAAAAATACAAAAAAATAGCTGGGCATGGTGGTGCATGGCTGTAATCCCAGCTACTCGGGAGGGTGAGGCATGAAAATCACTTGAACCCAGGAGGTGGAGGTTGCAGTGAGCCGAGATCATGCCATAACACTACAGCCTGGGCAATAGAGTGAGACGCTGCCTCAGAAATAAACAAACAAATAAATAAATAAATAAATAAATGTATCGAAGGATATCAACACAGTGTTTATAGATGTGAGCAACTGCAGAAATGTCTATGACCCACTAATATGTCAAGAATTCAAGCACAGAGTTATCAGAGAAAGTTTAGCAAGAACGAGAGCAAAGCTGTGTCCTCAGCCTGGGGTATTGGGCAGCTTATCAAAACAACTACTGGCACACAGTTCATGATGATATTTTGTCAATGACTGATGGCATATATGACAGTGATCCCATAAGATTGTAACTTTTACTTTTACTGTAGCCTCTCTATGTTTAGATACGCTTAGAAACACAAATGCTTACCTTTACAGTTCCTACAGTCACAAGCTGTACAGGTTTGTAGCCTAGGAGTAATGGGCTGTATGTATCGCCTAGGTATGTAGTAGGCTATACCATCTGGGTTTGTGTAAGTCTACTCTATTATCTTCTCACAAAGACAAAATTGCCTCATGACGCATTTTTCAGAAGGCCTCCATCATTCAGGGATGTATGACTGTATTTAAACACAAGGGAGCAGGTCAGGGACTGAGACACTGAAGCCAAGGAATGATATCAGAGCTGGATTAACAGCAAGTGTATCTTACTTCTCAGTTCCTCCAGCCTTGAATCAGAACTCCACAAGCCTCCTTGACTATAGACAAGATTGGTCACAAAGTATAAAGTTGAAGTTCAAGTGACATAGTGTCCATAGAAGAGGCTATTGGGAAGGGAAATCTGTGAAACATGCTGAGGGTTAGGAGGAATTTAGGTACCTTTGTAAATAAGTTACATGAAGATGTTACTGTAAAGATGGACATAGTTTGTTTACTAAATTTCAGAGCTCTCTCAGAATATCCTCATTAGCCAAGACCAGAGAGCAACATACTAGAAGAAGAGGCCTTTCAGGAACCAAACATAGTCCATGGAGATTATGATCAAAATTTTAAAGAAAACTTTTCAAAGAATTTTTTTTTTTTTTTCAGAGAGTGTCTCACTGTGTTGCCCATGCTGGAGTCCAGTGGCACTATCCTGGCTCACCACAGCCTGTACCCCCTAGGCTCAGATGATCCCTCCACCTCACCTCAGCCTCCTGAGCATCTGGGACCACAGACACATGGCTAATTTTTTACATTTTTTTGTAGAGATGAGGTTTTCGCTATGTTGCCCAGGCTGGTCTCAAGCCCCCTGGCTCAATAGTCCACCTACCTCAGCCTTCCTAAGTGCTGGGATTGTAGGCGTGAACCACCACACCCAGCCCCAAACATACATTTTTATAGATTCATAGTAAAACTATGTTAGAAGTGAAGATGGTATTTTAATTATGACTAGGATATTAGTTAATTCCAAACAGAACGTTAAAAACCCAGTTATATAATTTTATTGCTTAAAGACTCAGTAATCTAGTCCAGTTAATTTCTCAAAGTATGTGCTAGAGAACATGACTGTTACAGATACTCTATGGAAAACATTCTGTACTTTTGGAGATACCACATACACTACTCTCCCCTACCTTTGCACATGTCGGCTACAGACTCTTAGAAGTTCTTAATAAATACAGAACTTGCTTAGTTTTGTTTAACTGAGTATTCCTCACATTTATTTGGCATTATTTTTCTTCAGAGTACCTCCTTGTATCCAGATGTTCCAAGACACACACTGTGGAAAACACTGTATCTCAAACTGTCATCTTAATTATTTTGTTAGAGTGTATGTAGTTTATAGAACGGACATTTTATGTACATACTTCACTTGAAATTCTGAATATGAAAAAGGGAGACTGATACCTACATTTCCAAAAGAAGGAAACGAAGGCCTAACATATTTGTGTTAATTCAGGATTACCTGTATTACATGTAATGTTAAATAACATTTGATCATTTTGTTATACCTTAGGAGTAGTGCGCCCTAAAAGAGAATGTATTTTTATTAGTCAACATGATATGGTTTGACACATGAAAGCCTTTGCTAAACCTTTTGTTTCTTGCTAAACTACTTACTTTCTCAGGGAAAGGAAAGCTTAATGGAGTATCTCACAAAAATGTCTAGGATTGCGTAAGTAAATAATTTCTTTTTAATTGCTGGATGCCTCAGAGCCTTTTTGCCAAGAGATGCAAAACGTCATTTTCTTTGGAATGTGACATAGCCTTACTCTCAGAGACATTCAGATTTTTCACAGTCCCAGTCTTCTTCCTAGAGGATGGAGGAATGGACCTCCCTGCGAGTTTGCCTGGTTGGGGTAGAGGGGGCTACTCAGTAAATTCTTTGGATATTTTTCCCATTTATTTACTTCTGAGACATTTTATAATCAGCTTGGAAAGCCTACTAATTTTCTTTAACTTTTAGCAAACAGTGAAGCATGTATAGACAAAAATTTTGAGGGGTATTTAAATTGAAGAAAAACATGAAACCATGCTTTATGAAATATGCCTTCCGTGTTAGAATATATTGAGGTGATGCATATATTAATTAACTTCATTTAGCCATTTCACAATGTACACATATTTCAAAACATGTTGCACACCATAAATATATACAATTTGTTGGTCAATTTTTAAAAATAAAAAGGAATAAAGACCTAACATATTTATACAATCGTATAAATATCAGCACTGATCATGAACCACTTAAAAATATTTATCAAGGTACTTTTTTTCTGCTAATTGAGATGTAAAAGAATGCCAGTGACCAGTTAACAAAGAAAAATATCAGGAAACCTGTCTTTGAATAAAATATTTATCTGCACAGTTTGATTTAGTTGGGTTGTTTGGCTTATATTTATTGAAAACTACATTGTATAGAACTTCTTAATTATTTTCTAGGTGTTTTATTTCTAGGTGACAGTACACTGACGTCTATATTAGAATATACCCTTTAATAATGATCAATTGTAAAATGCTGGAGAAGATACGGAGAGTGGGAACTCTTATATACTGTATATAAGAATGTAAACTAGTACAGCCATTATGGAAAACAGCTTGGAAGTTTCTCAGAAAACTAAACATAGAACTATCATGTGATCCAACAATCCCACTAATGTCTGTTTATTAAAAAAAAAAAAAAAAAACAAAAACAGAAATCAGTGAATCAAAGGGATACCTGCCCCTCCATGTTTATCGTAGCATTGTCCTCAGTAGCCAACATATGAAATCCATCAACAAATGAATGGATCAAGAAAATGTAGAACATGTACACAATGGAATACTATGTAGCCATAAAAAAGAATGAAATCTTGTCATTTGCAGCCACATGGGAGGAACTGGGGGTCATTATATAAAGTGAAACAAGCCAGGCATAGAAAGACAGATGACACATGTTCTCACATGTAAAAGCTAAAAAAGTTGATCCGTGGAGATAGAAGTTAGAATGATAATTACCAGAGGCTGGGAAGGGTGTTGGGGGTGGGGGACGGGGAGGATGGGGCTGAAGAGAGAGGTTGGTTAATGTGTTCAAACATATAGTCACATAGAAGGCATAAGTTCTAGTGTTTAATAGCACAATAGGGTGACTATAGTTAATAATAATTTATTGCATGTTTTTAAATAGCTAGAAGAGAAGATTTGAAATGTTCCCACTACAAAGAAATAAATGTTTGAGGTAATGGAGATCCTAAATATCCTGATTTTACCATTACACATTTTATCCATGTATCAAAATATCACATGTATCCCATAAACATGTGCAAATATATGTCAGTAAAATATTTTTTAAATAAAAGGGCCAGATGCGGTGGCTCACACCTGTAATCCTAGTACTTTGGGAGGCTGAGGCAGGCAGATCACTTGAGCTCAGGAGTTCTAGACCAGCCTGAGCAACATGGTGAAACCCCGTCTCTACCAAAAATACGAAAATTAGCTGGGCATGGTGACATACGTCTGTCGTCCCAGCTACTCAAGAGGCTGAAGCATGAGAATCTCTTGAATCTGGGAAGTGGAAGTTGCAGTGAGCCAAGATCACACCACTGTACTACAGCCTGGGCAACAGAGTGAGACTCTGTCTCAAAAATAAATAAAATAAAATGAATTATTTTGCAAAAAGAGAGAGAGGAAAAAAAAGAATGATCAGCTAGAACTACATCAGCAATTCTTGATGTCTTATCCGAGGGTGGAATGGGGTTTTATGGTCTTCTTATCTGGGCAGTTTGCCTTTATTCATTTTCTAGATTTTGCTATAGCAAGCACATTTTTAGTGTAGTTTTATACTGTCTTAAACTGTTTGTAACTGTTTTAAACAGTTATTGTACTGATAAGAACTGAGGCTTAACTTGGATATAACTGAGATGAAATTAACAGAAGGTAGAACTCAGGAAAAGGAAGAGGGACAATTCTAAAACATGTGATACCTAATATAAGTGAAGAACTCTATGTTTTATGCATTTGCTTTCAGGAATTTCCTGTTTATATAGCACATACATTTTAAGTTCTTGCTCGACAATAGGAGTTATTGGTTTTTCTTTAGTCGTAATTTCTCCCCAAATGTTATGTAATTTTGTTTGATGAGGATCCTTTCCGTGCATCCCCACCTCTCTTTTACTCTTTCCCATAATAATTCAAGTCCTATAATAACCAACCAGAAAGTATTTACTTCTAAGTTTCTTAATGCCCGGGTTCCAATGTTGTCTCAAATCAGTTTCTTTTTTCATCCTTAGTTGAAACAACCACCGCCTCCCAGCCCCGCCCAAAAAAGTCTTAATCTTGTGGGGTTAAATAAAAGAAAGAATGTAGTGAAAGGAAGATTCCTTTTATGCAAGCAGCAGAGAACTTGTAGGGATGACTGAAAGTGCCTGAGGGCATTTGGTCCCTATTGGTTTTCACTTCAAATGCAATGGTGCCCACAGATAGCCTGTATTGTTGTCAGTTAAATGGGATCATGAGTGTCTGAAAGGTGTTTGAGAATGAACCGAAAATCATTTTCACAAGTGGATGATTACTTCTGCCACATGTTAACCGAACTCTATCCGAATGGCCCAGATTTTTGAGCCTGCATTAATTGCTCTTTCAACCTTGACTGAGGCTTCTCTTATGAAAGCCCTTTCCAGGACTAAACCACTCTATATATTGATTTTTTTTTTTCTTTCTGTATTTTTCCTTGAAAGATGAAGGCTTGTAGAAAAAAGGCTTTATCATTCAAAATGTAAATTGATTGTTACATTTCTTTGAATAAAGCGCTAGACTCATAAGTGATCCACCAAAATTAATAGTTCTTTTTTTCAGGCTCCAAATAATTACCATCTTCTGTATACAATTATGTTTTTCAAATATTCATTAGTGATGATTTTTCATCATAAAGTAAAACCATGAACTCTCACAGCATGGACTCAGTGCAAATAAATTGTCATATTCTCATTTCTATTAGAATTGTGTGCCACCACTCTAATTGAAACTAAACTACAATATTTAGTAATGTGTGGAGAATTTTTGTGTGTTGAAGTATTCCTTGAACAATCTTCAAGTTAGAAAGGTTTTGTAAAGTGGTTTTAAAGTGTTTGAGTAAGCAAGTTCTTTATTTCATTTTACTATTTTCTATTTAAAATCTGGCCTAGAGAATATTAGCTATGTCTTTACTATTACTAGAATAATATGGGATCTAGTTCAAACATATTGTGATATGAAGATGGGTTAAATCTCAATGTTTTAATCAGAAAATGAGTTCTTAAAATGTCATTGACTTTTGTGATTATAAATGTTAGCCAAGAATATATAGTATTTAAAGGAAAATGGCTAAACAGTTAAACTTACTTCTGAGGTTTTTGGCTCAAAAGAAAACAAATCAGAATATTACATATGAATGTATTTTAAAAAAAACACACACACACATTCAACTGGGTACTATGTAAAGACAAGCATTTAAAATAGCTTTGTTGTATAAACATTGCAGCATTAATGCTTGAAATTTATTTTTACTAAACTTCGTTTTACTCAATAAATCTATTGCCAAGAACAATTTTATTGGTACTAAAATACATATGTTAATGATCAGGAAGTCTTTCTAAAGAAAAGTTTTTGTTCCTACTGTCACAGAACATTCTGATGGATTTCATAAAGACTATTTTTGTTCACAAATGAAAGCTTTTAGAAGTAATTGTGGTGTTGTCTTCCAGCTACCTTATTAATAGTTGACTCTTTTAAGAATCATGTAGATGCCAAAAAGGTTGTATAATTTTTAATGTAGCTACTGAGATACTCTACTGACTATATGTAACTATAGATAGAGAAGATTTTTAAAATATACTATTTGCCTTGTTGGTAGTAGCTATTTTGGCTTAAGGCCTGGCCATTTCCTTTAAAAAAAGAATCAATTAGGCAAATACCATTTAAAAAACTGTTTTCTCTTCACTTTTTTTCCAAACAGCATAAAATATATTCTACACTTCTAAATCATATATTAAATATATAATCAAAAATTTGTAAGTTTAGTTTCTTCATATCTCTGATATTTGATGATACAATGTGACCTAAGAATAGCTGGATTTTTTTTTTTTAAGTCATAGGTGAAAGAAACTGGTATATATTTAGTTGTCTTTGTGCTTTATTTCCTAGCAATCAGATGTGTGTTTCTTTGAAGCAAATAGTGCTCTCCATTTGGAATACCCCAGAAGAGGGATTAATACTTTATGATTATTGCTATGTTTATACTGACTGATAGAACCAAATGCTTCCAGGCTTTACTCTTGTCTGTTAAATCCGAGCTTTGTGTCAGTGCTTGCTAATTTCTTTGTTACCTAATCCCATGCAAGAAGAAAAGATTTTAAAGTTAAGCAGGCAATTTTTTGTTGTTGTTGTTCAAAGGGAACAACTTCTTAATACCTTGCTTAAGTTGGATGTGTTCATGAAAACAAATACTTTAAATAGTATATGAGCGGTTATTTTAAAATAATCCAAAACACTCTAGTTACATGAGTATTGTGATGCATTGGAAATAGCTCAATAGAAAAAGTGTTATAGTTAAATTAGTTTTGGAAATATGTGCTTGTAAAAATGTCATGTACAATGGAATACCTCTTTTAACCCCATTCAAATAATTATTGGATCAAATTTAACTTTGATTAGGGATTCCCTCCACCTCCCCCCCTCCCCCCCCCCCCCCCCCCCCCCCCCCCCCCCCACCCCCGCCACCGCCAACCCAGGGCCATAATAGAGTACTGGAGAATGTAGCATGGCCATGAAAACTGATGATATTTGTGTTCTTTTGTTTTTCCATTCATTTCTGATTTAACTAAAAGAATTTGACAAAGATGACAACAAAATATTTAAAACCAAATTCTGTAGGTTGGTGGAAATGAATGTTAAAAAGCCCTGAGACACACACACACACACACACACACACAAAATCTGCTTTCCTCTTCAAGATCAGGTGAAAAAAATTCACAGTACTCGTTAGAAAATGCTTCTCTCATGCTGTGTGATAGATACTTATTTTATTGGATAACATTGTAAATTGTCACATAAAACCAAGTTAAATGTGTGTTCTCGGTTTGACTGGTATTTGACAGGTCTCATTTACATACCCTTAAAAAAAAAACTTCTTTGAGTTAATCATACAATCATGAGGAAGCTAGTAATGACTCAGCAGGTTACAAAATATTGAGGGAGAATACAGCTGCAGCATAGACCCGCTAGCAAATCTCTAGTACACCTAGCCGAGGTACTCTCTGTTCAGCCTGACACACACATTTCTTAGATAATATTTTTCTATATGTTTATTTGGTAGACTCATACTTTATAAAGCAATAAAATGCCAATTGTCCAGAATGCAAATGATAATAACATTAAAAATGGATTTTTTAAGACAAGTTAGTAGCTATCAAAGATCTGTTAAATTAATGCCATTTCCATTGTATGTCAAATAAATGGTTATATTTAATTTTATCAGCTGTTCATTTTCCGTTTACAGCATTATGCAGTTATAATTTATTTTTATAACAGTGACTCTCAGATGCTATGGGATTCTTCCTAATCATTAAAGATCAAGTTATATTTTCTAACTGTTTGAAGTCAACTTGATTTTTATACGCGGATTCTTTAAAAATTGGCTATAGATATATATACAGTCTTTCTATATAGAGTAACTCATTTTTCTGTAATTAAGGATACTGGAGCCTGTAAATATAATGAACAAAATCTATTGCCTAAGTAGAGCATAGTATCAGGTTAAATGTAACTTTCATGTATTTTTCTGAAATAGAACTCTTTTTGGCCTTAGATACCATTAAAAAAATTATAATTTCACACTGAACATTAAGAAACAACAAAGAATAGTAATTCAACAGCAATGCCATCATAAGATGGGTTAGGAGAAAATGCTTTTTTAGTTTTGTAGATGTCTTCTAATAAATGGATTATCTGATAGTTACCAAATAGTAAAAAGATTTTTGCTCCATTTTCCTCATTCCCTCCACATTCCAGGCCTTCTGAGGTAAAAGGATTACCCATCTACAAGGAATTTAGAGTAGTCTAAATTCCAAAACTTGAGAATGACCTTGGAAACTAGAAAACCCATTTAAGCATGAAAGCTTATAGGATGTCTCCACTGTACTCAAGATAATGAGATAAAGGACTTTATCTTTGGTCTCTAAGTACTCAACTTGGTCATACCAGAAATACATATTTATAGTAATAATGACCACAATCCCCCAAATATTTAATAATGGTAACTTTTTCTGATTACAAAAGTAAGATGTACCTTTATATATTTGCTGATGGTAACTCAAAATGGTATAGCTAGTTTGGAAAACAATTTGGCAGTTTCTTGTAAAGTTAAACATGTACTTTCAATATGACCCCACAATCCCACTCCTAGATATTTACTAAGGAGAAATGAAGACATGCTTACACAAAAAGACTTGTACACAAGTGTTTCTAATAGCTTTATTTATGATATCCAATGAAGTGAAAACAAATGTCCACCAACTAGTGAATAAACGCATTCTTGCGAATCCCTGCAATGGAATATATTGCTTAGCAATGAAAGGAGTGGGCTTCTGATATTAACTACATACAACAACATGGATGAATCACCAAAGCATTCTACTCAATGAAAGAAGTCAGACAGAAAGGCTACATATTGAATAATTCCAATTATATGTTGTTCTGGAAAAAGAAAAATTATAAGATCAGAAATCAAATGAGGGGTTGCCAGAGCTAGGGATGTAAGGAAGTGATAGATCACAAAGGGCATAAGGAGACTTTTAGGGAGGTGGAAATGTTCTATAAGTTGATTGTGGTGGTCGGTTACATGACTGTGTCAACACTTACCAAATTAGATTCCTGAAACAGGTGAATTTTACTTTGTGTAAACTATACCAATAAACTTTACTCAAACAGTGAAAG
This sequence comes from Theropithecus gelada, assembly GCF_003255815.1. Classification (NCBI taxonomy): domain Eukaryota; kingdom Metazoa; phylum Chordata; class Mammalia; order Primates; family Cercopithecidae; genus Theropithecus; species Theropithecus gelada. The sequence goes on along the minus strand of NC_037670.1, from coordinate 147,005,999 downwards.
GAAGACATGGCCAATGTAGACATAGTGGAAATATAGAAAGGCATAAAGAATAATATGAAATTCATCTTAAATTTCACTCACGAGATATTAACTATAAGATTAACATTTTGTTGCATTTTTCTACGTATTTCTCTATGCATATAACATGAACTCGTGTGACTGCCTTTTTAAAACATAACATTATAAGAGTTTTCCCATATCATTAGTCCCTCTGTCCCCCTGCTTTCTGTCTTCAAAGTAACCCAACATTTTAAGCAAATTTGTTAATCCATCATTTTGATGATGTTGCAGCTGATTATTATTCTTTATGCAGGACCTTCACTGTCAGCAAGACTGACACTGAGTAGCTTGTGGTGTTGATGGTTTGTGTATCACTATTTACTTTCACTTGTATATGACCCAGTTGCCCAGCAGTCTACAAAGTGAGACACTTTTAAAGAGCTGAGAAGCAGGCTGTGGTTCCAGGCAAAGGTCATTCCAGATGCTCTCTGTGGCTCTGAGCCAGCTATTTGGTGCATATCTTGCTAGTTCACTTTCATGGAGGGCACCTGTCATGTCCCCAGTATCTAGCTCCAGAGGTCATTGCTGTTAACCCTGAAATAAGAGCTTGGGTATGTGCATTTCAAAACAGGAAACTGCAGAGGAAAGACAGAAAGAGAGCAACTAAATACCTGTCACTAGAACCACAGAGAAGAAATTAGAAGCTAGAGCAAAGGTGGAGCAAAGGGTTTTAAGGGGTCCTTGAGAAGAAACAATGAACAGGTAAGAATAAGAGCAGTAATGTCTCAGCCAGTCATGAAATGAATTCACATTCCATCCACAAGCACAGATGATGGAATGAATTAAGGGCATATCATAAATGCTGAATAGAAGTTCACCAAACACTTCAGTTAGCTGATGTGCTGAAAGAAAATATATAATTGGTTTGGACCATTTGGGTGATGTTTTACAGTGCAAGAACTTTGTTTTTATTTTGACTTTTAGTAACTCCATGTTTTTTTTCCCCCTGGATTCTGAAAATTTCTAGGAATTTTCAGGGAATTAAGAAGAATACTTAAATCTGCCATAACTCTACCACTCAGAGATACTATTAGTAATATTTTTGAATTATTTTTACATATTCTTTGACAAGTTCCAAATCATTAACTATGTGTGTAGTTTTGAATCCTACTCTTTTCATATAATATTACACAATGTAATACTTTCTATGTTATTAATTTTATCAAAAACATAATTTCATTGGCAACATGGTATTTCTCTGTGGATATGCCAGCATGCATTGAATAATTTTACTGCTGCTGGACATTTGTTATCAGTTTCCAATAATATAAACAACACTGTTCTATGTATCCCTACAGCATACACCTTTATATGCACCTCTTTATTACCTTAATACATTCGGGAATGAAAGAGTATGATTGTTTCTATGTATTGACATGTTATCCTATAGAAAGATCATCTCCCAAGATGTTACACTCCCACTAGTAGTGAATGAGTGTGCATTCATTCTCCACACCTTAGCCAACTTCCTTTGTCACTGTTTCTAAAGAGGGGAGAGGGGAAAACAGTATGTTTGTTGTGTTTTGCAAAATAGGATTATTTTAGTAAGACAGAAACTAAAGATTCAGCCTAATATTTTAGCTTTAAAAGTTGTGGAAGTCTAAAAATCTTAAGCCCCTAAATAAATAGTTAATCATAATACTTTTTAAAAAATCACTCAGAATTATATATAAATTTATTTGAACAGCCTCTGCACTGTGAATCCTTCATTTCAGAATAAAGAATTATGATAAAATATTGAAAAATCTTTAATTGTAAAATTAGGCCTCTACCTGTCATATTTTAAACTAGCAATATTTTCCACTTTTGTAGGGAATGTGTTTATAATTTTGTGGCATAATTTTGGAATAGCTCTCCACAACAGGGTCACACTAATTTTTAATTTCTTCTTTTTCCTCCCTGATATTTCAGTATATCACCTGTATATTCAGTAAGAATAATATTCTCAAATGATTGGCTAATCATTTCAATCCAGCTTACAAGGTCAATGCAAAGTTAAAGAAAAGCTGTGGTTGAAACTATGTAAAACTACACAATGGCATATTCATTACTATCTGAATTTTGTAATTAAAAAATTTGCAGTGAGATGCTTTCATCAGTCAGGTAAATCCCATAAGGATGGAGCTAGCAGAGACCTGAGAAATCAGCAAATCCATCCTTTCATTGGATAGGTGAGGACATGGAGACTGAGATTGGTGCAGGCACATTTTGGGGTCACCCAGCTGGACAGTGACCCTTCACCCTGGATTCTTGGCTCTGAGGCTGGCTGCTCCTCAGGCCGCACTACTCAGCTCCAGTCACCTGAGAACTGAAGCATTGCTAACTATGTCCTCAATTAATAGCCTTTGTCTCTCCTAAGAATTGCATGTAAGAATAAAATTCCTACTGGTTCTTTGATTATCCTTTCTAACTCCTACTTTGCTCAATTTGTGGTAAGGACTGACAAATTGATAAGTCACATAAATCAATTCCCTTTCGAGAACCGAGAATAAGCTAACTCATTTTGTAACACAGAAGCTGCATGTTGTCTCACTTTCCTAATGAGCTAAACTTTGCCTTTAGCAGGCTGGTCTCAAAAATAAATACCTATGGAAGAAATATGATTACATGGAAGCGCAACATTATTCATCTTAAGTATTCTTTGGCTTTTGTTTTTCTTTCCAGATATCTGTATGCCCTTGGACAGAAGGTTTGGAAAAGATGGAAAAAACGTTACTTTGTTCTAGTTCAGGTTAGTCCTTTTTTCCTGTTAAATAATCACTCTAAGATAGCAGCTCTCAAAATGTGTTTATGTGGGTTATATCTATCAAAATTTACTGTTTTAGAAATTAAAATATGTTTAAGCCACTTTAAATAAAAGCAGTACATTCATTTCATGCTAACACTAAAGTTTTTATGTAAAATAACTGTTTTCCAAGCCAAACAATTTAGCGAAATAAGTGGCATTGTTTTATGCTTTTGTACTCTTTACCCTGTGGCTTAATAGAAGGTAACTGTATTCTTGCATCAGCTGCTGCATTCAGTTTTTTGCAATATCAGATAAAATGTAGCCTCTGGAAAACTCAAATTTATACTAATGGGAGAAAAAGTGTGAAAAAGGCAAATAACTTCTGAATATTTTTATAAAGACAGTTTTGACCTCGTAGACCCTCTGAAAAGATCTTGGAGATCTCTGGGATTCCAAGACTATACCTTGAGAACCACTGCATCATTCTATATTTTATATATAAAGCATAATACATACAATCATTCATTTTGATATAAATATTATATTTGTACTAACTGGCATTTTAATGCAAATATGCTGCCATTTAATGCAAATATGCCACATTTAGTACAAATAAGCCAAAAAATCACCTGTTCACATAAATATGTTTTTAAGTCAACTTGCCTGGTATATATTTGTTTATGATTGGATTCTGAACATATATTATCAGAACGTGCAGTTTGGCTGACTCTTCTTTTGTAATCATGAATAACTTTGCTCATACTAATTAAGTTAAATTTATATTAAAGAATACCCTTCTAAGTAATAGTCACTCCAGTCCATGATAAATCCAAGCTATTTTGTTCCCAATATATGACAAGAGTATCACTCTTGGAATTCTTAACACAAAACATTCTGTAAAAATCTCATTGATTCCAATGGCACACATTAAACAAGCTTAACTGGACTAGATCAGAATGACATGGTAAAATGCCAAGGAAGGAAAATGATCATTTGCTGTCTTCCAGCGAGTACGTACAGCCATCCATCAATTGCTGGATAAAATTACTTTATTGATGTCCCATGATAGCCTGGTAACTCCATGAAAAGTGTGAAAACTCAGTGAAAAGTAGTTTTATCTACATGGCAAACAACCAGCCTATTTTTTTTTTTTTTTCCTAGCTAAAAGGTAATCTCTTCTTACGTGATTAGAACTAATAGTCAGTCAACTTTAATAAAAGATACGTACACATGCACACACAGATTTAATTTTTTTAGATAAGCCCTAGCATTTGCTTTGAAAAAGGTTACCTGTTTGGGGTTGTGAGTGATCTATTTTTCAAAAACCTTAAGGCATCTTCTACAGTTTCCACATTTAGTTTCTTACATTGGTGCATGAATTTAAATGCATTTCCTAAGCAATTTTAGTATATATTTCTGGACGCTTATTTATATCTTGTGGATATATTTCACTCATATCTAATTCAACAAGGTTGTGTTAGTGACTTGTCTTTATCAAGTTTTTCTAAAGCATTCAGCTGACTTTTCATGGAAACAGCAGCTTCTTTTTCAGTTATTTTATGCATTTATGTAAAATCTCATTTAACTACATAATTTCAGTAGCTAATGTTTTTAGCATAAACTAGTTTGGGAACAAACCCAGCTAACTTAGTAAGCATAGATCTTAACTGGTGGAAATAGGTATGAAAGAACATGGGAATGTAACCCAATAACCACAGATGTTTAGTATGTTATTTGCATTAGTCACTGGTTTTATTATTATTATTATTATTTGATTGTTTTAACTGATTTTTTGAATATGAAAGTTAGACTTTTGCAGATTAGTCTTAAGAGGTCAAATGATCACCTCATGCTTTTTGCCAGGTAAGGTTCCAAGTAATCCTTTGCCCCTTATCTTATTTTCTAGCATATGATCATAAGACTCAGAAGTTATAAGGCAAATATATATACTTTGATTATTACTCATAAGAGAGTTTAGAAATGAAGGAAGGAATTGTAATACTTTGAGACTATTAATTGGTGTGTTTTGGGGGGAAGATTAACCATGTCTTTGGGGAGCTAAAAGTGTTTTCTCAATAACAAAAATATGCTTTACATTTTAAAAGGGTTATCGAAGTTAATTCAAGTAGGCAAACCCATATGTTTCATAATTTAAATTTAAGAAAGTACCACCAAATTATAATGAATTTGAATTTATTCTACCTGAGGTTTCTTCTTAAAATTTGAAGTCATGTTTAAGCATTATATATTTACTTTCCACACATATATGTGCATATATCCACATGCATTCATGCAGAGAATTCCATGCCCAAATGTACTGAGAATCTATGTCAGTATTCTGACAAGTTTTAAACACAAGTGAATCTTCCATTCAATTCCAAATGTAACAGGAAGGCAAATTGAAGGTACACACTTCAAAATCAAGATGGGTATGTATGGAGATTCAATGAGAATTACCCATTGGGAGGAACTGGGTAGTTTTTATTAGTATTTTTAAAGGCAGCTCTGATTCTATCCACACATAGTTTGTAGGTCCATACCTGCAGGCTGCATTATTGAAAGGTGAAGGAATCATTTTCATAGGGAGGAGAGTATACCCCTGCTGTGTCTGCCGCTGCCATCGGCAGAATGGTGCTCTGTTGATAATGTGAATCTCATCACCACTTGTGAGTGTGTATTATGAGTGATATCGCTGGAAATCCAACCATCAGCTCAAGAATTTGTACTCATAAAAATTGATTGAGAGTAAGGTTTGGCCAGCTGCAAAGTCATTGTTCAAAGTGAACACTCGAGGAGCCACTGAGGTGAAAAGACTTTTCAAAGACTCTCATGTAAACATTTAAATTGGAGTCAAAAGGTGGGAAAATAAATGATTTGTTAATATTGAGTGTTTTTTTGGCTTCTAAGTAAGATCATTTTGGTATCTGTTTATATTCTGATGCCAATGTAGTTATAGTAATAAATAGATTTTAATGCTTTCTAAGAGGCTTCTTTTTTTAATGAAGGTAAATTTTGGTTCAAGCCAAATTGAAAGAACAGTGATTTTGAAGAATATGCTTGAAATACTACCAGAATTAAACTTGTATATGTTTGTTACTTACTTTTCTTGTGCTTGTTCAGTGTTTTTGTATTAGATTTGGATGATATAATTGGTGTAAAGTACTTAAGATACTTTAATATATTGTAGTTCATTATAATAAAATAATTTGATACCTTTAACACTCTGAATTTGAGATTTGAGAAAACCAAGTATTACTTCATTTTATATTCTAATGCCTATTCAAAAATGTATGTCCCAGGTATTCTATATTCTGTAGTAAAAAAAAAAATTCTGAAGCACTCCCCAATTAACATAATTATTGCTATATTAAATCTAATTAAGCAATTACTTTGTGGCAAGCATTTATGTAAAACATTTGTAATACTTTATCTTATCAGAATAAGCCTATGAGGGTAGATATTATTATTATACCCATTGTACAGATAAGAAAATAATACAAAGAGGGGTTTTGGAACTTACTTAGGATTGGGCAGTTTAGTAAGTGGTAGAGTCAAGCAAATCCAGTTCTGTCAAACTTCTATTTTCTCTGCCATACTGCTATGATTACATTGATGCTCATAACTACAGTTGATCTGAAGACAAACAGATACATGATGAATCACTATGGATCATTCATTTCAAGAAGTACAAAACAGTGTTACTCTATTAGAAAAATGGCCAGGGAGTTATGACATAATGAGTCCTGTGCTCATGAAGGCCACTGACTGTGTGACATCATTGGAAACTGAGTAGACGTCTGTATTGTTTTGGCCTTGTATCAAAGTGTTCACTGCTTGTTGTTGATGTGTCAGAATCATGACTTGAAGTTGCTGCAAACAACAGCAGGCTATCAAGACATAATGTTAATTACATATCAGCTGAGTTGGCATGGGATGTAAACAGTCAGCCATGCCACAGAGTGATCCATACCTGCTGCAGATGTATGAGAGGCACTCTGTTAGTGAGATGTCATCAAGATCTGCTTTCAACATAAAGAAGTGGCTGCCCATCCTATTGATTTCTGAAATATTCAGCACACATGGGGACCCACTACAGCTGACTCCTCTCACTCACTTGAGAATCAAACTACCACCTGAAGAACGTGAAATTCAGTTATATGCTCCAGGTTTAGTCTGGGACACTAGCTGATGTTTGCTTATGGCAGTAAGATAAAGTGAAATGAACAGACACATTGTTGCCAAATCAAGAAAATCATGGCATAATGACTTTTTAGCTTTATGCTTTAAATTGGATTAAAATTTACAAACCCAGGACATGCTCAGCGTAGGATAAAAATCAAACCATGCAATTTTTATGGTAGAAAATCAAAGGCCTCTTCGACACTCCTGCTGGCACTACCACCTTAGTCTACTATCCTTTGCAAAAGTATTCAAGTAGCCATTGCTAGTAATGTGGCCTTCCAAACTTGTTTGGAAGGAGTTAGGCACCTTTAATTCATCACTGTGTGAAACACACATCCACTCATTCCTAATGGAATCATTTCATGTATTTTTATTCTATGAGTTGCTTTGTTTCCCCTTTAAAATATATCCATGAGAAGTTGCCATATCAACATATAAGAATCTATTTAATGCCAGGTGCCGTGAATCCCAGCATGTTAGGAGGCTGAAGCAGGAGAATCACTTGAGGCCAGGAGTTCAAGACTGCAGTAGGCCATGATTGCACCGCTGCACTCTAGCCTGGGTAACAGAGCAAAACCCTGTCTTAAAAAAAAAAAAAAAAAAAAAAACCCCACAAACAAACAACAACAAAAAAAACCCTTTTAAGTGAATAAATAAATAACTGGATTCTATATTATAAATTTACATACTTTTAACAGTCCTCCTTGTTTGAACATTTAAGTTTTTTAAATCAAACAATGCTACTTTGAATGTTGTTTTTTTGTTGTGGAGGAGAAAAAAGTAATGCCACTATCAATATATGTGTAATTCTTGTATATTACGCATATATACATTAATATATGTATATTAATCTTCATATATATGTGGGAGTATTCTTATAGAAATGAAATAATTGCTGGCCAAAAATCCACAAACGTTTACATTTTGTGAGCTTAATTTTTTTTTGAAAATTGTTCTACAAGATTCCATTTCAAATTGCTCTGAGTGTGTACATGTGTATTTCTGTGTATTTGTATGCATTCATATGCATATATATGTCTTTATATCTACAGGTATGTGTATAAAATCTCCTACACAAGTAGTGTGTCTGAATCTGTGCATAGTGGAGAATCTGTAAATATTTGTTAAGTAAATGAATATTCCTCCTTTAATTTAGGTTCCTTCCCAAACCTCTGTAAGGAATATGAAATTGACTTCTATTTCAACATACTTAAATAAAAACCTAGGTGTCATGTTTGATCCCTCTTTTTTCCTTATCCTCATGGCAGAAAAGATTGCTATTCCATAGCAAAAACAACATTCCATTTACATCCCATCATCTCCATCTTCTCCACTATCATAGTAGTTGAAACCACCATCATCTTCACATGGATTCCTACAATGGCATCCTAGCTGTTCTCTCTGCTTCCACTTCCATCCTTCTTAACAATCTGTTCTTCACATTGTGGGATGATCTATTTGAAGCATAACTCACATTATGACAATTTGCTGCTTAAATCCTTCCAGGGACTCCCTTTGCACTTAGAATAGCTCATAACCATGTCTTAGAGGAGGTCCTAAATATTCTGGCCTCAAGCTTCCTCTTTGAATAGTTATTTCGTGTCACTGAGCTACATCTTGACTTCTAAAACTCTTTCCTCAGATTAATTACAGTGCCAAGAGTAGGAGTTTAGCACCTTCAAGTCACCAGATAGCCCCACCAAAGACAACTCAAATAAATATATAAACTGGGGTTATTTTTAAGTGTCGTTGTGTAAATACACCTTTGGATTAAGTCCCTTACTTTTCTTCCACCTAGATTGTTAGGCCACCCTTAACCCCCTCTGTAGAAATTCTGAACATCCTACAGCTTTTATTTTCCTCATGTCTGGCTCATTCCTTCATGTCCATTTAGATATCAGTTCAAATGTTGCCTTTTCAAATGTGCCTTTTCCACCCAGGCATCCTGAAGTACCCCGCAGCTCATTCCCTGTCGCATTATTCTGTTTGATATTGTTAGGGGCATTTATCTCCAATTAATTTTTTTTACATTCATATGTTTATCGTTATTTTTGTTATTATCTCTTTACCCCTTCTAGAATGTATGTTCCATGAAAAGAAGGACTTTATCTTTCTTTTAGTCTACTTTATCTGTGGAACATTAAACACTGCCTGGTACATGAGTAGAAACTAAGTATTTGTTAAGTAAATAAATATATGCAAATCTTTCTCAACATTGTTCCGAAAAGAATGACTTTCTTTTCTCTAATTTGTACACCAAATGCTAAATCTTTTTACACCATTTGGACAAGACAGTTAACAATAAATATTCCTGTCCAGTCTTTCTGAATCTTGAAGATTTATTCATTTTTCATGATTAAATTCAGCTCTGGTTTAGTTTGGTTTTTTAAATAACTCCAGCAGCACCTTTGGCCTCTGCCAAGAACATTTCCAGCTAAGGATTTTTAAAGCCTTAATCTTCACTGAAATTAGATGGTGGCAGTTGCTAAGCTGCCAGCTGTTAACATGATCCCTGCAGTAGGAATACAACATACAAACCGAAATGCTGTGGTCTCTAGAATCCCATAGTTAGCACTTACATGTGTGGACACAGACAGGTGTTGCACAGGTTGGCAATTGAGAACAAAATGGGAGGTTTCGTATACCAGATACAGATACCTTGTGGTACTACAGCAACTTAGGTGTCCTATCAAAAGCAGTGATGCTAAAACCTGATTTCATGCTGTCCCCAGATTAAAGTCTGTTCATATCTCCCAATTCTCAACAAATCCATTCTTTACAGAGTTATTAAGAGTGGATTGGGTAAAAGATATTGAATGTTTGTCATTGCTGTGCTTCCACTGAAGGGATTTTCAATTTCAATATAGTAAATTATATAAGCTTTGTTCAGAAATACACAAGTAAGCTCATAAATGAAAACAAATACCAGATCAGAATAGGTCAAATCACCTGTTTCTATCTAATTCCCTGGCATGTGGTGATGAGGCAGAGTAGAGGCTGCAAGACTGCCTCTAACTGGGAGCACAGGGAACAGGGTGACCCCTGCTAGTCTTTCAGCAGCATATTTTAACTATTAGCACGAACTGATACAGGTCTGAGTACAACTTCTCCAGATTACCTGTGAACTGGTAACTGGCTAGTAAATCAGCAGCTACAGGTGTTAATACTATTCAGGGACACCTGAATTTACCCTGTGGGTTTGTTCTATTTCTGGCCTTGGGAATGTGATTTATCATGACCTTGCAAAGGGGATGGATAAAAGTAAGATCTCTTGGGGTACTAAAGGAACTAAAAGAAGGATGAAATATGGCAACATTTTGTGGAAATAGAACCAGGAATCAGCGAGCCCAAAAGATAGCATTAATAGGTTGTAGCTTCTGGAGTCGATGTATTTGAAAAGCCAGATTGCACCTTTTTCAGTTGTCTCATGGGTCACATTTCCTAATTGTCAGTGACAGCTTTGTTAGTTGTTGGTATTTTATTACTCTTCCATCTGTACTCTTTGTTATCTCTCTAGGACCAATTATCTGTGACAGAGTCTAGGTCTGTTGGGTGATGTTTTAGATATTAAACAAAATATTAAAGAAGTTAAAAGCTAAAGGCAAATGTTTCAATACTTTGCCATTTAAGTGACCATGCCTCTAGAAATGGAGTGATTCCTCTAAACCTGAAGTTTCTGACTTGTTGATTTTTGTTGTTGTATCTTAAAGACTTGTTAAATTGGTACTTACAACTTTATATCTTCAGCATGTTAGAAAATAATTGTCTCATTTAAAGCTAGCTAGAGATACAATACTTAGAGCATAAAACGGCAACTTCAAGTTGTACTTCAGGTTATGTGAAGAAAAATGCACATTAATGTGAGCATTTCACCTCACATGGTTTTTGACAACTAATTTATAAGGCTAGATCATAAATAGCAAGTAAATTTTTAATGTTTTTGGTGGGTTACACACATCAAGTCTGTACTGTTTAACACATGACAATATGAACATGTTGATTATGTAAAGAGTTTTTGAAAGTAATCAACATTTGGTTTTTAAGAAAGCAATAATTTTTAAAAGACATTATAATGTATATTTAAGATAATGTCCATTAGAAATAGACAAATGTAGCATCTAAAACTACATTCAGATGTATTATCACTTTTCCTCACTTTCGCAGTTTCTTATAAATTTACATATTCTTCCTTGAAGCATCTTCATCAACACAGCCACTATGTTCTTTGTTTGCTGATAAAAATGTGAAAACAGACTGGGCATGGTGACGACACCTATAATCCCAGCTACTCCGGAAACTGAGATTGCTTGAGGCCAGGAGTTTGAGACCAACCTGGACAATGTAGTGAGACACTGTCTCTCTATATTTTTAAAATTAACTGGGCATGGTGGCATGCACCTGTAGTCCCAGTTACTTGGGAGGCTGAGGTGGGAGGATCACTTGAGACCAGGAATTTGAGGTTACAGTGAGCTATCAGTGCACCACTGCACTCCAGCCTAGGTGACAGAGTGAGATCCTGTCTCTCAAAAAGAAAAAGAAAAGAAACATCCCCTGAGAGTGGGAAGAAAGGTAAGGGTGGGGAGAGCCAAGCGAGGCCAGGAGACAGAAGTCAGAAACATGGAGCGTCAGCAGCCCTCAGCTCATTCACAGTGTGGAAGCATGTGGTTTGAAGAGAGTTCAATCCCCAAGTCAGTCAGGTGCTCACTGTGTTATAGTAACACCTGCATTCGGTACCCAAAATGAAACAATTCTTCTAAGAGTCAAAAAGAATAAAGTGAGAGGAGGACGGTGGCTCCCTGACAACCGAATTAGATTCACTGGGAGACCACTGTGTAACAGGCATGCATTTTGCTAGGCGCTCCCATGTCAGTTCTCTCCAATTCTCTCAAAACCCTGTGAGGTCTATTATTGTTTTCTTATATTACAGAAAAATGAGATATATAAAACTTAAAATGATTTTTCTAAAGCCTTGTCAAAAGTAAGTATGAAAGAATAAGGATAAGTAAGTAATTGAGGGGTAAAATGAAAGTGGAATTTGCATTTGACATGGCAGATTCATCTGTTAAACCTGGTTTATCTTCCCTTCACTTCCAGTTGAAATGCCTTAATATGATTGTCTTCAGAGTGGCCTTTCTGACCACACTATTGAAAATAGAATGCTTTTTTTTTTTTTTTTTTTTTGAGACGGAGTCTCGCTCTGTCGCCCAGGCTGGAGTGCAGTGGCCGGATCTCAGCTCACTGCAAGCTCCACCTCCCAGGTTTACGCCATTCTCCTGCCTCAGCCTCCCAAGTAGCTGGGACTACAGGCGCCCGCCACCTCGCCCGGCTAGTTTTTTGTATTTTTTAGTAGAGACGGGGTTTCACCGTGTTAGCCAGGATGGTCTCGATCTCCTGACCTCATGATCCGCCCGTCTCGGCCTCCCAAAGTGGAAAATAGAATGCTTTTAATGTCTCTTTCCTCTGCTTTGTTTTCCTGCAAAACAATTCACCACCCAAAATTGTTTTCAGTAGCTCCTTAATTGTAATTCACTTATCTTCTCCATTCTCACTCTGTGAGATGGCTTTCTCCCCCCAATTCTGAGGCACTGTTGTTTACCCAAAGCCTGAAAGAATTCACTGTAGATGCATGATAAATATTTGGTGGATGAGTAAGTGCACGGATGAATAAATGCACGGATGAATGAATGAGAGGGAGGAAAAAAGTACCCATAAGAACACAAGGGGAGATACAGAGGTTATAAATACACAAGAAACTAAATTCAGTAACTTACTATTTTGTTTAGTATGACTAATCCACAGATCTCAAAAGACATCAAGGAAGGAGTATATCTCTGTAAAAGACAACATAGGAAAGAACAATCATATTAGTCTTTAACCGTTTTGCCAATATGTCCCTTAAAATAATTTTATACAACTCTAGAGCCTCCTGAGTCTTTCATCATGAGTTTGAATAGTTGCAGTGGGTATCAGTTTCTAAAATAAAACCACTAAATCATTCAGCAACATGTTCAATAGAATCTAAATACTTTTGTGATTTTATATCTACTTGCAATCATTGAAAATTTTATTGGCCGTGCACAGTGGCTCATGCCTGTAATCCCAGCATTTGGGGAGGCCGAGGTGGGCAGATCACGAGGTCAGGAGTTCAAGACCAGCCTGGCCAGCCTGGTGAAACCCTGTCTCTACCGAAAATACAAAAATTAGCCAGCCAGGCATGGTGGCACATGCCTGTAATCCCAGCTACTCGTGAGACTGAGGCAGGAGAATCGCTTGAACCCAGGAGGTGGAAGTTGCAGTAAGCCGAGATCATGCCATTGCACTCCAGCCTGGGCGACAGAGTGAGATGCCGTCTCAAAAAAAAAAAGAAAGAAATTTAGTTTTTTTCTCCTCGAAGTCTTATTTCTATTGTGCTTTCCCAGCAGAATATTATTCTTATGAAATAAGTGTTATGGCTCAAAATCTTGATCACTCTATCATGCTTCTCTACAATTAAAAAAATCTATAAAATTGAACTTAAAAAAAGTTTCTGTAACCAAAAAGCCCCCCAAAAATAGAGAAAATATACAATTCGCATTGCTGAACATATTTAAAGGAGAATTCTTGACATTTGAGAGATAAATGAGTATGACTTCAGAAATGTGAAACTTAAGATGTAGAAGAATTAGAATAGTAATGAAAAAAAACATATATAGTTTATTTTACTCTTGTAAAATATTTTGGCAGCTCAATTAAACATGAAAAATGATTCCTGAAATAGGTTATAGAAATATAATTAAGTAGTTATTACAAAATGTGAATCCTAAACTCTAGACTTTGTCAAAATAATGAATGGAACAATAAAACAGGTTCTATTCCTCATGTTATATAGAGCCAGTGAAAAAATTATTTTTTCAATAAATAGAGAAAATATGGGTTATGTCTTTAAAACTTTTAAAGAAACTATTATAATATAAAAATTAAATGCTAAGAAAACTTTAATTACCAAATAATAGAAGATAAAGAGGACAAAAAAGCAAGACAAAATATATTAGTTCTTATTATAAATAAGTTAAATGGACCTGTTAACAGTCAGATTCTCAGAATGAAATAATAATCTAAAGGGATGACAATATTAATTTCAGAATGAAATTTAAGAGAAAAATTATTAAACACCTCCAAAGATTACAATTTTATGTTAAGGATATTAACAATTACTATAAAACAAATGATGGTGATTTATTGAACACATACCTGAGAAAAGAGAAATAATAAAGGTGTAATGCCTTGAATTATTTGCTATCACCTTTAGTGATTTTTGATGATGGATTCAGTGCTATCTGAAACAATAACTTCGCCAGAAATTAAGAGGCAATTGTCTTGCTATTCAGGAATACAGTTGTTTTTAAGTTTCAGAATGAGAATGTATAAAATAATATGCTATATTGAAAAGAATCTCCATTGAACTACAGAGAGTTGTGTTGTAGACTCAAGGTGACTTTTTTTTTTTTTTTTGAGCCGGAGTTTTACTCTGTCAACCAGGCTGGGGTGCGGTGGTGATGCGATCTCAGCTCACTACAACCTCCACCCACCAGGTTCAAGCAATTCTTCTGCCTCAGCCTCCCGAGTAGCTGGGACTACAGGTGTGTACCACCACGCCCAGCTAATTTTTTGTATTTTTAGTAGAGATGGTGTTTCACTACCATCTCTATGATACATTTTCTATGGTGTTAGCCAGGATGGTCTCGATCTCCTGATCTTATGATCTGCCTGCCTCGGCCTCCCAAAGCACTGGGATTACAGGCGTGAATCACCACGCCCAGCCAAGGTGACCCTTTTTATCTGGGTGGCCTTGGAAAGTTACTTCCCTCATCGATGAAAGCTGAAGTTTAGACCACAGTTTCAAGAGCCCAGATCTTGTCTCTCAATGCTAGCGTGAGAGAATTACTCGGAGTATAGTATTTCATTTTCTTTACAATGAAGCTTGGTTCTTTATTTAACTACTTATGATTTAGTGAGTTTTGAATCCTCTAAACATCATAGTTTTAAATTTCCAAATGTAATATCTTCAAATCCTTGCTACATACTCAAAATCTATAATTCTGTCACATGTAATAATGATTTTTTTGTTTTTGAGACAGAGTTCACTCTGTCACCCAGACTGAAGTTCAGTGGTGCCATCATGACTCACTGCCACCTTGAATCCCTGGACTTAAGTGATCCTCCCACCTTATCCTCCCAAGTAGCTGGGACTACAGGCATACGCCATCATGCCTAGCTGATTTTTAAAGTTTTTTTTAGAGATGGGGGTCTCGTTTTGTTGCCTAGGCTGGTCTTGAACTCCTGGCCTCAAGTGTTCATCTTACCTCGGCCTCCTAAAGTGCTGGGATTCCAGGTACAAGCCACTGTGCCTGGCCTAGATTTAGAATTAAATTATACATTTTATTATGTTCTATTACAATTCCAAACACACCACTTTTTCCTGACTTGTTTTCAGTTCACAATACCTTTCAATATTTTTGCTTTAGCTTTTTCTCCAAGTACTAATACATAAAATATAAAAATATCTCACTACTTACATAAGCCAGATACTTTTGTGAAGGTAAGAATGTCTTTGTAATGTGAATAATAACTCCCTAATTAGTTGTTTCCTAAGTTATTGTTTTTGATTCTGTGTTAATTTTGTTTTTTTCCCCAAATTTCCTTAGTATTTTGATGTCTTTCTTGTAACTATGGTCACATCATAGCTATCTACGTATCCTGAAAGGGTAAGCCTGGTTTCTCCATGGCTCTGACATCTGTGTCCATAACATAACGGGGTGCTCAAGACCTACTTGCATGAGGGAATGTTTACTGCTTCTTGAGTGTTTTCAGTGGAGTGTATGACATTTAAAAATCAAATGTCTTTTGTTATAGTAAGTGGAAGAGGATACGTTTAAGAGTACAAGTTGAGTTATGTGTGCTGTTAAACTCTTAGTATTTGTTTTTTATTTTTTTAACAAGATAAATACGTGGTTTATACTTTCAAAAATAGTACATTTTCAAATATGGTAGAATATTTACTGAATTGAAATAAATTAAATTTCATGCCAAAATACAGAAGCAGGGACTCTGTGCCACACACTGTGTGGAAGCCATTTTATATGTATTATGAAGAAACTGAGTCAAAAACAAAGAAATGACAAACAAGGTTAGAATGGTAAAGCGAACAAATTTGTAAAAAATTTGGAAAAAAGAGTAGGGGTTTATTAGATTGAGAAATAGGTAGAAATGGAATTTTAAGCCTAAAGATGATATTCTTCTGCTTGGCAGTTCAGGTGAGGAACTGAATTAAAGTGGGTGAGTCTTGCTGGATGGTCCATCTGGAGTACTTTACGCAGCAGTAGCTGTAGATTGCAGCTAGTCATTGATGGAGATGTTTGTGAGCCATGCAGGGAAGGCAGACCTTCCCATGCCCTTCATCTCTCTCCCAGCAGGTTCCAGATTGTTCATGTGGTGATGTGTCAGGAGACTTTTTATAGTCAGGTTTTTAAGATTCTTCCAAATAAGAGAAGGAGATGAGACACTGTGAATTAGCTGCTCAATATATTTCCTATTATTTCAATAGTTGACTATAAAAGTATTACTTTGTAAAGGTCCCCTGGTGTTGAATAATTATAATTTAAATATGCATAAGACACATTTTGCACAGTGTGTTTAGTTGCATACACTAACCCCATCATCATAGTTTCTTCTTTTCTTTTCTGAAATGCAGTGAAAAGGACTTACACAGTTTTTCTCATACATACAAAAGTTAGACTTACTATTCGGAAAGTTCATAAAGCAAAATTAAAATGAAAGGATTGGTCAAAAGATTTAAATTGGTAGTTTTGGCTAGACTTAAAGGTAATAGTAAGAATTCCTTTTCGGCCAATACCTAGAAATGCTGAATAAAATATAGTGCCCATCTTTTTAAATACGTAGGTCAACTGCAAGAAAAAAAGAAAAACTTTAGAGACCAAAAACAACTAGAATGGTTATGATTGTGAGTTGACATTGTGGCTACAATAGTGCTGGAATTTGAAATTAGTGGATGTTGATGTTGTTAGGCAGGCACTTGGGATTTTATTGCTCATGCAGAGAAAGAAGACGTACCATGAAGTATTCTTAAGTGGGTATTTGGAACAGAAATCTTATAAAGAACGTAAAAGAACCAGATCTCAGTGAAATGATGGACTAGGAAAAAAAATCTGCCCTTGGGCAATTAATCTTGTGTTTGGGCTTAAGCTCTGAATGTGCAGAAAAATTAACCCTCAGAATTTTTAAGTATTAGCTGGTACTCAAAGAATGTTGAAGTCCCAGTTTATTTTATTAAATATAAGAGAAATACCTAAGTTAGGAAATTAACATGAAAAGCACTCCTGAATTTGGTGATGACCATGGAGCAGCTGACATTTTTGAAAGTTGCTTTTTCAGTCAGGAGCAAGATGGCCGAATAGGAACAGCTCCAGCCTCCAGCTCCCAGTGCAAGCGACACAGAAGATGGGTGATTTCTGCATTTTCAACTGACGTACCAGGTTCATCTCACTGGGGAGTGCTGCACAATCGGTGCTGGTCAGCTAGTGCAGCCTAATCAGCGAGAGCTGAAGCAGGGCGAGGCATCCCCTCAGCTGGGAAGCGCAAGGGGGAAGGGAATCCCTTTTCCTAGCCAAGGGAAACTGAGACACACAACACCTGGAAAATCAGGTAACTCCCACCCTAATACTGCACTTTACCAAGGGTCTTAGCACACGGCACACCAGGAGATTATATCCCACACCTGGCCTGGAGGGTCCCACGCCCGCAGAGCCTCCCTCATTACTAGCACAGCAGTCTGAGACCTAACTGCAAGGCGGCAGTGAGGCTGGGGGAGGGGCGCCCGCCATTGCTGAGGCTTAAGTAGGTAAACAAAGCCTCCAGGAAGCTCCAACTGGGTGGAGCCCACAGCAGCTCAAGGAGGCCTGCCTGTCTCTGTAGACTCCACCCAGAGGTGGAGTCTGACAGCTGTCTGACAGCTTTGAAGAGAGCAGTGGCTCTCCCAGCATGGAGGTTGAGATCTGAGAACGGACAGACTACCTGCTTAAGTGGGTCGCTGACCCCTGAGTAGCCTAACTGGGAGACATCCCCCACTAGGTGCAGACTGACACCTCACACCTCACACAGCGGGGTACACCCCTGAGACGAAGCTTCCAGAGCAAGAATCAGACAGCAGCTCTCGCTGTTCAGCAATATTCTATCTTCTGCAGCCTCTGCTGCTGATACCCAGGCAAACAGGGTCTGGAGTGAACCTCAAGCAATCTCCAACAGACGTACAGCTGAGGGTCCTGACACTTAGAAGGAAAACTAACAAACAGAAAGGACACCCACACCAAACCCCATCAGTACGTCACCAGCATCAAAGACCAAAGGCAGATAAAACCACAAAAATGGGGAAAAAGCAGGGCAGAAAAGCTGGAAATTCAAAAAATCAGAGCGTATCTCCCCCTCCAAAGGAACGCAGCTCATCACCAACAACGGATCAAAGCTGGACAGAGAATGACTTTGACGACTTGAGAGGAGAAGGCTTCAGTCGATCAAACTTCTCAGAGCTAAAGGAGGAACTACATAACCAGCGCAAAGAAACTAAAAATCTTGAAAAAATGAATGGAAGAATGGATAACTAGAATAATCAATGCAGAGAAGGCCATAAATGAACTGACAGAGATAAAAACCATGACACGAGAGATACGTGACAAATGCACGAGCTTCAGTAACCAACTCGATCAACTGGAAGAAAGAGTATCAATGATTGAAGATCAAATGAATGAAATGAAGCGAGAAGAGAAGTCTAGAGGAAAAAAAAGGAAAAAGAAATGAACACAGCCTCCAAGAAATATGGGAATATGTGAAAAGACCAAATCTACATCTGATTGATGTGTCTGAAAGTGAGGGGGAAAATGGAACCAAGTTGGAAAACACTCTTCAGGATATCATCCAGGAGAACTTCCCCAACCTAGTAAGGCAGGCAAACATTCAAATTCAGGAAATACAAAGAACGCCACAAAGATACTCCTTGAGAAGAGCAACTCCAAGACACATAATTATCAGATTCACCAAAGTTGAAATGAAGGAAAAACTGTTAAGGGCATCCAGAGAGAAAGGTCGGGTTACCCACAAAGGGAAGCCCATCAGACTAACAGCAGATCTCTCGGCAGAAACTCTACAAGCCAGAAGAGAGTGGGGGCCAATATTCAACATTCTTAAAGAAAAGAATTTTCAACCCAGAATTTCATATTCAGCCAAACTAAGTTTCATAAGTGAAGGAGAAATAAAATCCTTTACAGACAAGCAAATGCTTAGTGATTTTGTCACCACCAGGCCTGCCCTACAAGAGATCCTGAAGGAAGCACTAAACATGGAAAGGAACAACCAGTACCAGTCATTGCAAAAACATGCCAAAATGTAAAGATCATCAATGCTACGAAGAAACTGCATCAACTAACAAGCAAAATGACCAGCTAATATCACAATGACAGGATCAAGTTCACACATATCAATATTAACCTTAAATGTAAATGTACTAAATGGTCCAATTAAAAGACACAGACTGGCAAATTGGATAAAGTCAAGACCCATCAATTTGCTGTATTAAGGAGACCCATCTCACATGCAGAGACACACATAGGCTCAAAATAAAGTGATGGAGGAAGATCTACCAAGCAAATGGAGAACAAAGAAAAGCAGGGGTTGCAATCCTAGTCTCTGATAAAACAGACTTTAAACCATCAAAGATCAAAAGAGACAAAGAAGGCCATTACATAATGGTAAAGGGATCAATTCAACAGGAAGAGCTAACTATCCTAAATATATATGCGCCCAATACAGGAGCACCCAGATTCATAAAGCAAGTCCTTAGAGACTTACAAAGAGACTTAGACTCCCATACAATAATAATGGGAGACTTCAACACTCCACTGTCAACATTAGACAGATCAATGAGACAGAAAGTTAACAAGGATATCCAGGAATTGAACTCAACTCTGCACCAAGCGGACCTAATAGACATCTATAGAACCCTCCACCCCAAATCAACAGAATATACATTCTTCTTAGCACCACACTGCACTTATTCCAAAATTGACCACATAGTTGGAAGTAAAGCATTCCTCAGCAAATGTCAAAGAACAGAAATTATAACAAACTGTCTCTCAGACCACAGTGCAATCAAAGTAGAACTCAGGACTAACAAACTCAATCAAAACCGCTCAACTACATGGAAACTGAACAACCTGCTCCTGAATGACTACTGGGTACATAACGCAATGAAGGCAGAAATAAAGATGTTCTTTGAAACCAATGAGAACAAAGATACAACATACCACAATCTCTGGGACACATTTAAAGCAGTGTGGAGAGGGAAATTTACAGCACTAAATGCCCACAAGAGAAAGCAGGAAAGATCTAAAATTGATACCTTAACATCACGATTAAAAGAACTAGAGAAGCAAGAGTAAACACATTCAAAAGCTAGCAGAAGGCAAGAAATAACTAAGATCAGAGCAGAACTGAAGGCAATAGAGACACAAAAAAACCCTCCAAAAAATCAATGAATCCAGGAGTTGGTTTTTTGCAAAGATCAACAAAATTGATAGACCGTTAGCAAGACTAGTAAAGAAGAAAAGAGAGAAGAATCAAATAGACGCAATAAAAAATGATAAAATGATAAAGGGGATATCACCACCGACCCCACAGAAATACAAACTACCATCAGAGAATACTATAAACACCTCTACACAAATAAACTAGAAAACCTAGAAGAAATGGGTAATTTCCTGGACACTTACACTCTCCCAATACTAAACCAGGAAGAAGTCGAATCCCTGAATAGACCAATAGCAGGCTCTGAAATTGAGGCAATAATTAATAGCCTACCAACCAAAAAAAGTGCAGGACCAGACGGATTCACAACCGAATTCTACCGGAGGTACAAGGAGGAGCTGGTACCATTCCTTCTGAAACTATTCCAATCAATAGAAAAAGAGGGAATCCTCCCTAACTCATTTTATGAGGCCAACATCATCCTGATACCAAAGCCTGGCAGAGACACAACAATAAAAGAGAATTTTAGACCAATATCCCTGATGAACATCGATGCAGGAATCCTCAATAAAATACTGGCAAACTGAATCCAGCAGCATATCAAAAAGCTTATCTACCATGATCAAGTGGGCTTCATCCCTGGGATGCAAGCCTGGTTCAACATATGCAAATCAATAAACATAATCTAGCATATAAACAGAACCAAAGACAAAAACCACATGATTGTCTCAATAGATGCAGAAAAGGCCTTTGACAAAATTCAACAGCCCTTCATGCTAAAAGCTCTCAATAAATTCGGTAGTGATGGAACATATCTCAAAATAATAAGAGCTATTTATGCCAAACCCACAGCCAACATCATACTGAATGGGCAAAAACTGGAAGCATTCCCTTTGAAAACTGGCACAAGACAGGGATGCCCTCTCTCACCACTCCTATTCAACATAGTATTGGAAGTTCTGGCTAGGGCAATCAGGCAAGAAAAATAAATCAAGGGTATTCAGTTAGGAAAAGAAGAAGTCAAATTGTCCCTGTTTGCAGATGACATGGTTATATATTTAGAAAACCCCATCATCTCAGCCCAAAATCTCCTTAAGCCGATAAGCAACTTTAGGAAAGTCTCAGGATACAAAATTAATGTGCAAAAATCACAAGCATTCTTATACACCAGTAACAGACAAACAGAGAGCCAAATCAGGAATGAACTTCCATTCACAATAGCTTCAAAGAGAATAAAATACCTAGGAATCCAACTTACAAGGGATGTAAAGGACCTCTTCAAGGAGAACTACAAACCACTGCTCAGTGAAATAAAAGAGGACATAAACAAATGGAAGAACATACCATGCTCATGGATAGGAAGAATCAATATTGTGAAAATGGCCATACTGCCCAAGGTAATTTATAGATTCAATGCCATCCCCATCAAGCTACCAATGAGTTTCTTCACAGAATTGGAAAAAACTGCTTTAAAGTTCATATGGAACCAAAAAAGAGCCCGCATTGCCAAGACAATCCTAAGTCAAAAGAACAAAGCTGGAGGCATCATGCTACCTGACTTCAAACTATACTACAAGGCTACAGTAACCAAAACAGCATGGTACTAGTACCAAAACAGAGATATAGACCAATGGAACAGAACAGAGTCCTCAGAAATAATACCACACATCTACAGCCATCTGATCTTTGACAAACCTGAGAAAAACAAGAAATTGGGAAAGGATTCCCTATTTAATAAATGGTGCTGGGAAAATTGCCTAGCTATAAGTAGAAAGCTGAAACTAGATCCTTTCCTTACTCCTTATACGAAAATTAATTCAAGATGGATTAGAGACTTAAATGTTAGACCTAAAACCATAAAAACCCTAGAAGAAAACCTAGGTAATACCATTCAGGACATAGGCATGGGTAAGGACTTCATGTCTAAAACACCAAAAGCAATGGCAACAAAAGCCAAAATTGGCAAATGGGATCTAATTAAACTAAAGGGCTTCTGCACAGCAAAAGAAACTACGATCACAGTGAACAGGCAACCTACAGAATGGGAGAAAATTTTTGCAATGTACTCATCTGACAAAGGGCTAATATCCAGAACGTACAAAGAACTCAAACAAATTTATGAGAAAAAAACAAACAACCCCATCCAAAAGTGGGCAAAGGATATGAACAGACATTTCTCAAAAGAAGACATGCATACAGCCAACAGATACGTGAAAAAATGCTCATCATCACTGGCCATCAGAGAAATGCAGATCAAAACCACAATGAGATACCATCTCACACCAGTTAGAATGGCGATCAATAAAAAGTCAGGAAACAACAGGTGCTGGAGAGGATGTGGAGAAATAGGAACACTTTTACACAGTGTGGGATTGTAAACTGGTTCAACCATTGTGGAAAACAGTATGGCGATTCCTCAAGGATCTAGAACTACAAATACCGTATGACCCAGCCATCCCATTACTGGGTATATACGCAAAGGATTATAAATCATGCTGCTATAAAGACACATGCACATGTATGTTTATTGTGGCACTATTCACAATAGCAAAGACTTAGAATCAACCCAGATGTCCATCAGTGACAGACTGGATTAAGAAATTGTGGCATATATACACCATGGAATACTATGCAGCCATAAAAAAGGATGAGTTCGTATCCTTTGTAGGGACATGGATGCAGCTGGAAACCATCATTCTCAGCAAACGATTGCAAGAACAGACAACCAAACACTGCATGTTCTCACTCATAGTTGGGAATTGAACAATGAGGTCACTTGGACTCTGGAAGGGGAACATCACACACCGGGGCCTATTATGGGGAGGGGGGAGGGGGGAGGGATGTCGCTGCGAGTTATACCTGATGTAAATGATGAGTTGATGGGTGCTGACGAGTTGATGGGTGCAGCACACCAACATGGGCAGAAGTATATATGTAACAAACCTGCATGTTGTGCACATGTACCCTAGAACTTAAAGTATAATTTAAAAAAAAAAAAAAAAAAAGTTACTGTTTCTTGGAAGGCGAGCCCTTAAGCTAGGCTTTGTAGGATATCCAGAGATAACACTGTGTTGATTATTAGCTCACAATCTAAAATTACAAAACTAAATTGATCATTTACAACACTAAGAATTTCAGCTATAAAGCTCTCACATACATAAATTATAAAATAATTGTATTTAAAGTGATGAAATTTATAAGCGGGTTCACAAATATAATAAAAGAATAACAACAAAAAAGAAAAGAACAGTATGCAAAGTGAACCAGCCGATTTGGAAAAGGATCATATAGAACTTCCAAAACTTCAAAACACAGTCACTAAAATTAGAACCTCCACAGACAGGGTAAGCAGTAGATTAGACACATCTGAAGAGAAAATTTGTCATGTAATTAATGATGGAATATTGATTAGAATCTGAGGAAGTTGCCTAGAATTCAACATGAAGAAGTGAAAAAAATATACATAGAGAAATTAAAAGATTTAATTTCTTTAAGAGGAAAGAAAGCTCCAAGATTATTTCTGATAGAATTTGAATAAAGACATTAAATAAAGGAAAAATGTGGCAAAGGCAACATTTGAATAGATGATAATGGGAAGATTTTTTAATTGATGTAGTCATGAATTAGTAAGAAATACAGTAAGTATTAACCATAATTCTTTAACTCCTAGAAATGTAATGATGAAAGTGCAAAATGACAAAGATTAAGAGAACATGTAAGAACAATCATAAAGAAGAGGCAAATAGGCTGGGTATGGTGGTTCACTCCTGTAATCCCAGCACTTTGCAAGGCCGAGGTGGGCAGATCACTTGAGGTCAGGAGTTCGAGACCAGCCTAGCCAACATGGTGAACCCCCGTCTCTATTAAAAATACAAAAATTAGCCAGGCCTGGTGGCGAGCAACTGTAATCCTAGCTACTTGGGAAGCTGAGGCACAAGAATGGCTTGAGGTGGAGGTTGCAGTGAGCCAAGATCGTGCCTTCCAACCTGGGCCACAAAGTGAGACGTCTCAAAAAAAAAAAAAAGACAAATTACAAGAGGAGAACTGCAGTTGAACTTTCATAAGTCTTTTCCACATGGATATCAAGCCTTCTGACAATGGAATATCTTCAAAATTACTGATAGGATTGCTGGGCTAAAACACTATATAAGTAACTATACCATTATGCCTGAGTAAGAACAAATTAAAGACGTGTTTTCAAATATTCAGATATTTCAAAAGGATATATTTTCGAATTAAAGGAAGAAAGAAATTGAACTCAGAATGATAGAGTGCGATTCAAGAAGCAGTCGTCAGCAAGAAAATGAGTAAACTCAGGAGTAAATATAAATAAATATTGACTTGTTAAGATCATATATTTTAATAATGAATTTCTGTTACTAAATGATAATATACTAAACATGACTAAAATAAGGTAGAACTAATATAATGAGGACTGACTTAACAGATGGGAATGGGTAACGGAAGTAAAGCACTCAAAGTTTCCTGGGTTCAGGAGGAGACTTAAAAACAAGATTTGAGGAATCAGTGAGAGAAAAGAAATATATAGTTTCTGTACTGTTGAGGAAATAGGGAGATTTTGTTAATGTTTAATAGAGACAGGGAATGAAAGAAAAAGAGGCATGGCAAATACAAAGGGCAAGATAAGATACTAGAAATACATCTAAATATATCAGCATGTACAGCAAATGTAGCTTGTCTTTAAAATAAATCTTGTTAGAAGACTAGGTTTTTAGGGCTTTAAAAACCCCAATTGTTGTTCAAAGCAATCTAAAATATAACACAGAATAATTGAGACTGAAGAGATTTTTAAAAAAATTTACCAGATGCATTCTGACCACAAGAAAGATTGTACAGTTTTGTGACTGTACAAGAAGATAGACTTCAAGGCAAAAAGCAGTATCAGATTTTTAAAATACTCACTAAATAAATGTAAATAGAACAACTTACCAGGAAGACAGAATAGTCTGAGAAAGAAGTAACAATCTCAGGCATATGTATGAGATTATTTATCTTAAAAATATATAAACACTTCAGAGAATTGCATGAAGAATCCAAAGAGGGATAATCTTGATAGGAAATATTAACATTTCTCAATACTTGCTACATCAGAAAAGAATATCAGATATAGAATATTTGACTAAAATCAGTAAATTTGACCTAATGGACATGAATAATCACTGAATAATAATTATAAGACATGCATTCTTTTAAGCATAAAAAAAAGTTAATTAAAAAACTAGTCGTGTTAAGCAGAACAAGTCTCAAAAAATACTAAGATTCAGAATTTTTCTGATCACAATGAAATTAATTTAAAAATCCAAAATATAACCACAAAGCCAAACTTAAAAACACACTTCTAAGTAGCTCCAATATAAAAAAGAAATCATAAAAAATGAGAAATATTTGGAATGGAACTCATAAAAATGCTGCTTGTGAGATGAGGTTAATATGAACTTAGAATAAACATAGATGCATATATTAAAAATGAGTAAGCTAATTATATGAGTTTAAAAAAACAAGCAAGGCCAGGCGTGGTGGCTCACACCATAATCCCAGCATTCTGGGAGGCCAAAGCAGGCAGATCACTGGAAGTCAGGACTTGAAGACCAGCCTGGCCAACATGGTGAAACCTCATCTGTACTAAAAACACAAACAATTAGCCAGATATGGTGGGGCACACCTGTAATCCCAGCTACTTGGGAAGCTGAGTCAGGAGAATTGATTGAACCCAGGAGGCAGAGGTTGCAGTGAGCTGAGATTGTGCAGCTGCACTCCAGCTTGGGCTACAGAGCAAGACTCTGTCTCAATAAATTAATAAATTAATTAAATTAAAGATATAAATCTCCCAAGTGATGAGATAAGAAAGATGGCAGAAATTAAGGAAATGAAAAACAACAGAGAGGATTAACAAAATGCAATAATATTTCTCAAAAACATTAAAAAGGTGAATAAATCTCTTGCAAAATTGATTATGGAAAAGGGTATAAAGTGGGTAAATGATACATTCAAAAATGAGCAAATTATTTCCTCAGGAAGGAAGACAAAACCCCCAAGTGACTAATAAACAGAAGAGAATATTCTTAGTCCTATTGGCAATAAGAATTGTAAACTCAAATAATAGTGAAATACCACTCCCCACCCATCAAAGTTGGCAAAAAATACAAAGATTCAAAATACCAAGCTTGGCAAAGATGTATTAATATTATATCTGGAGTACTCATATACCACAGGTATATATAGTATGCACAAATTGGAAAGCAGCTAGGCAACATTCAGTAAAGATGAAGATCTGCACGCTCTACAACCTAGCAGTTCCACTCCTTGATGTGGTACTAGAGAAGCTCTCACACGTGTGAGCAAGAAGACAAGATATACAAGAATGTCCATCTTGGCATTGTTTGTAAGGACAACAAGTGAAAGAAAGTGAAGATCATCACTAGGATAGCGGTTAAGTGTGACAATTCAACTAACAATATTTATATCCAGATGGTTAAGCATCAGAAACATTTAACTTTCGGAGAAGAAAGTTGCAGAAGAATATATGTGATACATTCATATGAAGTTTGGAAACATGCAAAAAGTACTTGATGTTGTTTATCAGTTTTCTTCTATGTGGTACACATTTCAAAATGTCATGGAAATAATAAACAAAAGTCAGCATGGTGTTTCTCTCTGAGAAGAGAAAGGAAATTGTCTTGGGTGAGTATGCGTAGGCATTAATTGTATCTGTCCTTTTTAAAAAAATACTATTTAAAGCATATATATCTCTAAGAAATTACCATTCAACAAAGCTGAATGATGAATATATACATGTTAGTGTATTATTGTACTTTTCTTTATGTTGGAGATATTTCATAATATTTTTAAGATAATGCTGTGTAAAATAGCTTTATGAAAGAATAGTGGAACTTTGAACTAAGTTATTTTTCTAGAGTAAGAGAATGGACTTCTTTTTAGAACAAATACAATTGGACTGTTATTGTTTACCTCTCAACACCCCCACCTCCAACCCCTTAACCCTCACCCCTAAAAACACCCACACAATTATACCTTTTAACACAAGGAAACTGAAACCTTTAAGTGATTTAAAAATAAAAATTTTTAAAAAAAAAAAACACCTTTATGGGAGCAACTGACTTTCATTTGTAAACCTTAAACATATATGCAAGGGAAAAAGTAAATTTATTGACAGTCTGTAAGATAAGGAAAGACACAAGGAAAATTCAATGTAGCAAGAACCACAAGTATCACAAGATATTGGCCTCAATCTCCCCCATTAAGGCTTAATGTTTTTATTTTTCAAAACAGAAATAACTTTATTCTTTTTCTGATTTAAAATAATGTATATTCTGGCCGGGTGCAGTGGCTCAAGCCTGTAATCCCAGCACTTTGGGAGGCCGAGAAGGGCGAATCACGAGGTCAGGAGATCGAGACCATCCTGCCTAACACGGTGAAACCCCGTCTCTACTAAAAAAAATACAAAAAACTAGCGGGGCGTGGTGGCGGGCGCCTGTAGTCCCAGCTACTCGGGAGACTGAGGCAGGAGAATGGCGTAATCCCGGGAGGCAGAGCTTGCAGTGAGCTGAGATCCGGCCACTGCACTCCAGCCTGGGCGACGAGCGAGACTCCATCTCCAAAAAAAAAAAAATAATAATAATAATAATAACAATGTATATTCTTTTAAAAAAACTCCACACTGAAAAATAAAATAACCTATCATTTCACCATCCTGTAATAATCACTGTAAATATTTTAATATATATTTTAATTCATATATATAATGTTTGCCAATAGAATCACACTCTACATTTTTGCTTTTAAATTGCTGTTTATGTTATATCTTGGAAATGTTATATCTCAGGTTCCCATGTTAAGAAAAAAATCAGTCACATCTCTTTTAATGGCTCATAGTATTATCCTGTATAGTCGTGCCATGATATATTTTAACCAAACTGCTTATATGCAACACTGCAGTGAACACAATGCATATACATCTTTGAGTACTTCTCCATTTGTTTCCTTGAGATACGTTCCTTGCTGGACCAAAGGAATGCATAAAAAATAGTAAGACTTTTCGTACTGTATCAGTAAGAGTTTTCCAGAAAGGCCAGCAGGCTGGAACTCTAGCAGAAGCTGATGCTGCAGTGTTGAGGCAAAATGTCTTCTTTTTCAGAAAACCTTAGTTTTTGCTCTTAGGGCCTTCAGCTGCTTGTATGAGACCCACCCACATATCAAAGATAATCTCCTGTACTTAAAGTCAACTGATTATAGATGTTCACCATTTCTACAAAATACCTTCTCAGCCACATTTAAATTAGTGTTTGATTAAATAACTGGATACTATAGCCTAGTCGTGTTAACACATTAAAAAAGTGAATAAACCTCTGACAAAATTGATCATAGAGAAGGGTACAAATGATGAAATGATACATTAGAAAATGAGCAAACTACTTGATCAGGAAACTCACAGAAAAGAAAACTTCAAATGTTTATCGAATATAAGGAAAAATTCTCAATCGTATTGTAATGGGAACTCAAATAACAGTGAGAACATTTCCCATTCATCAAAATTGGCAAAAAGAAAAAAAAAAAAAAGAACATAACCACACTTGCCAAAAATGCGCTACGTCTTTGTACCTATGTACTGTGATGTACGTAAAGCATAAGTATATCACAGAACCTGTTGCCAGATGACCTTCCATAAAGGCCGCACCAGTTTCAATTTGGTCCCCACACTGTGTACTGGCAACCATTTTCATTTTTGCTAATCTAATCAGTATATTTTCTAATTAAGTATTATATTTGTGTTAATTTTCAGTTTTAAATCCACAATTTGTCCTGCAACTTAGCAGTCTCTAACATAGTAATTTTCACAATGACTTGCACCCTTTACTTTGTACAAGAGCAGAGATGAGCAGAGAAAAAGAGCTCTGCTTTTCTCTGAATAGAAAATATATTTTCTCCTTTTAAAAGTAACAATGTTGATCTCTGCATCTTACACCTGTCATTACCCCAAACCTGTCTTTCTGGCCTCAGGTACAGAGAGTTGATGTGAAAATAAAAAAGAGCAGTCATCTTTTACCCATTTTTCTACCATGTGTTCTGAGTTTTCCCTGTTGGTTTATAGTTCTTTATATTTCTGATGTGAGTTGTTGATTGAATATATGCTTTGCATACATCTTCTCTTAGTCCGTTGCTTTGCCTTTTTTACTTTCTTCATGATACCCTTTAAATGAAGAGAATTCCTTGATTTTAATGTAGCCCATATTTTCTGTTTCTCATAATTAGTTTATTTTGGGGTCCTATTGAAGTAATCACTGTCTGTTGAAAGGTACTATGTTTCCTTAGTTTCATTTTATGTTTAAAAACAGAAAAAGGAAATAGTTAACATTAACCAAGCCCAGGTAACAGAGAGAGACCCTGTCTCTACAAATAATTTTTAAAAATTAGCTGAGCATGGTAGCATGCACCTGTGGTCCTGCAATTCAGGAGGTTGAGTGGAGGATCACTGGGTCCCCAAGGGTGGAGGCTGCAATGAGCCATAATCATGCCACTCTCCTGCAGCCTGGGTGACAATATGAGACCCTGTCTCAAAAAAAGAAAAAAAAATACACTAACAAAACTATTTTCCATGGACTCTGTGTTGTAGGATATTTTGCAATTTAGATGTATATCCACCAAACAGCCTTTTCTCCTGCTGGAAACAGAACCTCCCGCTATCTCTGTTGGGGGACCTTGTAAGAGCCTGCCTGTTGTAGCACCTAATGTTCTTTGCTGCATACATGAGCTCTTGACCCAATCTGGGCTAATGAAACATTCCCCATTTACAGTATTTTGTTCAAATATGGCCTTATGATCCAAGCAGACACGCTCAGGGAGGTGACTTCAGAGCAGCTATGGTTCTAGTACGACTTTAGCACAAGGAAATGAGGCCAATTCCAAAAGACAAGAAGAATTAAGAGGCAGAGCAGATCTTGGCAGTGTTGTCACTGGCTGCCCAAAATTTACTCTATCCTGGCCCTGCCTGAGGTTTTCATTATGTGGCCACTAAATTCTCAACTTTTAATGATTTTTTTTTAATTTTTGTATTTTATTATTTATTAATTTTTTCTTTTTTTTTGAGACGTAGTCTTGCTCTGTCACCCAGGCTGGGGTGCAATGGCGCGATCTCAGCTCACTACAACCTCTGCCTCCCAGGTTCAAGCAATTCTTCTACCTCAGCCTCCCGAGTTGCTGGGACTACTGGTGTGTGCCAACACGCCTGGCTCATTTTTTGTATTCTTAATAGAGATAGGGTTTCACCGTGTTACACAAGATGGTCTCAATCTCCTGACCTCGTGATCCACCTGCCTCAGCATCCCAAAGTGCTGGGATTACAGGCGTGAGATCTTTTTTTACTTTGTTAAAAGTCTTGGTATAAATATGCTTGAAAACGTGGTCCGGTGTTTATGTAAATCTAGGACTACTCCTAATCTTACTCTTGGAGATTTATAGCCTACGTTAGCATATTAAAAGTCATAAGAAACCATGAAATAAAAGAAGGCTATTTATCTTCTTAATAGGCTAGTAATCCCAAACATATCAACACGAATACTTATTTATGGTGCTTATATTAATATCTTATAGAAACTTGAGCAGCAAATCATTGTTTTGGGGAATACTGGATCTTAGGCATAGAAGAACCAACAAATGCAAGCTGACAAACGAAAGATGCTTTAATCTCCGAGCTAGGTTTTGAAAAATGCTCAAATTTAATAATTTATGTGCAAATTATGTTATATTTGTAATTGGGAAAAGAGTATTTTGATAAAGAAAAAAACAAAAGTTAAATTTGGTAAATTTAATGTGACCAATCTATAAACTTTTTTTTTTCCTCGAGCAGGTTAGCCAATATACCTTTGCTATGTGCAGTTACAGAGAAAAAAAGTCTGAACCACAAGAATTAATGCAACTTGAAGGCTATACTGTGGATTATACCGATCCCCACCCAGGTAACTCTTAATTGAATCACTTTCCCTGCCATGTATGTATGGAATTCTTATAAATATCCTGTGTCTGTTCTACAATTTAAACCTCTCTCGATGAATAGGGTGCATATTTCAGTTATATATCTGGGCAAGACTTTATGAGATTCAAATTATCTCTTTTGGAGTGCTTTTATTCTTAACCATATTTCATCATATTTATTATTATTTTGGCATGAGGTTGAGATGTGTAAAAGTACTGTAATTGAATAATTATATGAGATATAACAATGTTTTCAGAAACTTCTTTGCTGGAAAGCAAAAGTTATAGCAGAAATAGACAGACAAATGGCAAATGAATTATTATATTGTAACTACTAATTTTCTCTCCAACAATACATTTTTGTACTTCTCTCTCTTCCTTCATGTTAATACTGGAAAGAGTACTGGACACCTGATATTTTAAAAATTGAATGAATGAATATTAATGACAATATCTAAGATCAAGAAATGCAGACATTAATAAACATAATGATTAAATATTGGTCAATAGAGATTACGAAATAGAAATTTATGACCATATTAACTAATTGCTCACTTAAAATGCAAAATATTATCTTTTGTGAAAGAATTTTATAAAAGATAAAATACATACAATATGAAATATCATTTTTGTCTTAATCATTATATATTTTTCCCACGTATAGAATGGCAAATATGCCGACAGATAAAACTTCTTTCTCTGGCATGAAATATCAGATTGTGCTATGCATTTCCATGGAGTGTGTTTACATATCTTGTAGAATGCTGCTGTGTCGTGCACTGTTTCCCTAGGTTATTTTTTATTTCTGAGGTGATATGGGAGCTTAAGCCTTTTTGTTATTTTCTTCAAATCTTGGATTGTGGATTTGATCCTTTAAGCTAAATATTGTTTAAAACATTTAACTGTTAATATCAAATCCATTCTTTTCCATGAGGTCAGTTAGTGAATGAGACTAAAATCTGCCAATCCTATAAATTTTTAATGATGTCTTTTTGTTCCCTCCACAGGCCTTCAGGGTGGTCGTATGTTCTTTAATGCTGTTAAAGAAGGAGATACTGTAATCTTTGCCAGTGATGATGAACAGGACAGAATATTATGGGTTCAAGCTATGTATAGAGCCACAGGTCAATCATATAAACCAGTTCCTGCAATTCAAACCCAGAAACTGAATCCTAAAGGAGGAACTCTCCATGCAGATGCTCAGCTTTGTAAGTTTTGTTAAAAAGTAATTTGATTATCAATTAACAGCTTTAATAAGATATAAAATTGAGGCAAATTTGTTCAGTATTATAGTTTACATCATTAATTGATTCCTAATTAAATGAAAATAGTTCATATTAGTAGTCATATAATCACTTATCTAATTTTTCACATAAATCTGGAGTAAATGGTACATGTGGTTTCCAATCGTGGATTTGTCAAGCATTAGGGTATTTCTCGAAATCTCAAGAGCACATAAGAAAATTCTCCAAAACTTCTCAAAGGAAAATTTATTTTAGTTTATTATGATTTTGACTTAAGTCTCCTACAGACATGGAAAAAATATTGCAAAATCAAATTTGCTTTGATATGATTTCAGAGTACCAAAATGATGAACCATTACCTTCTAGAGTTGTTCTTAATAACCCAGAAGGATAATAGGTCTATTTTTTTTGTTGTAGATTGATACAAATAATAAGTCATAAAGCCAACGTTTTTCCCCTCGTGCCTTAAAGACATGTCAATTTTGAATGCTAACTTAAGTTGTAAAGAGCTAAATTTTTTATTTTAAATGACTGATGTTTAATAATTATGGAATGATGGTCAAAACATCTTCAAACATAGCTTTGATAATCACTACACCAAGTGTTTTAACTTGTTATACTCCTTTACAAAGCTTATCCTGTTTTACCTGTAATAAATATTTGTCTTTAACTTTCAGCTCAACTTGTGGTTTTTTTATTCTTGAGATTCTTCTCAAAGGGAATAACATCTTGACATGCATTATTTTCTTCTGCTTTTCATGCATCAAGTAACTATTCTCTTTTCTTTTCAGATACCCTTCAGTATCATTTCTGGGCATCCTAAACAAAGGCACTTTAGTTCAAATAATTAAATGTGAACCATGAGCTTTTCCTTTATTTTAGAAACCACAGACCATACTCATAGGTTATCGTAATTAGTTTGGGGCACATTTTTTATATGTAGTGAAAACTATTTAGGAATATTATATATTGATTTTTTCACTGATTTAAAATTTCTTCTTTAAAATTAGTAG
Source organism: Theropithecus gelada (assembly GCF_003255815.1). NCBI lineage: Eukaryota > Metazoa > Chordata > Mammalia > Primates > Cercopithecidae > Theropithecus > Theropithecus gelada. Next base: position 146,972,190 of record NC_037670.1, on the reverse strand, counting down.
CATTGTCATCTTAAAAGGTAAAATAAAATAAAAAGAGCACATTCTGATATTTTCACTGTATTTAAAAATTTAACTCACTGCTTCTGCCTTCCTCTCACCCTCCAGGTAATATGCATAGAGTATGGCACAGCAGATAAAAGTGTTTCATCAGAGCTAAGGTGTAGAGAAGTGTCTTTATTTTTCTACAATTGAGCATATCTGAAATTTTAATTTCTAATGTTGCCAAAAAACTTTAACTCACCAATTCAAAACAACTGAGTCACAGATTAAAATTCAATTAATTCAAGATTCTTCCCCCCACTCTTCTTCCATGTGATCCATAGTAAATTAAGTTTCAGAGGGGATTACATAAAATTGTGATATCATCGAATGTAGCATCTAGTCTAAAACTGTTCTCTGTTCACATGGCCTTAGGCATGACTTCTGTCACTGGTTTCATTACTTACGTGCTGGTGTGCACTGCTCATCACCATGGACCTGCCAGGGCACCTGGTAATGAAGTCCACATAGTTTGTGTCCTGCTTGGATCAACTCCAGACACCTATGAATTCCTTACATCATATTCATCAGATTCTCGCCACAGTGGTACATAGTGACTTGTTGGGTATTCCCCAGCTATGCACAGGGGTGCTTACTCAGGCATTTCTCTCGCAGCACAGCTCATATCCATTGCTTCTTTCCTACTTCAAGTGCCAGATTGGACATTTATCCCTGGGCTGTTCCTGCATTGGGCATCGAAGTATAAGACTCCCTCAACCCTAGGTCGAACCTCCTTCCTCTGGAGCTCTGTTCATTGCTCACCCCCCAACACAACATTAACTCACGTCAGATCTCTTCCCAAAATCATTTTCTTCCATCCAGCTGATCTATTTTTTTCCCTCCTAGTTTCGATTCTTGTTGTTAAAAACCAAATTTTTATAAATTTGTTTCTTTCCACTCCATAGGCTAATCTCTGTCCCTTCCCCTGTAAGCTACAGTTCTACAGCATTTAATGTGAATTTCCTGTGTTTTTCATTTTGCAAATTTGCATTTTGTATATGTGCATTTAGCGTCAATCTCATAAATGGTTTCATATTCTTTATCATATTCAGTCTTACTGTTTTTGTTCATCTCTATGCTTTTAAAATTCGTCCATGTTTTTATGAATACATCTAATCTCATTCTTCTGATTACTGCATACCATGTAAGTGGGCTTCTGTCTTATGTTACCTAGTCTACAGCACATTTTATTTCTATTCACTCCTCCAGAGATGGAAATGTGGAATGCCTCCAAATCCATACCTATGTAATGTTCAGTTGTCCCAGCCATGACTATGAAATATCCTTTCATTTATTCAAATCTAAGTCCTTTACATTTTAATCCTTTTCCATAGAGCTGTTTTTATTCTTGGTTAAGCTAATTTCTAAGCCTTTCATACTTTTGTTGCTATTGCATCTTATATTTTTATTATATTTTCTAGTTGACTGTTGCTTATATAGAGAAATGCTATTTTCATGTGCTTTTTTGCTTCAGTTCAGGAGTTCAGGACCAGACTGGGCAACATGGTGAAACCCTGTATCTACAAAAAATACAAAATTAGCTGGGCATAGTAGTACGTGACTGTAGTCCCAGCACTTGGGAGGCTGAAGTACTTCAGCTTTTTTGCTATCCATATTTATTCTTTGGTTATGTATCTCTGCACATACCTTGCCTAATTTATAATTAGGCTGTTATTGGGTTTTGAGAGGTGTTTACACAGGCATGCCTTGGACATATTGTGGGTTCAGTTCCAGACCACTACAATAAAATGAGTGTCGCTTGAACCCGAGAGGTAGAGGTTGCAGTGAAATAGCGCCTCTGCACTCCAGCCTGGGTGATAGAGTGAAAACCTGTCTCAAAAAAAAAAAAAAAAAGTTATGTTTACACTACATTGTAGTGTATTAAGCATGCACTAGCATCATGTCTAAAACATAATTTTAAAGTTCTTTATTGCTAAAAATACTAACAATCACCTGAGGGTTCAGTGATTATAATATTTTTGCTGGTAGAGGGTCTTGCCTCAACGTTGATGGCTGCTGACTGATCAGGTTGATGGTTGTTGAAGGTTAGGGTGGATGTGGCAATATCTTAAAATAAGACAAGGATGAAGTTTGCTGCAGTGACTGATTCTTCCTTTCACAAAAGATTTTCCTGTAGCATGCGATGCTGTTTGCTATCATTTTGCCCAAAGTAGAACTTATTTGAAAATTGGAGTCAATCCTCTAAAACTTTACCTCTGCTTTATGAACTAAGTTTATATAATATCCTAAATCCTGTGTTGTCCTTTCAACAATGTTCACAGCATCTTCACCAGAAGTAGATTCCATCTCAAAAACCACTTCCTTTGCTTCACCCAAAGGAACCAACTTCTTATCTGTTCAAGTTTTATCATGAGATTGCAGCAATTCAGTCACATCTTCAGGCTCCACTTTTAATTCTGGTTCTTTTGTTGTTTTCATGATATCTGCAGTGACTTCCTCCACTCAAGTCTTCAGTCCCTTAAAGTTATCCCCGAGGGTTGGAATCAACTTCCTCCAAACTCCTGTAAATGTTGATATTTTTACCTCCTCCCAAGAATCACAAATGTTCTTAGTGGCGTTTGGAATGGTGAATCCTTTCCAGGTTTTCAATTTACTTTTCCCAGATGGCTCATAGGAATCACTATCTATGGCAGCTATAGCCTTTTAAAATGTATTTCTTAAATAATAAAGACTTGAAAGTTGAAATTACTCCTTGATCTGTGGGCTGCAGAATGGATGTTAGGTTAGCAAGCATGAAAACAACATTAATCACCTTGTACATCTCCAGCAGAGCTCTTGAGTAACTAGATGCAGTGTCAGTGAGCAATAATACTTCGACCAGATTCTTTTTTTCTTTTTTGTTTTTTTGGTTTTTTTTGAGACGGAGTCTCACTCTGTCGCCCAGGCTGGCATGCAGTGGCCGGATCTCAGCTCACTGCAAGCTCCGCCTCCCGGGTTCACGCCATTCTCCTGCCTCAGCCTCCCGAGTAGCTGGGACTACAGGCGCCCGCCGCCTCGCCTGGCTAGTTTTTTTGTATTTTTTAGTAGAGACGGGGTTTCACCGTGTTAGCCAGGATGGTCTCGATCTCCTGACCTCGTGATCCGCCCGTCTCGGCCTCCCAAAGTGCTGGGATTACAGGCTTGAGCCACCGCGCCCGGCCCAGATTCTTTTTTTCTAACATTGGGCCTCGACAGTGGACTTAAAATATTCAGTAAACTGTGCTGTAAACACATGCACCATCATCTGGGCTTGTTCTTTCAGTTGCAGAGCACAGACAGGGTTGATGTAGCATAGTTTTGAAGGGCTCTGGGATTTTCAAGATGGTTAATAACTGTTGGCTTCAACTTAAAGTCATCAGCTGCATTAGCCACTAACAAGGGAGCCTGTACTTTGAAGCTTTGAAGCCAGGCATTGACTTCTCTCTAACTGTGAAAGTCCTAGATGGGCATCTTCTTCCAATAGAAGATTATTTTGTCTACATTAAAAATCTGTTATTTAGCATAGCTAACTTCATCAATGATCTTAGCTGGATCTTTTGGATAACTTGCTGCCATTTCTGCATCAACCCCTGCTGCTTCACCTTGCACTTTCATGTAATAGAGATGGCTTATTTTCCTTAGCCCTCGTGAGCTGACCTCTGCTGGCTTGACAGCTTGCAGAGGCTTCTTCACCTCTCTCAGCCTTCATAGAATTGAAGAAAGGCAGGGCCTTGCTCTGTATTAGGCTTTGGTTAAAGGGAATATTGTGGCTGATTTGATCTATCCAGATCATTCAAACTTTCTTCATATCAGCAATAAGGCTGTTTTTGCTTTCTTATTATTTGTATGTTCACTGGAGTAGCAGTTTTAATTTACTTCAACAACTTTTCCTTTGCATTCACAACTTGGCTACTTGATGCAAAAGGCCTAGCTTTCAGCCTGTCTTGGCTTTTGACATGCCTTGCTCACTAAGCATGATCATTTGTAGCTTTTAAATTTAAAGTGAGGGAGAGGGGATTCTTTCATTCATTTGAACAGTTAGAGATCATTTCGGGTTATTAGTTAGCCTAATTTTAATATTGTTGTGTCTCAAGAAATAGGGAGACCCAAGAAAAGGAAGACAGATGGGGAACAGTCAGAACACATATAACATTTGTTAAGTTTACCATCTTATATGGGTGTAGTTTGTGGCACCCCAAAACAATTAAAATAACATCAAAGATCACTTTTCACAGATGACTATAATAGATATACTAATAATGAAAAAGTTGGAAATACTGTGAGAACCATAATGTGAAACAGAGTCATAAAATGAGCATGTGTTGTTAGAAAAGTGGCACCATAGACTTGCTTGTCACAGGGTTGCCACAAACTTTCAATTTATGAAAAACACACCTGCAAAGCACAATAAAATGAAGTTTGCCTGTGTGTTCTGGATACAACATGTTTGTCAGATATGTGATTTGCAAATATTTTCTCCTAATCTATGGCTTGTCTTTTCACATCTCTTAATAGTGACTTTCAGAAAAAAAAAAGAAATTCTTAATTTTGATGAAGTCCATTTTATCAATTTTTTTCATAGATGTCCTTTTGATGTTGTAACTAAAGGATCTTTGCCCAACCCAAATTGCAGAAATTTTCTCCTTTGCTTTCTTCTAGAAATTTTACAGTTTTGGCTTTTACATTTTACAACCATTTTGAGTTAATTTTTGTATACGGTGAGAGGTATCCATCAGTATTTATGGATGGCATATGGATGTCCAGTTGTTTTAACACAAAGAGTTGAAAAGATTGTCATACCCTGAATTGCCCTTGCACATTTGTGAAAAATCAATTAACTACATATGAGTTTGTTTCTGGGCTATCCTTTCTTTTCCTTTGGTCAGTTTATCTATCTTAATATTATTACTACACTGTCTTGATTACTGTAGCTTTGTGAATCTTACAGTCAGGTAGTCCAAGTCCTCCAAATTGATTTCTCTTATTCAAAGATATTTTGGTTGTTCTATGGCCTTTGCATTTCTCTCTGAATTTTCAAAATAAATTTACTCATTTTTAATTGACAAATAATTGTATATATATATGAGGTACAATATAAATTTTAAAAACATCTTGACATTCCTTGCTGGAGATTTTACTGGGAATGCCTTTGGTCAGTCAGTCCTTGGAAAACTTTGGAAAACTGACTTCTTAATATTGAGCCTTCCAATCTGTGAATACAATGTGTCACTTCATTTGTTTAGGTAGTCTTTAGTTTCTCTTTGGTATGTTTGTAGTTTTCAGTAAACAGATCTTGCACATCTTTTGTCAGATTTATTTCTAGGTATTTCATCTTTGTTGCTTTAGTAAAATGGAATTTTTTATTTCAGCCCAATTCTTTTGTTATCTTTGTGATTGTTTTAGAATTTAAAGTATACACTTTAAATTTATTATACATCTTCATGTATAGTATGCAAACTTTACAGTAGTAAACTTCTATTTCTTCTCTTGACTTTTGCACTATTCTTGTCATATATTTTACTTCTATATATGTTGTAAATCCCACAATACATTGCTATTATGATTATTACCTTAGTCAATATGTTTTAAAGAAATTAAAAGTGAAAGAAAAATGTTATATAGATGTCCATTTCGTACATGTCCATTATGTACATGTTACGTACATGTACATTACCATTCCCAGTGTCTTTCGTCGTCTAGCGCATATATTTTTACTTCTTGAAGGACCTCCTTTGACTTTTCTTGTAGTGCAGATCTGCTGGTAATGAATACTTTTAGCTTCTTTATATATGAAAAAGTCTTTATTTTACTCTCATTTTAAAGATATTTTTCTTTTAGTACTTTAAAGATGTTGCTCCACTTTCTTCTAGCTTGCATTTGTTTTTCCAATGAGAAATGTGCTATTTTGGTTTGTTCCTCTATAAATAATGTCCTTTTTTCCTCTAACTGCTTTAAAGATTTTTCTCCTTAACACTGTTTTTGAGCAATTTGATTATGATGTGCCTTGGTATACTTTTCTTCATAAAAATGCTTGTTCTGAGACACAGTTAAGTTACTTGGAAACAATTCGATCCTTTCAAGCTTTGCTTTCAAGTTTTGTTAGGGAAGACCAAGCAGTGTTTAGTCCAGGATGCATTTTCCCGTTTCTGGACCAACATCATTCTTAATACTCTAACTGATAACCTGTGAATTATGAGCTTTTATATTCTTGCTGCTGAGAAGCAGTGCTATTCTAGGCTGTGTGAGTTTGGGGCACTATCCTCTTGAATCCTTTAGATTGTTTCTTTCCCTTTCCACACGTGCATGAACTGATGGGTAGTCAGCTGAATTCTTGGGGGAGGCCTTCTGCAGATCTTGAGAGTCTCTTTCCGGGCAGCTCTCTTCTCTCCAGTACTCTTTCCTACAACCTCTAGTTACTGTGGCCCTCCTCCTGAATTGTCAGCTCCATTTTTCAACTCAGGGAGACCACTGGGCTTTTCCTGAGTTCTTGTTCCTTGTGCCATGAGCTATAGAGTTTCTCCTGGGGTGACTGTAAGGCTCACCTTGTTTCTCATCCCTCAGGAATCACTCTCCCGTGTTGCCCAACATGCAGCGTTTAAGAAACTTTTTGTAAATTTTTTTTCAAAAACTTAGTTCAGGTAGAAGGTTAAGTTTATTCTCAATTATACCATCATGACCAGAAGCAGAATGAATTTTTTATAAGTTAAAGCATGGTTTCTCAATTTCAGCACTATTGACATTTTGGGCGAGACAATTATTTGTTCTGGGGCAGGGAGTGGAGTAAGGAACTTTTCCTGTGCATTATGTGATGTTTTACAGCATCCCTGTCCTCTACTCACTAGATATCAGTAGTCTCCCACCTGGTCCCAGGTCAGACAACCAAAAATATCTGTGGACATTGCCAAATGTCCCAGAGGGTAGGGTTGCTGTTGGTGAGGAATCACCTCCGGTTGAGAACCACAGAATTACAGTGACTTAATAGCTGTTTTTTTTTTAATTGTCACCCTCCTTCACTTGTGTTCCCATATTTTTTCTTAACATCCTGAGTACAAGGAATTCCCAAGGAATGTTTTGAGCTCATGGCTATTGTTGCTTGCACATAGTGGCAAGAAAAGTGGGTAGGAACCACTAGCACAGACCTTTAAGACCATGGCTGAATAATACAGAATTTTTTTGGGCAGAGTCTGCCTCTGGAGAGAGAGGGAGTGCAGTGGTGCCATCTCACCTCACTGCAACCTCCACCTCCTAGGTTCAAGCCATTCTCATGACTCAGCCTCCCAAGTAATCTCAGCAGCTGGGAGTACAGGTGTGTGCCACCACACCCACCTAATTTTTGTATTTTTAGCAGAGACAGAGTTTCTCCACGTTGGCCAGGCTGGTCTCAAACTCCTGACCTCAGGTGATCTGCCAGCCTCGGCATGCCAAAGTGCTGGGATTACAGGCATGAGCCAATGCACCTGCCTTTGACAAATTAAAAAACGAAAACAAAAACAAAAAACCTTTCTATTATTCAATATCAATTTATTGTCAACGCAGAATTAATCAGGCTATGAGATTCCCATGCCTCAGCCTCCCAAATAGCTGGGATTCACCTGCCTAATTTTTGTCTTTTTAATAGAGATGGAGTTTCTCCACATTGGCCGGGCTGGTCTTGAACTCCTGACCTCAGGTGATCTGCCATCAGGGAGGACACTTCGGCCTCCCAAATTGCCGGGATTACAAGCGTGAGCCACAGCACCCAGCCCTATAATCTGTTTCTAACAAAACCTTTCTATTATTTGTTATCAATTTGTTGTCAAGGCAGAATTGATCAGGCTATGGGAACTGAATTTACTTGTTATAACTAAAAAGCCAAACTGTTTCAATTTGTTAACAACAGCTGACTTCTGCTCTAGACTACTAGTAAAGTGTTTAATCAGTGCTGACCTCTGCTGGCGTGAAACTGGGAGGCGGAGCTTGCAGTGAGCGGAGATCGCACCACTGCACTCCAGCCTGGGCAACAGAGCAAGGTTCCATCTCAAAAAAAAAAAAAAAGGAAAAGAAAAGAAAGGAGGAAGAAAGAACATGTTCTACCTCATCAGAATGAGAATACTGACCCTGACCTATCAGAGAAACGTCATGAATTACTCCAGAGAGTAGTTTCATCCATAGTATTTTCCTCCCTCCATTGACTTAATCAATTTTGTTTTCTTTCCTGATAATCTTTCACAAAAACAACTTTTAAAATCAATAGTAGAAATTGAGAAAACAAAATTTAAATGTCTAGTTGGATAAATGTATATGTTCCCAACCCATTTAAATATGCTTTGTTTCTCATTTCTTTGCTGACCTGTAGCTGGTAAAGGTAAGTATTTTCATGATTTTTAAAATCAGATGTTTTTAAAATTTTTTAATGATACGATGTTTGAGGAATATCATGATCTTGTTTACTTAGCTTTATTGATTACAAAACAAAAAATGTCTATCACAACAAAAAAGTAGAAACAACCTAGTATCTACCATTCATACAGGCACAAGGGTAATAGCCACGAAGGTGTTGTAATAACATGCAGAACAAATGGTCAATATATGTTAAGTGGAAAAAATGCTAAATTACACATGTAGTATTATTTTCACTACATAAAAAGAACCCAATTGAAAAAGCAAAATATAGGTAGAATTACATCTAAAATATTCAGTGGATATGTTTTGTTGGAGGCAATAGTTGCTACTTTATTTCTTCTATATTTTATTTTTCTTTGAAGTATGTATTTTTATTTATTTTTCACAAACCCAGTGCTTTAGAATGAACTATGAATCTTAAAACTTAAAAAAAAATCTTATTTTTTAAAAAATCTAAGCATACTAATAACTAAGAAAAATAAAATATTATAAAATCTAACTTACTGGAAGACAACCTTATCTTTTTGAGACATTACTAATATATATTTATAGGTTTCTCTAATAAGCAAATCTATTCCACTTCATTTTTTCTTTGAGTCTCTGGATATATAAAAATTCTAAGGGAAGAGAGTGGGCTGAAGGGGTGGGGATAAGGCTGGTAAACAATTTTTTCACTTCAAATATAACGTACTAGAGTTGCCAGATTGATGGACATTCTTTGGTTAAACTATCCTTCTTTGTTCTCTCCAACCAAAATGCAGTGCACGCACCCTGGTTTTCACTGGCTCTCAGTTATATATGTAGCATAATACAATGTGTGTGTCACATAATACAATATGAATAGTAGTATTTGTCTTCCAATAATAAATTAATATCAAAAATGAACCGAAAAGCTGCCAGCTGCTTTTTATTTTTAAGCTAAATATTTTTAAAATATTAAATTGAAATATAAACTGACAGTTAATTTTGTGAACTTATTTTCATGATTGATCTAGTATGTTAAATTTCACACTTCATAGGGAAGCATTTATCTTTCCTTTACATTGAACATATTATTTCTAATAAATGTTCAACATTGGTTTACTTTACTTATTTGTGATTATAAGTTTCTGTGTTGATCAAAATTGTCATCATGCAAAAGTATTACTTATGTGTTATTTGCTGCAGAAAGCAAGATATGTTAATTCATACATCAGGTTTTGAATCAATTTAACCAAAAGAAGCTAAGCAGTTATTTGGGTCAATAATAGAGGTGTGAACAAACTCCTTTGCTTTTCAGCAGAAAGTATGTATACATAAAACATGGACATACTATTCAGGCTGATCTAGATAAAATTTTAAATATTAAACTTTTCCTATTAAAACCTACATGGATGGTATAAAAAGAGAAGTGGCACCTACTTTGCTGTGCCACTTCTAACTTCCTGTAAATTTTCAAGCTTTATGGGAGTTTTGAATTATAATAAGTGTATAATCAGATGTGAGTAGTGGTAAATGCAGCTACAGGTGAATTCCTTAACATAGGCCAGTTTTAAACATAGGATAGAAAATTGTATTATATTTCAAAAGGGTCATTTGCTGCTTAGTTCAGCTCAGTATTTTGCAGAGAGCAGTCTTGGCTGACAGCACCCTCTTAGTCCTTTTGATACTAGAGTTCCACTCCCAGACACCAGAGTGACCTCGGAATGCTAATAAATGGCTTCCTTTTCTCATCCAGAGTGCCCTTTTACATTTTTCTTTCCTTTTTCCTTTTTCATCCATGATTTCTCACAACACTAGGAGCAGCAACAAATGCAGTACCATGAGAATTTGTTGCAAAGAAAAAAGAAGTATTTCAATTATTTTTTTCAATCTCCCTGACTTAGATGACTTCAGTTCTCTCTGACTTAGATGCCTTTCCTGGGATTTGGATTCTTGAGCACTTAAGGGGCAGGTTGCGGTCAGTGCCCACCAAAAAGCTCTCTCACCACAGTGGGATCTACTAGCTCACTGATAGTCCTCATATCATTTTCTATGCTACCTATTTTCAAGTCTGTATTACCTATTTAAGTTGATACTGTCAGCCTACTTATTCTTTCCTCTTAACTTCCAACAGCTATTATCCTAATGAAAAAATTCAATTTTTAGGTTTCACTTACATAAAACCTCTGTAACTTCTTAGATCTATAGCAAATAATAATCTTTCTCAATTTGGGTTTCATTCCATCTACTGTTATCACACCTGGTGACAGTACTGCCTAAAGACGCTCGAGCATATATCCAACTGTTGCCATAGAAACTCCATCAGTATCCTCAATTACCATGTCCCACATCTGTAGTTAGTCCATAGGTTAATCATCACAATTTATGACAGTTTTGCAGTATACTGCTTAAGCTCATAGCTTGTTGGTTTGTTTTGATAGTTGTCACATTGTTTCAGAATACAGATTGAACTGAAATTTTCCATTATCGGAGAAATCTGAGTAACATCATGAATAATTTTCTGTTTAAAACTAGTCACCATAATATTGTGTTATAGTAACATTAATTGCAGATAATCCAATATAACGCAATTTTAAAGCCTTGGATTTGGTAATTGACTAAAAAGCATGTTTTGCATTTGATATAGATGATGCCTGTGTCTCTCAAGAGTAACATATAGTTATGTTATACCTGTAGAAAGCTATGTGAAAATATATCTTTATAAAAATAAGAAACTAGATAATATTTTAATGATATATGATTTTCTGTTTTGCATTAGTTCATGAGAGAACTTTAAAGTGAAAGATGGCAGGGAGGAAATGGGGAGATGTAGGTCAAAGGATACAAACTAGCAGATGTGTAGGATGAACAAGTCTAGAGATCTAATGTACAACATAACAACTAGAATCTATAAAATTGTACTGTTATTTTTGTTAAGTAAGTAGATTTTAGCTGCCCTGTCACAAAAAAAGCAGCTATGTGAGATGACAGATTTGTTAATTTGCTTCTGTATTGTAACCATTTTACTGTCTATATGTATCCCTTAACATCATGTTGTAAAGCTTAAATATACACACACACACACAATTTTACTACTAAAAAAGCATTTCAGTAGTATTACATCTGTTTCACTCCTCCTAGCTTTGATGGTATTGTTGCCTTACATTTCACTTTACAGTTTTTTGTTTTGTTTTGGTTTGGTTTGGTTTTTTTGTTTGTTTTTTTTTTGACGGGGGGCGGGGGTGTCGAGTGGGATGGGAATGTAGTCTAACTCTGTAGCCCAGGCTGGAGTGCAGTGGCGCAATCTCAGCTTACTGCAACCTTCGCCTCCCGAGTTCAAGCGATTCTCCTGCTTCGGCCTCCCAAGTAGCTGGGATTACAGGTGCCTGCAACCATGCCCAGCTAATTTTTTGTGTTTTTTAGTAGAGACAGGGTTTCACCATGTTGATCAGGCTGGTCTCGAACTCCCGGCCTCAGGTGATCCACCCACCTCGGCCTCCCAAAGTGTTGGGATTACAGGCGTGAGTCATCGTGCCCAGCACTTTTCAGTAATGTTATACACACTTGTATACATTGCTATTATTTTGTTTAAAACAAGGGCCATAGGGCCAGCAAACTGAAACTGAATGCCTGTTCTTGAAAAAGAAGCTTTATTGAAACATAGCCTATCTACCTAGCTGCCTCTCTCTCTCTCTCACTCTCTATCTCTCTGTCTCTCTCCCCTTCCCGACCCCCCACCACCCTGTTTCATTCAGGGAGGTCAAGACTGTTACTTTTTTATTTATTTCTTACATAAATTCATGGAAACTAAGACTGTACTGCCACATGGTAATGTATTTTTGCATGAAATGTTCTGAATGGTGCTGATCTGATATAGAAAGAAAGAGGTAAAAATGTTTGATCTTTACAGCCTGTGTTTTAAAAGTGGGATGATTCCTAAGAACACATTTCACTTTCATAAAATTACAACACTGGAGAAGGTTGTTGATTTTCTTAAATAAAAATTTTAATGGGTTTGTTTGCCTGTTTTTTTCCGAGTAGAGTCTATATTTGTGACTCAAAGTGCTATCATTAATATCATTTTTATCACCAATGGTAATTGTTTGAAAAGTAATTTTCCATTCATGTGATTTGGAAAGACTTGTTACCTTAGCAGATAGATGGCTTGGAATTGTATTTCCTGAGGAAAGTACTGTATAAATTTACAAAAATATGATTTAATTATAGAAATTAACTATAGACCTTTTTTCAGAAACACATTTTTTATTTAAAGATTGTATGCCCATTTTTTAATTGCTTCTACAAATCTTTATAGTAAAAGAAGACTGATAGGTCTTTTTCCTGTGAAATTTATTACTATCCTGTTCTCAACAGATTAACCATTAATGGGCATTATTTTTAACTCCCTTCTCTGGTGAAAGAAATAAGGTATAAAATTTAGCAGATGTTTATAAAACTAGTAATTTCATTTCATAAAAATGGTACTACAAGAATTTTTTGCCGAGATAAATGGAAAATTGAATATTCTAAGGTACTTTTTTAAAATACAAAAGAATCTTCCAATTTTATAATATGTGTGATTTGCAGTTTTACTATTCTGCCTCCTATTCATCTGATATTATTTCACATTACATTATCATATCTTTAACTTTATATTAAAAGACTCAGAAGAATAAAATACAAAAGAAGTTGGATTGTATATTAGTTCACAAAAAGCTGTTTAGTTTTGTGTTTATCCAGTTAATATTAATTTTTCACATGTAATGTATTTAATCATTCAGGTAATTATTAAATGTGAAGGTATATGTATGATACTTTCTCCATGGATTATAACCTTATACCCTACACATCAGCAATCTGCCATTCATTGATTACTTGCTACATTCACCTTTTCCTATCTGTCATTAATGTGAGATACACATTAGTTTGTGTATCTTTTTTTTTAGTGTGATTCTGAGGACCCTTCAGCTTGAATTATATAGTTCTTCCATCTACAAATATGGCTGAAAGTTGAACTTGACATGGATCAATATGATCTGGGCTAAAATATCTAAATGTGACTGATTATGTTAGCATCATGTCCACAGATCAATATTGAGTTTTATTATGAGTCTGACTCTGTAATTGGGTATAATCAATAAACTTTTGTCTCTTCTCCTTTACAATTTTAAGATTGTACTATATAGGTTTTAGAAACTACACTTAGCTTACATTTAGGACTCTGCTTTTCTTATGATGACCAGAAAGAGATCTATCTATGAATTTTAAGGAACAATGGAGCTTCCGTTTTACCATTGTGAGAAGAGTCCACTTTTATCTTGATAACTGATTGCTTGCTCAATATGCGCGATGTTTCTAACAGACCTAATGTAATAACACCCCAGCACTCCTTTGGGGTAGTGTGTGGCTTTTTCTCTCTGTACTTAGTAAATAACTCACATTGAAGACTTTGACAAAACATACCATTAATGAAAGCAATCATAAAAGCTTGCCTTTTGATAAACCCGCAGGGTCTACAGGCGTTGAAAGATGCAATCTGTAAAGAACAATAAATTTGGGCCTTTGATTGAAGTGCCATTTGGGACGTTATGCTTTGTCTGCATATTTGCACAAACATGATGCTCCCTTTTTTCATGTCTCTTAAACTTGAAGCTTGAGAGCGCTCATTGCCATTTTTACATTAAGGATGGTCCCATTAAAAGCTCCCTACAAAAAGAAGACTGGAAGTGATCCAGCTGAAGTGTGTGTGTTCAATTCTGCCCTAGTTTGCCATTTGGAAAGCAGACTTCTGGGCATCATTGCTGTTTTTTATGAATAGATCTTGGTTCTTTTCTAGTCAATTCCATCAGTAAATGGAGATTTAAAATACAACTTTTCTCAGCGTTGGAAAATAAGATTATTCCTCTGATGGATATTAGATATAGCTTTGAATGGAAATGTAATTACTGCATTCTAAATGATTTGTAGATTTTTTGCTGTCATTTTTACTTAGGCTTCAAAAATTTTGCAATTTATGTTAATATGCTGAACTGTTGGCCTCATATTTCATATTTCAGACTACTGATAAAAGGTAGTCTTCTGTTTGAGTCCTGCATTTTGTATTCTTCACAACCTGTATCTGTCCATCATTAAGCCTGAAAAGTAAATATACTTTACATGCTTTCCTGAATTTACAGATGCAGATCGTTTTCAGAAACATGGTATGGATGAGTTTATTTCTGCAAACCCCTGCAAGCTTGATCATGCCTTCCTTTTTAGAATACTCCAGAGGCAGACTTTGGATCACAGACTGAATGATTCCTATTCTTGCTTGGTGAGTACAAGTCTGTATCTAGTCCCCTATAAGTTGGAATAAAAGATTTTAGAAAGTGAGAAATACTTGTTATAAACCAGCATTTTATTCCTGACTCATTTAATAATGGTAGTTGGAGTGAGGGATAAAGGATTCCAATCGATTGCTTCCCAATTTAAAAATTATACACTTGAAGACCACTGCTGTGCCACTCAATAGACAGGAGAATAGACTCAAATAGATGCTAAACTGTGGTTTATCAGTCCCTTTAAAGAAGGCTCAGTGAAAATAGAAGGCTTTTAATAAAGATTTTTTAAAACCTCTGTTATAGTACTTACAGACATTTTAAGGTTGGAGTTCTGTTCCCCAGATGTTGACACCTCACATTTCTCTCTTTTGTTCTTAGAAGGACAACCTAAGTGGCAGGGGAAAGAAAGAGTGGAATTAATATGACAGGAGCTATACATAACAAAGGAAAGTTTTAGTTTCATCTAGCCATCCAAAGTATAACTTGAATTCCTTGACAAAAGGAAAGGAGTGAATTAAATTGAGTAAACTATTTCCTGGTATGTGTTGAAATTGTAGCCAAAATTTGGGATATGAAGTATAATTTATTTAAAAGGAATGCTTAACACCTCAGAATATGGGGACTAAACTTTATAACCTAAAAATTATGTGTTTTTCCAAACATTTACATTGTGAATAGCAATTCCTCTGAAATTTTTGCAGCCAGAAAATGCGTATTTCTTTTTTTTTTTTTTTCTTTTTCTTTCTTTTTTTTTTTTTAAATTTATTTATTATTATTATACTTTAAGTTGTAGGGTACATGTGCATAACGTGCAGGTTTGTTACATATGTATACTTGTGCCATGTTGGTGTGCTGCACCCATCAACTCGTCATTTACATCAGGTATAACTCCCAATGCAATCCCTCCCCCCTCCCCCCTCCCCATGATAGGCCCCGGTGTGTGATGTTCCCCTTCCTGAGTCCAAGTGATCTCATTGTTCAGTTCCCACCTATGAGTGAGAACATGCGGTGTTTGGTTTTCTGTTCTTGTGATAGTTTGCTAAGAATGATGGTTTCCAGCTGCATCCATGTCCCTACAAAGGACACAAACTCATCCTTTTTTATGGCTGCATA